>NC_053028.1:658983647-659340210 GCF_003073215.2 Triticum urartu | reverse complement strand
TTTGAGTTTGGGTGTGGGACCATAGGAGGATCGCACGGTATATCCCCAGCTGCCAAAACAAGCAATCCACCCAGATGTGTATTAAAGTTGCCACCTTAAGTTGAACCATTAATTAACAATCTCACATCTGTCATGGATACACTCAAACCCAAACCACGTCTATGAGCATAGCATAGCAATATAAGCATAATGTAGAAGTAACTCCCATGGTTTGATAATAAAACAGGGCAATAGGTTTTACCTCATCATCTACTTCCCAATACCCACAAGTTAATCACATCCTAATCATGCAAGGTTTGAGGATTAGAACTAATACATAAAAACTTTGTATGAAAGAAGCATGATAAATATGTTACTTGCCTTGCTGACGATCCGCAAAACCTAGAGACTTGGTAGCATGCTTCGCACTCCGGGTTTTCTATCGCAAACAAACAATAGCATACATAAGCAATCAAGCAAAGATGCATGGGTAAATCTCAAATAAGAAGATCCAACTAGAAAGTTCAACTTAAGAACTCTAATTTGCAAAAATAATCAAATCAAGCGGAGCACCCAAACTCAAACAGCGAAAGAAACAAGATCCGATAATTAATCTGCACTAAAGTCAAATTTTACAGTACCAAAATCTTGTTCAAGTTGGTTAAACGGAAAGAGGGCTTCGAGATGAAGATCTAGGCGCTTGAATCGCCTGATTCCCATAAACGAGCGAAAAGATAAACTAAAACGAAGACCGGGTCAGAAATCGCGATCGAAAATAATGGCGAAAAACCCTGGAAAAAGAAAAACTGACGAACAGGCTAATGAACAAACGTTCACTGTCAGTGACTAACGGGTGAATAGTGTTCGTTAAAACAAACGAACAAACGAACGTCCGCTGTTTAACCGAACTGAGAAAAATCCGAACCGATCTATTAAAAAAACAGATCTAGGGTTTTCGAAATAAACCGAATGGTTTTAGAAAAACTGGCGGCTACCTCGGCGTACGTGATGGCGGCGGCGGCGCGGCAGCGGCTGGCTTTGGCACGACACTGCGGGCTGGGCCTCGGGGTCACGACTCGGGCTGCTTATAAGAGGCCAGCCTGGAGAGTCCTGGCCGGGTACGGCCCGAAGTCGGTTTCCCTTTTTTAAATTATTCTATGTAGAAAAACAAAGAAAATAAATACTAAACGGACTCCAAAAATCCCGAAATAAATTTTCCCTGTCCTCTAAAAATAATCTAGACAAGGTGAACATTTATTTGGCCCTATAAGGCAATTTTGAAAAATGCATATTTTTCCTAATTCAAATAAAATTTCTATAAAATCCAAATAAAATATGCAAATTAATTTTAATATTTTTCCTCCAATATTTCATTTATTTTGGAGAAGTCATATTATCTCCTCTCATATATTTTTGTATTAAATATTTTTGGAGAAAATTTATTGAAACCAAAGTGATCCATGTTTCCATATTTGATAAACTTCAAATATGCAAAACGGTGAAATCCCCCAACTCTCTCCGAGGGTCCTTGAGTTTCTTAGAGTTTCGAGGATCGTGGAAGTCAAAATGCACAAAATATGATATGCATGGATGACCTATGTATAATATTCCAAATTGAAAATTTGGGATGTTACAAACCTACCCCCCTTAAGATGAATCTGGTCCTCGAGATTCGGGTTGGCTAGAGAATAGGTGTGGATGGTCTTTCCAGAGATCATCCTCTCGTACCCAAGTGGCTTCATCCTCGGTATGGTTGCTCCATTGAACTTTGCAAAACTTGATAACCTTGCTACGAGTAACTCGACTGGAAAACTTAAGAATCTTGACAGGTTTATCCTCGTAGTTCAAATCACTATCCAACTGTATTGCTTCCAGTGGCACTGTATCTCTCAGGGGATATCGGCCATCCCTGCATGGCACTTCTTCAACTAGGAAACGTGAAACACATCATGAACTCCCGACAATCCTTCGGGTAACTCCAACTTGTAGGCTACCTCTCCCATGCGTTCCAAAACACGGTACGGTCCCAGAAATCTCGGGGCTAACTTACCTTTAACTCCAAATCGTTTAACTCCTCTAAGTGGTGACACTCTCAGATACGCTCTGTCTCCAATTTCATAGACTACCTCCTTGCGTTTTGAGTCTGCATAACTTTTCTGTCTTGACTGAGCTATCTTTAGTCTATCTCGAATTAGTTTAACCTTCTCTTGGGACTCCTTAATCAAATCGGGTCCAAACAGCTATCTATCTCCAACCTCATCCCACATCAACGGTGTTCTGCACCTTCTTCCATACAGGGCCTCAAACGGTGCCATCTTCAAACTGGCCTGGTAACCATTGTTGTACGAGAACTCTGCGTAGGGTAAATTATCATCCCAACTAGATCCATAGTCTAGTGCACAAGCTCTCAGCATGTCCTCCAGAATCTGATTGACTCTCTCTGTCTGTCCATCTGTCTACGAGTGAAAAGCTGTACTGAACTCCAGCCTGGTTCCCTAAGTCTGATGCAGCTGATGCCAAAACATGGAAGTAAACCGTGTTCCTCTATCTGATACGATGGTCCTCGGAACTCCGTGGAGACATACGATCCTGGTCATATATATCTTGGCCAACTCGCACTTGTATAAGTGGTTTTCACTGGGATAAAGTGAGCTACTTTGGTGTAGTGGTCCACTACTACCCAGATAGAATCATATCCCAATCGGGTCCTGGGTAATCCGGTGATAAAATCAATGCCAAGTTTGTCCCACTTCCATTCGCGTGTCGGCATAGGCTGCAGTAGTCCTGCTGGCTTGTGATGTTCTGCCTTCACTTTATGGCATAAATCACATACGGCTACATACTCGGCAATATCCTTCTTCATTCCAATCCACCAGAAACGCTCCTTCAAATCCAAATACATCTTGGTGTTTCCTGGGTGTATCGAGTATGGTGTGTCATGAGCTTCCTGTAATATCAACTTCCTGATCTCGGCATTATTGGGCACATATACACGGTCCTCGAAGCACAAGGTGTCATGCTCATCCTCACGAAAACCTTTTGCTTTTCCTTCACTCATCTTCTCCTTTATCTTGGCAATTTCTTTGTCATCCTTCTGAGCTTCTCGAATCTTTCCCAACAATGTCGATTGCACTTCCATGGTTGTAACAAAACCTTTAGGAACTATCTCCAAACGAAGTTCCCTGAGATCCTCTGCTAACTCCTTTAGCATTCCTTCTCTTACGAGGGTGTTGATGTAAGTCTTCCAGCTCAAGGCGTCTGCTACAACATTGGCCTTGCCTGGATGATAGTGCAACTTCATATCATAATCTTTTATAAGCTCCAACCATCTCCTTTGCCTGAGGTTCAACTCCTTCTGGGTGAAAATGTACTTCAAACTGTTATGATCCGTGTAAACATCACAATGATTTCCAATAAGAAAATGTCTCCAGGTCTTGAGTGCATAAACTACAGCTGCTAACTCCAAATCATGCGTGGCATAATTCAACTCGTGTGTTTTAAGTTGTCATGAGGCATACGAAACAACTCTTCCGTCTTGCATAAGTAATCCTCCAAGTCCTAAGCGAGAGGCGTCACAATACACTTGGAAATCCTTGCGTATATATGGCAGAATCAGCACTGGGATTGTAGTCAAACGTTTCTTCAGCTCCTGGAAACTTGCTTCACATTCCTCAGTCCAATGGAACTTGGTGTCCTTCTTCAAAAATGTCGTCATAGGCTTCGCAATCTTAGAGAAATTTTTAGTGAACCTCCGATAGTATCCTGCGAGTCCAGGAAAACTGCGGATCTCTCCAACTGAGGTGGGTGCCAACCACTTTGTGACTGATTTCACCTTGGTAGGGTCCACTACTATACCTTCTCCTGATATAACATGTCCAAGAAATCCAACTTCCTTCAACCAAAACTCACATTTGCTAAACTTGGCATATAACTGATGTTCTCCGAGCTTCTCGAGAATTAAACACAAATGCTCCTTATGTTCATCCTCATTCTTTGAGTATACCAATATATCATCTATGAACACCATGACAAACTTATCCAAGAACTCCATGAACACTTTGTTCATCATACTCATGAAATAGGCGGGGGCGTTAGTCAACCCAAATGACATAACCGTATACTCATATAGCCCATACCTTGTGGTGAATGTTGTCTTAGGTATATCCTTTTCTCAAATCTTCCACTACTAGGAAAAGGGCTATAGATGATATGGCCACTAATGGCGCACCAGACATGTGGTGCACCACTACTATATAGTAATGGTGCACCATGAGTCGGTGCGCCACTACTATATAGTAATGGTGCACCATGAGTCGGTGCGCCATTAGTGTGGTAGACACTAATGGCGCACCAGACCCACGGTGCGCCATTAGTAACAATTTTTTCCAAAAATTCTAACAGCGCACTAGGGAGTAGTGCGCCATTACTAGTTTAACTAGTAATGGCGCACCTCCTACATAGTGCGCCACTACTATTTATTTATTTTATTTGTTTTGCAAAACTACTAATGGCGCACCTCAAGCTGGTGCGCCATTAGTAACAAGGGTTACTAATGGCGCATTTGTCCCTGGTGCGCCATTAGTAACCTGGGACCAGCTAGATATTTTGGACAGCCACACCTACACACTCGCTTTCCCCACTTCATTCTCTCCACCTCCTCCTCCAAGCTTGTGTCGGCTGCCTCCTCCTCACCTCATTTGCACCATAGATTCATCAAAATAAAGTGGTTAAATTACCTTTTTTTGATAGGTAAGTAAGGGGAATGCTATCTTTATGTTGTAGATCTACTTTTTTTCTCCCTACCTCGCTCCAACAACGTGCACATGCACTTTTTATGGCCTTGCTAGATCTATGTATGTTTGTGGTGTTGCATATGTTTGTGGTGTTGCATATACGTTTGTGTTTGCAAGTACCGGTATTTGAAATGCGATAGTTGCCAATATTTTGCCGGAATGTTGATTCATTTCTGTTTCGGCTCTGGAGATGGAGATGAAGGTAACGCTCATGGCTCTGGAGATGAAGGTTAAACAAAAAATGACGGACGCATGCTTCGACAAGCACATGTCATTCTGGCACGAACGTCTTCCCAAGGGGAAAAAGTGTCCGACCAGTTTCGAGGAGGCGAAGAAAATCGTGTGTTCTCTGGATTTACTACACGCGAAATACCATGTGTGCATGAACAATTGCATCATTTATCGAGACGAGCACGCGGAGTCTACCATATGTCCAGTGTGCGGCATCACTCGATACAAGAAGAGGTACAAAGCTCCTCGAAAAGTGGTGTGGTACTTTCTGATCGCTCCTCGTCTGCACCGGTATTTCGCGGACCCTAAGGTAGCAAAGCTCCTGCGTTGGCACGCGGATAGGGAGGAGAAGAAGTGGGAAGATGACGGAAATGATCCGGAGATAAATAAAAAAGACAAGATGCTGAGTCACCCTAAGGATGCGAGGCAGTGGCAAACGTTGAACTTCAAAGACCCAGAATTTGGGAACGATACAAGGAACATTGTGCTGGGTGCGAGCACCGATGGAGTCAATCCGTTTGGCAGCCAGTGAAGCACATTAGCAGCTGGCTTGTGTTTGTGTGGATGTACAACCTTCCCCCTGGTTGTGCATGAAGAGGAAGTAAATTCACACGAGTATGCTAATTGAAGGGCCAAAACAACCAGGGAATGACATCAATCTGTATCTGGGGCTGCTGAAAGAGGAGCTAGACACGCTGTGGAAAACGCCAGCCAATACATGGGACGCCGCAGAGAAAGAATATTTCCCTATGAGAGCCGCACTGCTCACGGCGGTGAACGACTATCTCGGTTACGGATATCTTGCGGGGCAGGTGGTCCACGGATTTTCTGTATGCGTCGGGAGCATGGATGACACAACGTACCGCCAGGTAGATAGAGATCCCGGGTCTTCGAAAACCGTGTTCATGGGACATCGAAGGTGGCTTCGCGACGATGACCCATGGAGAAAACGCAAGGATCTGTTTGATGCTGAAACCGAACCCCGAAGACGCCCGTGTACGAGGAGCGGCGAGGAAATAGACGAGCTGTTGAAAAATTGGAAAGATTGCCCACTGCCGGGAAAGAAGCAAAAGGCGCTAGAGCCGAGAAAGAAGCGAAAGGCGCCAGAGCCGTTGCTGAAGGTATGGAAAACGAGGTCTGTTTTCTGGGACTTGACGTACTGGAAGATCCACTGTGTGCCTCACAGCCTCGATGTCATGCATATCACGAAGAATGTGTGCGAGATTCTGCTTGGTACCCTGCTCAACATGCCAGAGAGGACCAAAGATGGGCCGAAAGCAAGGGCAGACTTGAAATCAATGGGCATCAGGGAGGAGCTTCACGCTAATGATGATGATGATGAGGCGAAGCAAGACACAGAAAGTCGTCGCAAAGGCAAAAAGGCCAAGAAGACCGGAAATGACTACCCTCCCGCGTGCTTCACTCTAAGTCAGGAGGAGATCGAGCAGTTTTGACCTGCCTCGTAGGAGTAAAACTTCCTTACGGTTAAGCGGGGAAGATAAGCAGATACCTAGACCCAGCGAAGCAGAAGTTCAGCGGGATGAAGTCTCACCACTATCACATGCTGATGACGCAGATACTTCCAGTTGCAATATGTGGGATCATGGACGCGCACATCCGTGAAACGCTATTTGGCCTATGCAACTTTTTCGACGTCATCTCTCGGAAGTCGGTTGGCGTGAGGCAACTCAGAAGGCTATAGGAAGAGAACGTGGTGATACTATGCGAGCTTGAGATGTACTTCCCTCCCGCATTCTTCGACGTTATGGTGCATCTGCTAGTCCATATCGTGGAGGATATCATCCTACTCGGGCCGACGATCCTGCACAGCATGATGTCATTCGAAAGGATGAATGGTGTCATCAAAGGATACATTCGCAACATGTCACGTCCAGAGGGAAGCATAGCCAGGGGCTTTCTGACCAAAGAGTGCATCTCCTACTTCATGAATTATCCAGGCATCGGGAACCCCGTTGGTCTGCCCGTCAACAGGCACCTCAGCAGGCTCGCTGGATGGGGTCACTATGAGGGTCGCCGTGAAACGCATGTCGACTTCGAGGGTCGACTCGCCGACTTTGAAAGAGCAAACCTAGTCACGCTACAACACATCAACGTGGTCAATCCTTGGGTGGTAGAGCACAAAACCTTTATTGAGAAGACGTACAATGACCGAGGCCAACAGAGGACGGACGGAGATATAATCAAAGAGCACAACTCATGTTTCACGCGTTGGTTCAAGCAAAACCTTCTGTCATACCCTTTACATGAGGATTCTTCCGCAGAAGAACAACTCATATTCGCCTTGTCACAGGGCGCCAAGCACAACCTGATGACCTATGAGGCGTACGATATCAGCGGCTACACATTCTACACCGAGGACAAGGACATGAAGAGTGATGGTTATCAGATCTCCGGGGTAACGATGGAATCCTACACCGGTAACGACAAGGACAGATACTACGGAAGGATCCAGGAGATCTGGGAGCTGAGCTACGCTGGAGAGAAGGTCCCGATGTTCCGTGTCAGATAGGCCAAGAGCGTCCTAAAAGAAGACCGGTATTTCACCACCATGGTTATACCCGAAGCCAAATCCAAGACCGCGGGCGCAAACGTCACTGCGAAAAATGAGCCATGGGTACTGGCTTCCCAAGTGGACAAATGCTTCTTCATTACCGACCCGTCAAAGCCCAGTCGTGTTGTCGTGAGGAGAGGCAAAAGGAAGATCATCGGAATCGATGGAGTAGCCAATGAGCAAGACTTCGACAAGTACGGCGACCCGAAGATCGAACATGACGACGACGATGAAGTAGCAGCATACACCACAAGAAGAAGAAGGACCACCCTACCTAAAGGACGTCCGTTCCACAGAAGAACTCCATTTGCGAAAAAGAAGGGCAAGAAGATTGTGAACAGATAGCTAGGTAGCTAAGATCGATTGTATTTAAATCGTAGTCTTCATTTCTCGATTGTATTACATGGGCACCTTTTGAACTCATGAATATTTTTAAATTTCACGTGCACTTTTTGAATTCGTGGATTTTTTTCAAATTTGATGAATATTTTTAAATCTTGATCGCTATCCCCCTCCATCTCGATCTCGATCCCCCCGCACCCTCCCCCGCTAGCTCCACCGCCGCCGACGACCCACCGCACCCTCCCCCACTCCACCGCCCCCGCCGACCCACCGCACCCTCCCCGGGCCGCTGCACCGTCGTCGAGCACCGCCACCGAGCACCCCCATTTGATGATATTTTTTCATATTCATAAAAAATTATTACTGTTTTTATAAAAAAATATTAAAAAATAGCAACAAAAAATAATAATAATAATAATAATAATAACATACTAATGGCGCACCGCTCGTGTAGTGCGCCATTGCTATCTAAAAAAACATTCTAATGGCGCACCGCTCTGGTAGTGCGCCATTGCTATATAAAAAACATTGTAATGGCGCACCGCTCTGGGATGAGCCATTGCTATCTAGAAAAAAAACATTCTAATGGCGCACCGCTCGGGGGTGTGCCATTAGTAATCTTCCCCCTAGCTCTACCTAGCCCGACCCCTTCGTCCCTCCCTCTCGCCAGATCCAGTCCCCCCCCCCCCCCCCCCCCCCCCCCCCCCCCCCCCCCCCCCCCCCCCCCCCCCCCCCCCCCCCCCCCCCCCCCCCCCCCCCCCCCGCGCGCGCTACCCCGACCCACGTCGCTGCCGCCCCCGCGCCGCTGTGCCCCCCACCACTGCAGCTTCGGCATAGCCGACGCCTCCGCGATCTCGCCGTCGCCGACAGCCTACCCTCGTAGGCCCCTGCCCTGCGCCGCCTCTACCTCAGTCCGGGCACGGGGTGCAGGATGACGACTGCGGCCGCCGGCCTCCCCACGACCAACCGAGGCGCCCAGGAGGCCTCCCCGATGACCAATCGAGCCATCCCTTCGACGCCGCCGACCCCAACCCCGACCCCAACCCCTCCGGCGACCGGCCACGCCCGCCCAGGTACCTCTCCTCCTTCCTCCTTCCACCCTCTCCACCCTTCCTCCCCATTCCATCCCTCTCTGCCCTCGACCGTGTCTGTTATCTTCTGATGATATTTAACAGCTTATGGATAGAAATGCATATTTCAGTGTTTATAGCTATTAACACTTGCAAGTTACTACACTGCTAGCTAAATTCTGGTTAGTAAGTCTGTATCCGCCTCCTGCTGAAATTTGGTGATGTGTGTGGCTGTCTAAGTACCTACACAAAATTCCCCATGGAGAAAATGATATAGCTCCTCCTACAACCTGTATAGATCAATCAGTTCAGTTCTAGTGCTGCTGGACTTTTGCACCACACAAAAATGTACTACTAGTTGAAAATCTTTACTGGAGAGAGCTTCATAAGTAGAAGGTTCCAAAGAATATAAACCAGTACTAGCACACTAGCAAAGTAGTAGTGCCACCTCCCAATAAACAACAGGGTCTCTGATCAGCAATGTAGTTAATTAGTCAGGGCCTGAAAGCCTGCAAATGCATGTACACACAGGTAGGGAATGTAAGATGAAGCATGTACTTTACCAACTAATCTAATGGGTTGGCACAAAGTGAAAACCAAAACAATAGTTAGTCAAGCAGAGGTAGATTAGATTAGATGGCAAAAAGCACAGATGTACTTGCCTATCCATTTTTTCTCAAGTTGAGCTGGTAAGTTTCAGATGTTTAATGATGCCGTAGGAAAAAATTGGATGAAGAAAGATGTGTGTGGCTGTCTGAGAGAAGTATTTGCACAAAAAAATTATAATTAATGTGTTGATGAAATTTTGGGTTTTCAAATTGGAACCAAAAACCAACCCATACCTTTAGACTCTTTTGGAATTTCCAGAACATTTTTTGTTTGTTCCCTTTCACTATTTGGGGACTTTTGACTTCAGAATGAACCTTACTAATATTCTATTAAGACTAATTAACTGCATTTGATGTCACTATATTCTCTGAATAACTTCAGTTATGATCTGTACTGGAAAACTTCAGTTAACACTCATATTTTAGTTAACTCCTTACAGTTCAGATCATATTTTGATTGTCAATAATAGTGGACTTTTAAGGCTTTCTTAGAGGCAATACTAATGGATTTTAGGCTTTTTTATAGGCAATAATAGTGGAATTTTAGGCTTTTTTTGGAGGAGTGCGTTTCATGCTGGCCTACAGTGATGAATTGGTTAGAGGATTGTGTCTTAGGATTGTGCCAAAGTTATTCATTGTATCGATTTGCTTGTCCTTCAAATAGGGCAAGACTGTTACAGAAAAATTACTTGCGAGCATATTGTGATTTACTTGAAAGCATATTGTGCCTTAGTTACAGAAAAATTACTTGCAAGCATATTGTAACTATTTTCACTCTGTCCTGAAGGTTTTTTACTACAGAATCTGTGGTGACCCACACTCTATTGGTTCACACTCATTGAGTTCGCTCGTGAAGGTATTATATGTTCACATGGTACATTTATGTTTTTCAGCAGTTAATTGATGGTTTGATACATGATACATTTCATGTACAGGGTGCTAGAGCTGCACTTAACTTGCTAAAATCATCCCCTTGTTCTTACTGGTTATAGAAATTCATTGCTTGTCCTATGTTTTCTGTCAGGGTATTGTTCAGGAAGCTTGCTTGAGTTTAAGTCCTTTATTTTGTAAATCTGCAGTAGCCACATTTAGGATAAGTTGTTGTATATACTGTCAGTAACTTGCAAAGATGATGATCATCTTTTACAGAAAACAATTTCTGTAAACACGTCAGTAACTTTGCTTGTTTGCTGGGTTTTGTCTCCAACCATTGTGTCGTGATGAATTTGCAGGTACCCCGAGAAGCCCTTGAGTTTGCTGCAATGTCGATTAACTTCCGTTCCGGCAAATTCGGGTACTCCATATGTCCTATTTTCAGCAAAGGTCATGCTGAAATTTTCCGTGAATTTTAGCACGACTTTGCTAAAAATAGGACATATGGGGTACTTGTGACTAATGCATGGACCGGGGTCTTAGTACTTAATTAAGTAGGATCTACTGGCCCTTTATTCTTGATGCATTAAACCATAGGTTTTAGGGTGCCTCGGTGTCGATAAGAACCTAAATGATGAAAGCTTAGGCTTTTAGGGTGCCTCGATATCGACCAACCCTAAATGATAAAACCTTGGCTTTTAGGGTGCCTCGGTGTCGATAAGAACCTAAATGATGAAAGCTTAGGCTTTTAGGGTGCCTCGGCATCGACAAACCCTAAATGATAAAAGCTTGGCTTTTAGGGTGCCTCGGTGTCGATAAGAACCTAAATGATGAAAGATTAGGCCTTTAGGGTGCCTCGGCGTCGACAAACCCTAGATGATAAAAGCTTAGCTTTTAGGATGCCTCGGTGTCGACTAAACCTAAATGATGAGACCATGATCTTGTTCCTTGACAATAACCAACTTTTTGACTAAACTTTTTTCCTATTTAGAGCAAAACATGGCCCACAACGATGAGGCTGGCGGTTCGGGCGGCAAGCAATTCTGGGAGCTGTCCCAGGAGATGGAGGAAGAACCTCACCGCTATGAGGACGCCGCGGAAGACACTGATCCTGAATACACAACCCATAGTGGCGTCGGGGATGACACCACTGATGGTGCCGCCGAGGATGCCACCACTGATGCTGCCGCTGAGGATGCCACCACTGATGATGGCAGCGCACACACAGATGGCAGCCAACCGAAGAGGCAACTGAAGGACCGGCGCCCGAACGTGCTCCGCACCGTCAAGGAGGAATTTTCTCAAGTGGACTCCGACGGGAATCCAACGGAGCCCAAACAAATAGTCAAGGGGTATTTGGTTCAGCTCTGGTGCATTCTCCGTAGCACTGTCTCGATCAACACCGAGAACCTAAGGCATAAGGACCAAGGGAATTTGCGCAACCTCCTCTTCATGAAGCTGCACGAACAATACAAGTTCCCCGCTGAATTTGAAAACACATGCCTCTCGGGGAATAAAGTGAACAGTGTCGCCCTCAAGAGGATGAGCATGGCCCTGTCTACTTGGAAAAGCGTGGTGAAGAGAATGACTGACAAAGGTGATAGTTATGAGAAGATCAAGGCGAAAAATCCTTCGATCAGCGAAGACGACTACAAGTAGTTCAAGATCAAGTGCGAGAGCTGCGCAACCTCCGAATCAAGTTAGTGGGGGAAAGAAATGCGGGAGTTGAACTTAGGGGAACAAAAACTCGGTCCCGGCGGTTACAGAGTGGCGGAGCCTATATGGGACAAGGAGGACACGGAGCGTGCCGAGCAAGGCCTACCGCCCCGCTTCTCGAAATACCGTGACAACCAGACCAGGAACTATGTCAGGGCCCGGTACAAGGAGGACCCAGTAACAAAGGAGCTTACCACGGATCCGAAGACCAGGGCGCTTGAGCTTGTTCTCGCACAGGGGACTGAAAGCAGTAGCGCGGGGTCGTCTCAGAGCACCCCTTGGGACAACACTCTAAATAGGGCGTTGAACGTAATGAAAAACAAGGATAAGCTCAGTAAGCCGTCGTCAGCTGGTCGTGTCGCCGGCAAAGGCTTGTCCACAAAATGGTCGTCATACTATAACTCTGGTGGGCGAAAGGAGAGAAAGACCAGCTCGGAAAGCCAGTCACGTGAGGTTCAAGAACTCAAGGCACAAGTGGCACGGATTCCGGAGATTCTCCAAGAGCAAGTGCAACAACAACTGGGATCGACGCTCACCGGCATTATGCCTACCTTGATTCATGGCCTGACAACGTGGATCCTGAGCGGCCAACAGGGGCCGCCCCCGATTCCCAGCTTCACGGCGAGCAACTCGCACAATGCGCAGGCGGCGCCATTGGTATCTCCGGCGTAGGCGGTATTGGTGTCTCCTACGCCGGCACGGGCATTGGAGCTTAATGCACCCGTGTGTACGCCGGCCGACACCTCGACAGCAAGCGGCCCCTCCGTCAGTTGCACGCCCGCCGTTGGCGGTGCCTCGACATTAGCCGAGCTTGATGCCATCATCACGGTAACTAATTAAGCCTCTCGGCCGACGACTTCATCTCCTTGCCTTTGACTGGGCATCCCTGACGCCCTACATGTTTTCGCAGGGCGCCGCCGATGTTCCGTGCACTCTCCTACAATTCGTGAACGACAAGTTGGTCGATGTCGCCAAGGGCAAAATCGTTTAACCGGGCAACCCCGTGTTCCACGGTAATCCGATGCCACCCACCGTGTATAGAGTTCAACTGGTTCGGGTGCTGCCAGGCTACGACGAGTTGTTACCTCCGATTCGACCCGCCAGGGCAGTCGAAGATGATCTGATGACCCTCAGCACCTGCCTAAGCTGGCCCCTGCTTTGGCCGAAGATCCAGATTCGTTTGGGGGCGGGGGACACCACCCCAAAGACAACACCGCCAGTCGTGCCGGCGCCAAGCCATGGCAAGACCGCCGCAACGCTACCGGACATGCCAGACATCCCTATGGCACAGGATCCGAACATGCATATGGCACAAGATCCGGACGCCGACGACAACGATGACGGTACATTTACCAACGTCGATAAGTACTTTGCCGAACATGGGTACGATGAGGAATTCTTGGGGCCTCCTTCTCAAGAACCGAACCCTACAAAAGACGATTGCGATCTACCTGGTACCGTGGAGAAACCCAATTGCAACAGGCGTCGTCTGGCATTCAGTTCTCAGGAGATGCCTCCAGTTGCCGACTTCACCGAGCCTCGGATAGCCGAGGTGCGAAGTATTATCAGCCCCAACACACTCAAGAAGGTGGTCTGTGTGCAGAACTCGGTCCCATTATAGCAGAAGAAGAAGGGACGAAAAAGAAAGAGTTACAAGGGTGCGAGCCAGCCGGCACCGAGTACGATGCATGCTCAGGACGGGCCACCTTCACCTAAGGATATCTCGAGGATGGTGCATGTAGCGGGTAGGCCGATGCTACCGACTAATATGCTCAATGCTGCAACCAGTGCTATGCGGAGTCTGCATGACAGTGTTCTTTCTTTGGTGAAGCGGCGTCTCATAGAGAATGACGTGGCATACCCGGTTTTTGTGGCCAAGGTGCCAGAGGGCAAGGGCTTTGTGGATAACGCCATCGGGGGTACGATCGTCCTGCGGTTTGATGACGTCTTCGCTATGTTTAACCTTCATCAGCTGCACTACACCTTTGTTCGGCTATTTTCGCTGAGTATGGAGATGCGGATTTTTAGAGACAAGACCCCGGACATCGTGATAGTCGACCCCTTCTACATGCGTGCCAAGATCTTGGGCAGTGCTGGGGACCGGAAAGTCGCGAGTTCTTACCTCGAAGGCGTCATTCTGGCAAACCCAGATAAGGATAACTTCCTCGTGCCTTACTTTCCCGAGTAAGTCGTCCCCTCAACCGCCCCGTAACATATGATTTCTTAGATTTCGATCGTTTTTTTACATTCCGTGTTTTGTGCAGTGACACACATTGCACACTCATCCTCTTAAGCCCAAAATATTCCATGGCCACGTATTTCGACTCGGACCGTCAGTAGAAGAAAGACTACACAAATATCAAGAATGTTCTTGATGATTTTCTCCCCGGCTATGCCAAATCTGGAGGCACCTTCACCAGGGCAGTTCGTAAGTACGGCAAGCACGTGTTCGCCAACAATACTACATTTTGCTGTGTCAAGCAGCCGCCTGGCGGTTAGAAGGATGCCTACTACGCCCTCCATCACATGCGGGCGATCGTACAGGACCATAATCACCTTGTGCTACCAAATAATCTCAAAGATTGGGCTGCGAGCTTGTCGGCAATCCAAGACGCGGACATCAGACAAGAATTATTTCGCATCCAGTCGGAGTTTGCGGAAATCATCCATCAAGATATCCTTTGTACCTCAGGGCAGTTCAACCCCAGAAATCAACCGTCCAACAGTGATTCACGCTCCGGTCCCTTGAGTCGAGTCCAAAGTAGTGATGCTATGTGTAGTTATGAAACATCGATTGGCTCATGTTGTAATTAAACTTTAATGAACTTCTATGTCTCTTTGGTTTGGACAGTTGAGGGAGTCCTGGATTAGGGGGTGTCCGGATGGCCGGACTATACCTTCAGCCGAACTCCTGGACTATGAGGATACAAGATTGAAGACTTCATCCCGTGTCCGGAAGGGACTTTCCTTGGCGTGGAAGGCAAGCTTGGCGATACGGATATGTAGATCTCCGACCATTGTAACTGACTTTGTGTAACCCTAACCCTATCCGGTGTCTATATAAATCGGAGGGTTTTAGTCCGTAGGACAACATACAGAACAACAATCATACCATAGGCTAGCTTCTAGGGTTTAGACTCTCTGATCTTGTGGTAGAACTACTCTTGTACTACCCATATCATCAATATTAATCAAGCAGGACATAGGGTTTTACCTCCATCGAGAGGGCCTGAACCTGGGTAAAACTTCGTGTCCCTTGCCTCCTGTTACCATCCGGCCTAGACGCACAGTTCGGGACCCCCTACACGAGATCCGCCGGTTTTGACACCGACATTGGTGCTTTCATTGAGAGTTCCTCTGTGTCATCGCCATCAGGAAGGATGCCTCGCCCCGTCTTTAAAGATGGCACTGTTGCTAAGGGAGCTTTGGCTATCGTCCAAACCCTCCGGCTGGGTGGTTTTCTTATGACCGACTGTTCGGCTTCTACGCCGACGATGACCTCTTGAGCCATCAAAAACAATCTTCATGACAGCTCGGAACTTGCCGAACAGTTAGATCCAATGGAGCTCTCCTCCATAAACAAGCTCTTGGATCGCATCGCCGCCCTGGGAGTCGCTACGGATTACGACCAGATTGGGCCTAAACCCGATCTGAGAGAGATTAACTCTCCCCAAGTCACCCATCACGTTGCCGTGGTAGAGGGACAGTGCGGCGACCCTTCATCTATCTTAAGGACTAGCTACGTCCGGATTCCCGATCCCTCCAAGCCGGATACCCGCGGAGGGGAGGATATCACTCAAGACCTGAACTTAGAGTCAGGCGACGGGCTGGATTCATTGGACAACATCCAGGAATCCAAATTTTTGAGTTCAGAAACTCCTCGGCCTCTGAGCCTCAGATTGGGTGAGGCTTCGGATTTAATTCCACCCACCCACCCGAACACAAGCGATCTATCCCAAATTAGGCAAGAGCCCGAAGAAACAGTACATCATTACTGGGCCAGATTCCTCCTGGTTAGGAATAGGATAAGGGACTGCCACGAGGAAGACGCAATCTCAATCTTCTGCAATAATTGCACGGACAAGGGAATCCTCAACGCCATCAGTCGCCGTGATATTACATGCTTCGCTGACTTGGCATCCATCGTACGAAAGTACTGTGCGATGGAAAGTGCCTGGAAAACCGAAATAAAATTTTGGGACGATCCGGCCCTGAATACAAACCCAGTCCGAAATAAAAGGGTGCATCATCGCCAGACACCCGGGTCAAACACCAAAAAGCAAAAACCCTCTACGGGGCATGGAACCGTACTGGAAGGATGGCTCAATGGACCCTGTAAAATTCACAGTAGAGAGGATGCCACACCAACTCACAGCCTTAGAGCATGTTGGATACTCCGGCAGGTGGCCAAAATTGGTGAAGATCTCCTAATTCTGGAGGCCACAGAAAGCCACCCCAGAGACACCAATACGGTATTAACAGTCTTTGCGACTTTCGCATCAAATAATATGCGAAAAAGGACACTCCGCAGCCTTGCCGAAATCTACCAAGTAGCAACAATAAACCCATGGAGTGACACGGCTATTACCTTTAACGCCAGTGATGAACCTAAATTCCAAATAGCCCGAGCACCAGCCGCATTTGTGCTCAGTCCAATAGTGGACGGCTTTCGTCTTACCAAGGTACTCATGGACGGCGGCAGCGGATTGAACCTCATTTATGAGGAAACCCTTCAAAAATGGAAATAGAGTGGAACCGCATTGAGCGAAGCGGCACAACCTTTAGAGGAATAATCCGAAGTCGGGAAGCGCGCTGTACAGGAAAAATCACACTAGATGTGGTGTTCGGCATGCCGGATAATTACAGATCTGAAGAGGTCACGTTCCATGTGGCTCCGTTCAGCAGCGGTTATCACGCTCTGCTAGGGCAAGAAGCGTTTACAATCTTCCAAGAAATACCCCATTACGGGTACATGAAGCTCAAGATGCCCGGGCCTAACGGGATCATCACTCTCGCTAGTGATCCGGACATAGCACTCCGCGCCAAAAACAAGACAGCCGCACTGGCCCTTGAGGCACTATCCTAAGCCCTAGCGGCTGAGGAACTGACTGCGCTGCGCTCCACGGTGAATAGGGACGATGTGGTACTCGACAAAAGATCCAAGTCCACCTCGTTTAAACCGGCGGACGAAATAGTCAAATTCCAGGTCCATCCAACGGCCCCCAATAAAACAACTTCCATTGGGGCACAGTTAAACCCTGATGTAGACGCCGCACTGTGAGAGTTCCTATGAGAGAACTGGGACATTTTCGCCTGGCACCCTTCAGACATGCCAGGAATCCCACGCAGGCTGGCCGAGCACAACTTAAATATCCTAAAAGGATTCAAACCTGTCAAACAAGCTCTTCGGCGTTTTTCCGAACCGAAGAGACAGGCCATGGAAGAGACAGGCCGGATTCATCAGAGATATAAAACATCCGGACTGGCTAGCAAACCTGGTGATGGTACCAAAGAAGGACAAATCCTGGCGCATGTGCGTTGATTTTAAAGACCTTAACAGGGCTTGCCCAAAGGATCCCTTCCCCCTCCCCCGCATCGATCAAATTATCGACGCTACCGCAGGACACGATTCGTTGTGTCTCCCCGACGCATATTCCGGCTACCATCAAATCAAGATGGCAGAATCAGACCAAGCCGCCACGGCATTTATCACACCATACGGCCCATTCTGCTTCAACACAATGCCCTTCAGGCTCAAAAACGCCGGCGCAACATATCAGCGCATGATTCAGACATGTCTGGCAAACCAGATCGGCAAAATAGTGGAGGCATATGTAGATGATGTGGTCGTCAAAACAAGGCATGTCGAATCTCGAGTAGACGACTTGAGGCTCACATTTGATAACCTCCGAACATACGACATCAAGCTCAACCTGAAAAAATGTGTTTTCAGCATTCCAGCCGGAAAGCTCTTGGGCTTCATTGTATCCGGTAGAGGAATTGAAGCAAATCTAGCCAAGATCCGAGCTCTGTCACAATTGGATATCCCAAAAGACCTCAAACAAATACAAAAGTTAACCGGATGGCAGTATCCATGGGCATTCAATGCCTAGAGGTGCGCGGGGACTCAAACCTTGCAATATCCCAAATAAATGAGACTTTGATGCCAAGGATCAAAAAATGGTAGCTTACCGCAACGCCATCCTAAAAAAGTCAGCTCGGTTTGAAGGGCTTGAATTTCACCATATAGCCCGGGAAAATAATCAGGCGGTAGATGTCCTGGCACGCATCGGCGCAAAACGCGATGTAGTCCCCCCCAACATCTTCTTGGAAAGGCTGTTCAAGCCATCCGTAGTATGGGAAGGGGAGCCGAACAATAACAGCCCAGACCCAACCGCACTGCCCGACACCGAACATTCTGACACAATCGGAGGCTCTGCCAATGAAATAACACCTTCAGCCCACATAATAATGGCCGTCATCGCCCCGTGGACAAAACCATTCCTCGCCTACCTTACTAGGCAGGAACTCCCCAAGGACCAAAGCGAGGCATGCTGCATAGTGCGGCGATCCAAAGCCTACAAAGTTCACGAGGGAGAGATTTATAAGAAAAGCAATACCGGAGTCTTTCAAAGGTGCATCTCCGAAGAGGAAGGGCGGAACCTCCTGGCTGAAATTCATGCCGGACTCAGCGGTCATCACGCTGCATCTCGGTCCCTTGTAAGCAAGGCCTTCCGCACATGCTTTTATTGGCCGACGGCCTGGGCAGATGCCCAGGACCTAGTCCAACGATGCGCCGGTTGCCGGCTCTTTGCAAACCAAAGCCATATGCCACCCACCGCCCTCCAAACTATCCCCATCACTTGCCCTTCGCGGTCTGGGGGCTTGACATGGTTGGACCCCTTAAAGGCGGAACCCACAAGCAAAAATACTTACTGGTCATGGTGGATAAGTTCACCAAATGGATAGAAGCCAAGCCTATTAAGACGGCCAAATCCGGACCGGTGATAGACTTTATATCCGGGGTTGTACACAACTACGGCGTCCCCCACAGCATCATCACTGATAACGACACGAACTTTACGGCCTACGAGGTAAAACTCTGGTGCAAAAACATGGTCATCAAGCTCGATTATGCTTCCGTCTATCACCCACAAACTAATGGTCAGGTCGAACGTGCAAATGGTCTTATCATGAGCGGCATCAAACCCAGATTAGTGCGGTCCCTCAAGGAATCTAACACACACTGGGTAGAGGAGCTCAACTCCGTACTCTGGGGGCTGCGGACCACGCCGAATCACACCACCGGATACACACCATTCTTTATGGTGTACGGCGCAGAGGTAGTTCTGCCTTGCGACATAATTCATGACTCACCTCGAGTGCGCATGTACGAAGAAAGAGAAGCCGAACTCGATCGGCAGGACAGTTTGGACGCATTGGAGGAGGAGCGCGACGTGGCAAAAGCCCGTTCCGCGTTCTATCAACAGCAGGCTCAAAGATACCAAAGCAGAGAAGTACGGGCCAAAAATTACAACGTTGGCGAATTAGTTCTACGCCTGCCGGACAAGAAAAAGGACAAACTCAAGCCCAAGTGGGAAGGTCCCTTCATAATTGACCAAGTCCTGACTGGTGGAGCGTACCGCCTGCGAGATGCATCGGATAACCGACTCGAGCCGAACCCATGGAACGCAGCCCGTCTCCGAAGATTCTATGCCTAGCGTCGGACTCTGTATTCGTCTCCTTCCTCTGTCCATTTTTTATATACTGTCTGTCTTACATTTCTCTCCTTCTCCCCTTCCTTTAAAGGCTCATCAAATGACGTGCTATTCGCACTCATTAAACCTGGGGGCTTCTTTTACCAGAAGCTTATTCATACGGGCTTCATGCCCAACACATGTGTGACACTTCCGCATGTACCTTTTTTTTCACCATTATATGCATCGATATTACTTAAGTTTTGGCCAAGCTGGGTTGCCTGGCTCCTGTGCTTAACCCTACGTTCCCGATTATTCGGCTAGGCGGTAAAGGGAGCACCTCTGCGACTGTTACTGCCGGATCAGCCGGATGTGTACCTCAGACTGGGTGAAGCCGAAAGCTGGCGTTCTTAAGGGAATATTCGGTCGGTGACCTAAAAGATGATCTTTTTACTTATTTATTTATGCGCCCCCATATGCTTTTTTGCGTCTTTTTCGCAGAATGGGCAAGCACTTTAGGGCATGCCTCCCAGGGAAAGGAACCCCTAACGGAACTATTCTCCCCGGAAGATGTTTCTTACTAACCATGTAATATAACATAACTAGTCGGGCACTTGTCTGTTCACGCACTAATGACCCCTATGCCTGGTCTCCATGCATTCCCTGGTTCTTATATAACTGCATGGGAATTCGGACACACTCCGAACCATCAGGTCCTGAGGCTGAAGCGAAAAGGTCGGCCATGACAAACGATCTACAATCCGGCTAGAAGGCATTATAAATGTCAATTAAATTACATAGTCATTCTGACTGATTGTATTCCTCTTCAATAGCATCCAACAAGCTGTCTAATTTACAGTCCTGCTGGGAATACTTTGCGGCCAATTCTACTTGGCCGTATACTCAGCTTACAGGGATCTCCTTCCCATCGGGCCCCACAGGACCGACCTCGGCCATGTGGTTGGGGTCAGCCTTTGTGTACCGCGTCTTCACCATGGCCCAGGCCCCCCTAGCGCCTTGACGGCAGGCCCATATCTTCCACAATCAGAAGCGCCGCTGTGCTCCCTTTAGCTTCTCCGCAAGCTCTCCAAGACTTTCGGGCACGGAGATGGATGGCCATAGGGCCTGGGCAACGCCTCGCATCGCCTTCCGAACTCGCTCGAGCAGTTGCGAGAGCTCGGGAAGAAGGTCACCCGTAGAACCGGGCATCTCCTCTGTAGGACGACCTGTTAGCACACCTACAGACATTACTCTGTTAGTCGACTTCCCCGCCGAACTTTTTTTTCTCCAAAGGTTCATTCAAGCACTTACTAAATATGCCGCGCTGAAGCCGCTGATTCTCCTTAACGGAGTCTGACAGCTGGGCACGAACATCTTTTAGCTCGACGCCCAGCTTGGTGTTGGCATCTTGGAGATCGTTCTTCTCCCGCCTCACATTTGTCAGCACCTTCTCACTAGCCTTCAGCTGGCATAGGAGGTGTTGCCTTTCCGGATTCAATCCGGAACCATCTGCAATTTCATTTGTCAGATTCGCACCCATGCCGCGCTTCACAAAATACTTATCTTTCAAAGTGTATATTACAAGAGGGGGTCACCTTGGGCGCCCCTGCCGCGGCTAGTGCGGCCTCAAGTTGGGCTTTGCACTCTTCCAGCTCCTTGGACAGTAGGGAATTCTTTTCTGTAAGAACCTGCATAACATATGATCCTTAAATCAGTTATTCTAACCGTTTCAAGTCTCGGGGGCTACTGGTATATATATATATATAATTACCAAAATTTTCTTACCCGTATGTCTTCTACATATTGCTCCGTGGCTCTGGCTAGACCATTTTGAGCGGCACGGAGGTACGCATCTCCCGACTTGAAGGCATCTAATGCCTCTTGGGAGAAACAAGCGTCGCGAAAAATTGTCCGGCGACGCCTGTGGTTCATGGCACTCTCCACCTCAGAGTTGGTGGCAGACAACCTGTCCACATCCTCCGTCCACTAGAAGAAATATGTCAACTTATGACCTTCTGTAGTGACCCTGGAGGAATTGGTCATAAATCTATGACCATTTTAGACCAATTGGTCAAAAGTTGTTCAGGGGCTCCAAACCCTAAACCATTGCGACCATTTTGGTCAGAAAGGTCGTAATTTCCTTACAGAAATGCTCACAAAGCAAATAGTGCTAGTCCGCTACCATATTTCTAGCTGATCATGACCAATATAGATGGTCATAGCCTTGTAGATCGTGGTGGGTTGTGATGACTAGGCGCCATCTCATCAGTTTTGCCTATGTGTCATGTCCATGTGGCAGTTTTTGCCCTAGGTTGTGAAGCAACCTATATTTCTATCATTCCCAAAATTCCCAAAAAAATCTCATAAATTCTTTGGGTCATATCTTCATCAAATATGTAAAAATCCTTCCTTGGCTAGTTCAAAACTAATTCAACAATATTCATTTTCCTATTATGTTCACAACAACACTTTATGAAGGAAGTGCTATTTATATATTGTTGATTGCCCTAGGAATTTTTGGGCACTCTTTCCTATCCAAATCATTACCGCATGACAAAATTCAGCTCCATTTGCCTAGCAAATCTTCCTCGGCAAATTTCCAAAGTTTTTGTCCACCTAGAAGCATTGTGAAGGAAGTACCTTTTTTATATCTCTAAATGACATGAAATTTATACAGTTCCTTCATATGCCCAAATTATCACCCTCCTCCAAATTGCAGCTCAGTCAAATCATCTATGTGAGACCAGGTTCAATATATATTTTATGGCCAAATTGGCACGTTGCAAAGCAAGTGTTATATATACCCCTCCTATTACCCTCAAACTTTTCGGGAACTCTTCCATACCCAAATCATTGCCACATGATAATATTCAGCTCAATTTTCCTAGTAAATCTTTCTCGGGAAATTTCCAAAGTTTCTACCTCGAGAGAAGCTTTGTGAAGTAAGTACTATCTAGGCTTACCCAAATGATCTAAAAATTTACCAGCGCATGACCATACCGAAGTAACTTACCTACACCAATTTTGAGCTCATTTCATTCATCCAATCTCTCTCACTAGTTTTCCCAAGTTTCTGTCCCTAGAAGAGCATTGTGAAGGAAGTACTACTTTGGCATGTCCAAATGGTATCAATTTTCTACAATGCTTTCCTATGCCCAAATAACCATCCTCCACAAAATTTCAGCTCAATCCATTCATTATTTTGAGCCCAGCTTGAACATTCATATTTTTGTCCAGCGTGGTACTTTGCAAAGCAAGTACCACCTAGGATCCTCCTTTTGAGCTAAAAATTTGTGAAGACATTCTCCTTAGTAGATGATCATCCTCAGCCAAAACTCACGCCCATTGGCCATGTGTATTTCCCGTACCGCTAATCAAACACTTGGCTGCTAATTCATGTTTGAGCATCGATCGGTCTCCTCGTGAGAATCTTATGTTGTAATTTTCTTCCTAGCACCAACCTGGGGAGTGCCCAACCCACTAGACATGCCTAGGCCGCCCAGAACACATGGCAACATTACGGTCACGCGGTGACCACGCGACGGGCATGCGAGTTTACGCGCTCTAGAGTTGGGGATCTCGGCCACCGCCCAAACCTCGACGTATCGCCACCAAACCATGTATTTATGATTAAATAGGTCCTTATGTAACTAGAAATGATTTTTGGAAAAAATAAATAGCAAACTATGATGCAGCTGCAGTTCAAATTTGATCCGCTTCCAACTAAATCGGCGGAAATTTGTCTTTTTCATGAGAGGTGGATCAAAAAATTTTACACCCAACCATTTTGTCAATTGTGCATTAAATATGGCCTAGTATTTTATAAAAATGATTTGGTCAAATTTTGCAACAATTATTTGGTAGTTCCTTCACAAAAAAACCTCCTTTCGGGCACTCGAAAAATGGAAAATGGTTTTTTCGTCCAACGAAAATGAAAACTTCCTTAGGAAACATTGTTTGCCATTCCAATATGCACCCTTGTGCACAATATGAGATCATTTGAACAAACTATGCCATGAAAGTTGCCATAAGATTGATCATTTGGCTTGAAAGCCATGAATCTTCACACACGATAGCTCATTTCTGAAAAACACTTTTTAAAAATAATTATCGTATTACAAGTTTATTATTTTTCCCGGAAACTTGGTCATATATAATGACACAATGCGAAGGTTTTCCAATTTTTTGATTTTTTTTGAATTTTTTATGCCCGTTTCAAAATGCGGTCAAAACGGCGGGAATGACCGTTCCTAGCTAGTGGTTGAATCTTGGAATTTTTTTGGTGTTTCTATGATTAAATAGATACTTATGCACCTAGAAATGTTTTTTGGAAAAAATAAATAGCAAACTATAAGGCAGCTGCTGTTCAAATTTGACCCGCTTCCAACTGAAACGGCGGAAATTTGTCTTTTTCATCAGAGGTGGATCAAAAATATTTACACCCAAAAATTTGATAAATTGTGCATTAAATATGGCCTAGTATTTTATAAAAATGATTTGGTCCAATTTTGCAACAATTATTTGGTAGGTTCTTCACAAAAAACCTCATTTGGGGCACTCGAAAAATGGAAAATGTCTTTTTCGTCCAAAGAAAATGAAAATTTCCTTAGGCAACATTGTTTGCTATTTCAATATGCACCCTTGTGCAACAATATGAGATCATTTGAACAAACTAGGCAATGAATGTGGCCATAATATTGATTATCTAGCTTGAAAGCCATTGATCTCTAGAGATGATAGCTCGTTTCTGAGAACACTTTTTAAAAGAATTGCCGTATTACAATTTTATTATTTTTCCTGGTAACTTGGTCACATATGATGACACAATGCGAAGGTTTTCCAATTTTTTGATTTTTTTTGAATTTTTTATGCCCGTTCCAAAATGCGGTCAAAACGGCGGGAATGACCGTTCCTAGCTAGTGGTTGAATCTTGGAATTTTTTTGGTGTTTCTATGATTAAATAGATACTTTTGTACCTAGAAATGATTTTTGTAAAAAATAAATAGCAAACTATGAGTCAGCCGCAGTTCAAATTTGACCCGCTTCCAACTGAATCGGCGAAAATTTGTCTTTTTCATTAGAGGTGTATGAAAACTTTTTACACCCAATAATTTGGTCAATTGTGCATTAAATATGGACTAGTATTTCAAAAAAATGATTTGGTCCAATTTTGCAACAAATGTATTATAGGTCCTTCACAAAAAAACTCAGTTTGGACACTCGAAAAATGATTAAAAATAGGTAGAAAGATCAAAAATGCATACAAATTGGTGCTCGTCCATAAAATGTGATCTAACTTGAGTGAAAATTTGTATAATGCCCTTTTGAAAAATATTTTTGATAGTTGCTTCACAAAATAGCTATCTTTAGTACTTGGAAATTATTTTAAATCACAGATTCTCGAACCAATCAGAACCCTTCTCACGGATCACCACACTCTATGTGATCTGAACCGTCCACACTAGGCGAATCCAACGTCTCTCGCTCACCTCTTAGCAGGCCAACCCAAACCCTAACTCCACTCCTCTCCCCTCTATCCCCCGATTCAGATCAACTCGCAGCCGCCACCTACCTCCCGCCCCCGATTCAGATCCCGCCGCCCACGCCCGCGCGCCACCACACTCCGCTGCCCGCGCCGCTCTTCCTCCGCCCGCCGACCCCACGCCGTCCCTGATGCCTCACTCGCCGCGCTCATCCCGCCCTAACTCCACTCCCACTCCAGCCGCTGCTGCTCCCTTCTCCCTCCCACCCACGCCCCGCGCCCACGCCCCCAACCCCACCCAGGCCCCGCGCCCACGCCCCCAACCCCACCCCCTTCTCCTTCCCTCAGATCTCGATCTGCCGCCGCCCCCAACCCCACCGCCACCGCCACCATCGACGACCCTCGCTGTAGATGAGGTTGAGGCCGACCCAAGATCGAGCCCATGCCCATAGCTGCCGCCAAGATTCGCAGGCAACCCCACGCTAATCAGGACCTCAATCTGGATCGAGCAGGCGCTCTCCACAGACGGGGCTTGGGCAGGCGAGCCAACCGCAGCGGATTCGGCCCTCAGCTCCTCCGGTGGCCAGAAAGGCAGCGCGGAGGCTCGCAGAGCACGGGGACGTCGCTCGCCGCCCTCACCGCACCTCCATTCCCCTCCACCACCTTCCCTCCCTCCCTCTACACGCCCGTCTATATAAGGTACGCCTCCCTCTCCCCTCACCTCTCTCCCTACGCTTCTGGAAGTCGGGGTCTAGGGTTTGGTGCGCCGGTGCGCTGATGGATCTGGAGGGGTTGCTGGTGAGCTGCAGGAGGGTGGCCAGATGTCGGACGCGCCGGCGAGCCCGCCGGGCGGTGGCTTCGGCGGCGTCAGGGAGCAGGACAGGTTCCTGCCCATCGCCAACATCAGCAGCATCATGAAGAAGGCCATCCTGGCCAACGGCAAGATCGCCAAGGACGACAAGGAGACCGTGCGGGAGTGCATCTCGGAGTTCATTGCTTCATCGCCAGCGAGTGAGTGCCTCTATTGACCGCTGACGCTCTGTTTTACCTACCCGAATCAAGTGTGGTCTGGTGCTTACCTGTCACCGTTTTGTCTTGTCTGTAATGTAGGGCGAGCGACAAGTGCCAGAGGGAGAAGTGCAAGACCATCAACATCGACGGCCTGCTCTGGGCGATGGCCACGCTAGGATTTCAGGAGTACATTGAGCCCTCAAGGTTTATCTGTAGAATTACAGAGAGGTGCATGCCCATTTAGCCATGTGGGATTTTTTATCTGAACTAATTGGGGATGGATTAGTGCTTTGAGAGTTAGGTAGGTCCATGATAGTTTAATATGTTGCTGTTGTAGCCTGAAAAACTCTGTTTGGCACTTTTGTTAGTCCTAGTTGGCAAATTTAAACACTCATGTTCAGCTTGGTGACTGATGAGACCCCACACTGCCTGGCACCAATCATCTTATTGTCCTTAGAACAAGTGTTGATTTATCCCTCCAATTACTACTGTCATTGAGATCTTCAATTCTTTTCTGTACTGTTAATTCAGATAACTGAATGATTTGAAGCACTAAGAATTGTCTTCGGAGTCCAACTATTAAACTGTTTAAGTAGCTACTGAATCTGCTTGCTTGGTTATGGCAGACATACATGCCTTACAAATTCGTTATTCTTGTTTGAAGCTAAGCTAGGCTACTGTAGTTCCAGCAAAAAACAGGGGAGCCGCTCTTTTTGTTCTTCACAAATAAATTCTTGTTTGAATGCATATCCTGGGGGTGGTGAAGCTGGGAGCCTTTCCTCCCCATAAAAATACTTTGCTCTTCATTATAAGCAATGCCCTTATATAATTAGCTGCTAGGAGTGTTTATATACTTGATCACCACACCTCTACTATTCTGGTTACTTTTGCTTTCTTCTCTGTAGTTGTCCAGGGCATAACAGTTTTATGTGTGGCTTGTTATTTTGTTACCAGCCTACTTTCTTGTGCTCCTGGTCGAGTCTTGTGGAGAAGCAGGGCGAATCGGGCATCATCTCACTTGTGCCTATGTGGTAAGAATAGAACGCCACTCTCGCTTGATGTGCATGTATTAGTACAACAAAGCATTCTTACATGGTGATTGTTAGCGACACAACAATTATCTTGCAACATAGCTTGCCAAATTGCTTGCTTGCTTACTATATAACCTGTACTGCTAAACATGTTATCCCACTCCATGATGTTGTATCATTTGCAAATACTCCTGGACATCGGCTCCCATTAGCTATAATCTGTACCTCTAAAGAGGAGTATAAACTGGACTAATCTGTACTCTATTATGCTTGAGACTTGATCCAAGCCGTATTAATTGTTGCCAGTGATGTTATTATCTACTCTAATGGCTGATGAATCTGTACCTGCCATACCATGTGGAATGACTAATGAATTTGTACCCGAATACCATGTGTAATGATTGTTATTTTTGCATCATTTAAACATTTTTTCTGCTATATAGTTTCTCACTCATGATTGATCTACTGCAGGTGAATGAGGTTTTCAAATGTTGGAAGGAGGAGGACAATAGGAACTTCTGTTATGTCTTAGCATCTAAATTTTTGTTTTAATTTTCTTTGTTGTAGAATAGTTTTGTTTGGCAGTTACTATTCCTGGGATGTAAAGATATCTTAGATATGTATTGCTGGAATGAATGGTTGTAATATAATAACATTGCACGTTGTCCAAGATAGCTTGTGGTGTGATGTGTTGTAATGTCAATGGCATAATAACTTCTTTTGTATTGGATCAATTTTTTCGGAACTGGGCTAGGCCCAAGTTATATTGGACAATTATTTTTCAGGGAAAAACATGAGAGGCAAAGCAAAGAAATGGCCCATAAAAATACATGATCAAAAAGAAAATATGCTGTTAAAAGGGCCACACAAAGAAATCAATAAGGCTGAATTGTTGGGCCAGACCCATGTAGCTAATAAAAGCACAGGAAAAAAATACATTAAAAAGGCCGAATTGTTGGGCTAGGCCCATGTAGAAAATCGAATTGGACCGGGCTGAATCTTGTGCCACGTCAGATTGCCACGCTGGATGCCTACGTGGCCTGGGGAGTTTGCTAGTGACCAAAACGCCACAGTAGACGTATTTTGGTCATAAATGTCTTCGACCATTCCAGAAGAAAGGTCGCTATAGTCAGTTTATGACGGCCAGCTTTTGACCTTATGTTTGTGGTCACAAAAAGGTCACAAATGGAAATTTGTGACCATTTAGTGACCAATAGTGGTGGTCACAAGTTGACATATTTCTTGTAGTGGTCGGAGGAGCGTCCGGTGCGTGCCTTGTGTCCGCCTCCGCCTCTGGACCAGGCTTTGGAGCCTGGCTGGTGGAGGCGCGATTGGCAGCCTCTCCGAATATAGTCCGGTGAGGTCTCTTTGTCCTGAAGAGAGCATGAGTGTTAATATGCCTTAAAGGTATAACACCTGGGATAAGGAGGTGCGCCATACCTCTGCGCTGACACCTCGGTCTGGACTGCACCTCTTTTCTGCCCACGGGGCCCTGCGGCCCCTCGTCGGCTTGTCGCCG
Organism: Triticum urartu; assembly: GCF_003073215.2. NCBI lineage: Eukaryota > Viridiplantae > Streptophyta > Magnoliopsida > Poales > Poaceae > Triticum > Triticum urartu. Next base: position 659,311,286 of record NC_053028.1, on the reverse strand, counting down.
CAGGTTCGGCCTCCCGTCTCAGAAACCTCCCCTGCAAAGTTTGGTTGTAATCTGGAAACTAAAAACACGAGAGGGCGGACCCCTATTCGGGGTACTGGGACTTCGATATCAGTTACCTGGGAGGCCGGGATTAGACCTAGGTAATCGGCCGTAACAGCCACCAAGGCGTTGTCCTTGCTCAATTGATGGAACACTCCATCAATCAGCTCCACAGATACGTCCGGATCCTCTTGAGAGGCCGGGTCGAGGGACCGTCCTCGGTCCTCGGGTTGTGGAGGAGGGCTGTTTATTTCTTTAACAGCCTGGCGCAGTTCCTGCGTTGAAGTCGCTAGACTGAATATTTAACGATGGGGATATAAAACGGATGGGCAAGATGCGATCACTTCCCAGCTTGGAGGATTGTACATAGAAAATCCACCCTTCGGGTCGACGCGGAGAAAATCCTCCTCTTCTCCCTTCTACAAAGCGGACAAGGTCTTTGCTAGAGCCACAGCCAAATCCGGCCCCTTATGGCCGTAGCAGGTGGCGTCGTCCTCCCCGTTGAAGTCCCTCATGGGGTGGCCTCTATACTGTAGCGGCTGCACCCCTCGCATGATGCATGCGGCCATGACCCCGATCATGGTCAGTTCTTATCATATCTATCAGATCTCACTATCGTAAGGGGACACGATCTCTGCTTCGACAAGATGTGCCTTTGAAAACCCGCGTCTCGAAATGTGGAACGGCAGACGGAAAATGGTTCGAAATGATGACCAAGCAGACGTGATGTCACATTACGAAAAGTTGACAACGGATTGGACTCATGCAATATTATATTTTCTATGGTTGTGTGTGGTACTTGTGTTGCATACCCGGACACGTTCTGCGGTTGGAGTATTCGGACACAATTTTCTCGCCAGACACCTCGTCATTGAAGCCTGGTTCAGGGGCAACTGAGGGAGTCCTGGACTAAGGGGTCCTCGGGCGTCCGACCTATTGGACATGGGCCGAACTGATGTCCTGTGAAGATACAAAGACCGAAGACTCTACCCGTGTCCAGATGGGACTCTCCTTGACGTGGAAGGCAAGCTTGGCATCCGAATATGAAAATTCCTTTCTCTGTAACCGACCATATGTAGCCCTAGATCCCTCTGGTGTCTATATAATAGGAGGGCTAGGTCCGTAGACATAGGTCCTCATAATCATAGCCAGACATGCTAGACTTCTAGGGTTTAGCCATTACGATCTCGTGGTAGATAAACTCTTGTAATACTCATATTCATCAAGATCAAAGCAAGCAGGAAGTAGGGTATTACGTCCATAGAGAGGGCCCGAACCTGGGTAAAACATTGTGTCCCTTGCCTCCTGTTACCAGCGACCTTAGACGCATAGTTCGGGACCCCCTACCCGAGATCCGCTGGCTTTGACACCGACAATACTAGTGACACTTTGTTTGTCTATGTATTCGCACATGTACTAAGTTTCCGGTTACTACAATTCTAGCATGAATAATAAACATTTATCGTGATATAAGGAAATATTAAATAACAACTTTATTATTGCCTCTAGGGCATATTTCCTTCAGTGTCCCACGTGCACTAGAGTCTATAATCTGGATTACATTGTAATGATTCTAACACCCATGGAGTCTTGGTGCTAATCATGTTTTGCTCATGAGAGAGGCTTAGTCAACGGGTCTCCAACATTCAGATCCGTATGTATCTTGCAAATCTCTATGTCTCCCTCCTTGACTTGATCGTGGATGGAATTGAAGCATATCTTGATGTGCTTGGTTCTCCTGTGAAATCTGGATTCCTTTGCCAAGAAAATTGCACCAGTATTATCACAAAAGATTTTCATTGGACCCGATGCACTAGGTATTACATCTTGATCAGATATGAACTCCTTCATACAGACTCCTTCATTTGCTACATCAGAAAGAGCCATGTACTCCGCTTCACACGTAGATCCCACCACGACGCTCTGCTTGGAACTGCACCAACTGACAGCTCCATGATAACTCAGAAGTATTGGGGATCGCAACAGTTTTTGAGGGTAGAGTATTCAACCCAAATTTATTGATTCGACACAAGGTTTATTAAGGCACACAAGAAGAAAGCTAAAAAGGAAATAAACTATCATGGATGATACAATTAAAAAGTATGAGCACCGACAACTAGCATGAGTGTGTGAACATGAATGTAATGTCGGTGAGAAATACGTACTCCCCCAAGCTTAGGCTTTTGGCCTAAGTTGGTCTGAGGGAGTCCTGGATTAGGGGGTGTTCGGGTAGCCGGACTATACCTTCAGCCGGACTCCAGGACTATGAAGATACAAGATTGAAGACTCCGTCCCGTGTCCGGATGGGACTTTCCTTGGCGTGGAAGGCAAGCTTGGCGATGCGGATATTCAAGATCTCCTACCATTGTAACCGACTTTGTGTAACCCTAACCCTCTCCGGTATCTATATAAACCGGAAGGTTTTAGTCCGTAGGACAACTTCGTCATACAACAATCATACAATAGGCTAGCTTCTAGGGTTTAGCCTCCTTGATCTCGTGGTAGATCTACTCTTGTACTACCCATATCATCAATATTAATCAAGCAGGACGTAGGGTTTTACCTCCATCAAGAGGGCCCGAACCTGGGTAAAACATCGTGTTCCTTGCCTCCTGTTACCATCCGGCCTAGACGCATAGTTCGGGACCCCCTACCCGCGATCCGCCGGTTTTGACACCGACATTGGTGCTTTCATTGAGAGTTCCTCTGTGTCGTCGCTTTCAGGCCCGATGGCTCCTTCGATCATCAACAATGCAGTCCAGGGTGAGACTTTTCTCCTCCGACAGATCTTCGTCTTCGGCGGCTTCGCACTGCGGGCCAATTCGCTTGGCCACCTTGAGTAGATCGAAAGCTATGCCCCTGGCCATCAGGTCAGGTTTGGAAGCCTAAACTACACCGCTGACATCCGCGGGGACTTGATCTTCGACGGATTCGAGCCACAGCCAAGCGCGCCGCACTGTCTCGATGGGCATGATATAGCTCTGCCGCCGAACAGCGCCTTGGAGGCCGCACATGCATCGGTTCCGACCATTGATTCGGAGCCTACTGCGCCGATCGAGGATCAGCGGTTGGACGCTGCCTCAGGGGCTGCGATCTCAGAGGCGATCGAGCCGAACTCCAGCCCTGCACTCCGCATGGCCCGTGACTCCGAGGAGCCGGATTCCTCTCCGAACTCCGAGCCCCCCGCGCCCCTGCCGATCGAATCCGATTGGGCGCCGATAATGGAGTTCACCGCCGCGCACATCTTTCAGCACTCGCCCTTCAGCGACATCCTGAATTCTCTAAAGTCTCTCTCTTTATCAGGAGAGCCCTGGCCGGACTACGGTCAGCAAGGTTGGGATACGGACGATGAAGAAATTCAAAACCCACCCACCACCCACTTGGTAGCCACTGTCGACGACTTAAACGACATGCTTGACTTCTACTCCGAAGACATCGACGGCATGGACGACGATGCAGGAGACGAACAAGAACCAGCACCAGTAGGGCGCTGGAAGGCCACCTCGTCATATGACATATATATGGTGGACACTCCAAAGGATGGAGATGGCGATGGAACAGCGAGGGACGATACCTCTAAGAAACAGCCCAAGCGCCGACGTCAGCGGCGCCGCTCTAAATCCCGCCAAAGCAAAAATGGTGATTCCGGCACGGGAGATAATACTACTCCGGATAGCGTCGAAGAACACCCCCTCCAGCAAGATTCAGCATAGGAGGACAGAGAAGCCAGCCCTCACGAGAGGGCGGCGGACCAAGAGGCTGAGGACGATAATTATACGCCTCCCTCCGAAGACAAAGCAAGCCTCGACGACAACGAGTTCGTCGTGCCAGAGGATCTCGCCGAACAAGAGCGTTTTAAACGCAGGCTTATGGACACAGCAAGCAGCCTCAAGAAAAAGCAGCAACAGCTTAGATCTTATCGGGATTTGCTAGCTGACAGATGGACTGAAGTCCTTGCGGCCGAAGAGTATGAACTCGAACGCCCCTCCAAGAGTTACCCAAAGCGCAGGCTGCTACCCCGACTAGAGGAGGAAGCACCTACATCACCAGCGCATGACATGGCCGACCGGCCACCTCGTGGCCGCGATAGAGAGGCCTCTTGGCCCTCCGCTCAAGCCATGCCCCGACGCTGCGTCAAGCATACTAAGGCACGGGAAAATGCACCCGACCTGCGCGACATACTGGAGGACAAGGCAAGGCAAACAAGATCGATCTATGGATCGCGCAGGCGCCCCACGGCACGTGACGGTAATCGTCACTCCGGATGCAATAAATCCAGCTGGGACGAACTCAACAGACAAAGCTCCTTCGAGCTACGTCATGATATAGCCCAATACAGAGGAGCCGCACACCCACTATGCTTCATAGATGAAGTAATGGATCATAAAATCCCTGAGGGCTTCAAACCCGTAAACATCGAATCGTACGATGGCACAACAGATCCTGCGGTATGGATCGAGGATTATCTCCTTCATATCCACATGGGCCGCGGTGATGATCTACACGCGATCAAATACCTCCCACTCAAACTTAAGGGACTGGCCCGGCATTGGCTTAACAGCTTGCCAGCAGACTCTATCGGTTCTTGGGAGGACCTGGAAGCCGCATTCCTTGACAACTTCCAGGGCACTTATGTGCTACCACCGGACGCCGATGACCTAAGCCACATTATTCAGCAGCCAGAGGAATCGGCCAAGCAATTCCGGACACGGTTCCTAACAAATAAAAAACAGATAGTCGATTGTCCGGACACAGAGGCCTTAGCGGCCTTCAAGCATAATATCCGTGACGAGTGGCTTGCCCGGCACCTGGGACAGGAAAAGCCGAAATCTATGGCAGCCCTCACGACACACATGACCCACTTTTGCGCGGGAGAAGATAGCTGGCTAGCTTGCAGCAACAATTTAACCAAGAACCCTGGTAATTCGAATACCAAGGACAAAAGCGACAGGTCGCGTCGGAACAAACAAAAGCGCCGCGTTAACAACGACAGCAACGAGGATACGGCAGTTAATGCCGCATTCCGAGGCTACAAATCTGGTCAACGGAAAAAGGCATTCAAAAGAAATACTCAGGGCCCGTCCAGTTTGGACCCAATACTCGACCGCTTGTGCTAGATACATGGCACCCCCGAAAAGCCAGCCAATCACACCAACAGGGACTGTTGGGTGTTTAAGCAGGAAGGCAAGTTAAGAGCCGAAAACAAAGACAAGGGACTGCATAGCGATGACGAGGAGGAGCCCAGGTCGCCGAACAACAGTGGACAGAAGGGATTTCCCCCGCAAGTGCAGACGGTGAACATGATATACGCAACCCACATCCCCAAGAGGGAGCGGAAGCGTGCGTTACGGGACGTATATGCGATAGAGCCAGTCGCCCCAAAGTTCAACCCATGGTCCTCCTGCCCGATCACCTTTGATCGAAGGGACCACCCCACTAGCATCCGCCACGGCGGCTTCGCCGCATTGGTTCTAGACCCAATCATTGATAGATTTCATCTCACAAGAGTCCTCATGGACGGCGGTATCATCCTGAACCTGCTTTACCAGGATACAGTGCGAAAAATGGGCATAGATCCCTCGAGGATCAAGCCCACCAAAAGGACCTTTAAAGGCGTCATACCAGGTGTAGAAGCCGACTATACAGGCTCAATCACACTGGAAGTGGTCTTCGGATCTTCGGATAACTTCCGAAGCGAGTAGTTAATCTTCGACATAGTCCCGTTCCGCAGTGGCTATCACGCACTGCTCGGGCGAACCGCATTCGCAAAATTCAACGCGGTACCGCACTATGCATACCTCAAGCTCAAGATGCTAGGCCCTAGAGGAGTAATCACGGTCAATGGGAACACTGAACGCTCCCTCCGAACGGAGGAGCACATGGCAGCGTTCGCAGCAGAAGTACAAGGCAGCCTCTCTAGGCAGTTCTCTAGTTCGGCCTTCAAAAAGCCGGACACTGTCAAGCGCGCCCGGAGTACCCTACAACAAGACGGCGTGGCACGTTCTGAGCTAGCGTAGCAATGCGGCCCCAACCCTAGCCCTCGCGATATAGCCAAACCAGTGCTTCGCGTACATAACTACGCTCTTGAAATACCATGGACACAGGGGAAGAGGAACTATCACGGCACGCCCGAAATACGGCTTAAACCGCACCAGGGGCTGCCGAATTCCTTTTTTTTCTTTTTTTCTCTTACTCTCAGGACTCCATACTTCGGATGACCCGTTCGGCAATTCAACTGCTGCACAAATGATGCAAGATCCAGGAAAGCAGACAAGCCACGCCGCATTATGGAACTCCCAGGTGGTCTCTATTGCGAGCAGTATACCTGTTTTTAATACAATTCCGCGGCCTACCCCTGGCCAGGACATGTTAAATAGTCCAATTTATTGCTTATCTCACTATTTGTATCGTTCCGCTTTCATAGCAGCCTTTCTATAAGCAATGCATAGCTTTTTGTCAATTTTTTGCATTATCCTCTTTTTATATATATGTTTATCAATAACATGTTGCATCCGTACACTGTGGTACGGCAAAAATACGCCAGGGGCTTCAGTACCCATCAATATGGCATGAGAAGTCCGTACACTTTCACAAGTGCGGCACCCCGAACTTATAGCACTATATGCATCGGCTCCGAATCATGATTTGGGTCAATAGTTGGGTTTGCCTGGCTCCTATGTTTTGGTGCCTTACATTCCGCTATATCAGCTAAGGTAGCACTAGGAGAACTACTGCGATTGTGCCCCAGTTGAGCTGGGCTGAGCACCTCAGTAGAGAAAGCTAAAACTGACTGTCGTGATGAGGCGAGAGACCGGTCGCTGTTCGAGAGGTTTTTCGAGTCCTTAAAGATTTATGCCGCTTTGAGCGAGGAACCGGCTTTGTCCGGCCAAGGCGTGGATAGCGCCCCGAACTCGGTCTTTCGAATACTAGGGGCTTCGCTGAAATTTAAAATTATAGAGTTCAATGGCTAAGTGAGAGTGTTCAAGCATTATAGTCCAATTGCCTTGTTCGTTGTGCTGAGCGCCTCCCTCGACGGACCCAATCATGGGAAAAAGAGCGCTCAGGTTTATCCCGAACACCCCAGCACTAGTGGCATGGGGGCAGAAGCCGACGAGTGGCCATCTCTAAATTTTTTGATAAACGGCCGCACAGAAAGTAATATTTTAAATTCAAGCATTGCTTAGCGCATATGAACAAGTTTTCAGCGCACAGGATAACACGAGCGAGTTCATTCAAAAATTACATCCTTGGTGCATTCATCCGCCATAAGGCGGGCACCGGCCAGAACATCCTTGTAATAGTTCTCGGGCTTGCGATGTTCCTTGCCCGGCGGCGGCCCGTCCCTCACAAGCTTCTCACCATCCAGCTTACCCCAGTGCACCTTTGCATGGGCAAGGGCCCTACGGGCACCTTCGATGCAGACGGAGCGCTTGATGACCTCGAGCCTTGGACAAGCCTCCACCAGCCGCTGCACCAGTCCGAAGTAGCTCCCAGCCAGGGCCTCTCCAGGCCACAGCCGAACTATGAAGCCCTTCAGGGCCTGTTCGGCCGCCTGGTGGTGCTCGACCAGCTGCTTCAGCTAGTCGCTCAAGGGCACAGGGTGTCCGGCCTCAGCGTACTGAGACCAGAAAACCTTCTCCGTTAAGCTGCCTTCCTCGGCTCGGTAGAATGCGGCGGCATCGGATACGCTGCGGGGAAGATCTGCGAATGCCCCTGGAGAGCTCCGGCTTCGGGTAAGTAACAAGTAGTTTACTTTTATATGTCTGCTTTGCATAGAGAATGCCTTACCCGCCTCTATCTTTTTCACCGCATCAAATTCCTGGAGGGCCTTCTGGGCTTCGGCCTTGGAAGATTTGGCAGTTTTAAGGGCCGCAGCAAGCTCGGACGCTCGCGTCTTCGAGTCGAGCTCCAAACTCTCACGTTTTTTCATGAGAGCCTGAAGCTCTTGCTGCACCTCGCCGACCTGCGCCTCAAATTTCTCCTGCTCAGTGCGCTCCGTGGCTGCTCTCTTCTTGGCCTCGGACAGCGCCTGCTTGAGGGTCGCCACCTCAGTTGTGGCCCCTACAATAAGCAATATACTCCTGTCATTTTTTGCAATTGCGTCTTCTTATAGGCATTTTTTCTATAAGATATCTCTTACCTTCTTTCTCCTCAAGTTGCCGTTTGGCAAGGCCGAGCTCTTGCTCGGTCCACTCGAGGCCCTGCTTCAGGGCATCCACCTCCGTAGTCAGTGCGGCGGTGGCCAGCAGCGAAGCCTGCATACGTATATTGACTCCTTTTTAGTTAGACTCCTGCGATATTTAATAGATCCTCTATTCGGCTTTTCTTTCCGAACGCCAAACAGAGCTTCAGGGGCTACTGTCTATGCGGTAATATTTTTACATATTTCTACTTACCTTGAAGCCTGTTAGAAGGCTAGCACAAGCTTCAGTAAGTTCGCTTTTGGCGGACTAAACCTTCTGGACCACCGTACTCATGATAGTACGGTGCTCCTCGTCGATGGAGGCGCCCTTAAGCACCTCCAGCAGATTGTCCGGCGCCTCCGGTTGGACGGAGGACGCCGTCTCAATAGGCTTGCTCCTCTTGGCAGGAGTTCGCCTGCCGCAGTCCGGAACTGTTGATGATTCCGGCGTGGTGTCCGGCTTAAAGCCGGACTTGGAGCCCTGGGGGGTCTCGTCCCCTTTACTCCTGGAGTCCGGGAGGTCGCCTCGCGGCTCCTCCTGGAGTCCGGGAGGTCGCCTCGCGGCTCCTCCTGGACCACCTCCTCTTGCCCCGGAGCTTGTCGCGACGCCAGTTTGGCGTCATCCGCAGCACAGGGGGAGGCAGCGGGCGGAACTGAATTCACGTCCGATGAATCCAGGGAGCCGCTCGACGACTCGTCGAGCCCGTCCTTGGGTGGGCTGCATGATTATATTCGACATTAGGGAAAGCTGCGCAACAAAAGGAATATCATGAGTTACTCTGGTATCTGAACACTTACGATTTCACCGGACCCTTGGCCCTGTCCGTCCACTCCTCTTAGTCCTCGTCGGCGTCGGGGGCGTAGTCCGGCGGAGGGGTTTTCCTCTTCTTGGACCCTTCGCCCCCCCCCTACTAGGGCGGCCTTCCTCTTCTTTCCTCCCCTCGCTGGAGGGGGAGAGGTCTCTTCTTCCTCCTCCTCGTCTTCACGGGAGGAGTGCGTCTCGGACTCATCAGACGACGAGTCCGACACCACCATATGCCGGGAACTCTTTCGAGTCGCGGTGGCCTTCTTCTTCTTGGCCTTCTTCTCCGGCACCACATAAGGTGCCGGAACCAGCAGTTTTACTAGGAGAGCAGGGGCTGGGTCTTTGGGCAAGGGAGCCGGACAGTTAATCAGTCCGGACTTCGCCTGCCAATCCTGTCAAAGGTGAGGGAGTTTATATCCCGCATAGAGTCAAACTATGAAGAAAACTTAACATCCTGTAAAAGATGAAAATATTTTACCTCGCCAGCAGTACGCTGCGAGCTGAATCCACGGTCTTCGGAGGCGGATGTGGGAGCGTCGGCGCCTTTGGTTAGCCCCTTCCAGACATCTTCGTGCGTCGTGTCGAAGAGCCTGCTCAGAGTTCGATGCTGCGCCGGGTTGAACTCCCACAAATTGAAGTCCTGTTCTTGACGCGGAAGGATTCGGCGGACGAGCATGACCTGGACTACGTTGACAAGCTTGAGCTGCTTGTTCACCAGGGACTGGATGCATTTTTGCAGTCCGGTCACCTCTTCTTCGTCGCCCCACGACAAGCCCGTCTCCTTCCAGGACGTGAGCCGCGTAGGGGGTCCGGATCGGAATTCAGGGACTGCGATCCACTTCGAATCGCGTGGCTCGGTGATGTAAAACCACCCTGACTGCCACCCCTTCAAGGTCTCCACAAAGGAGCCCTCGAGCCATAGGACTTTGGCTATTTTGCCCTCCATGGCACCTCCGCACTCCGCCTAGTTGCCGCGCACTACCTTTGGCTTGACGTTGAAGGTCTTGAGCCAGAGGCTGAAATGGGGCGGATGCAGAGGAAAGCCTCGCACACGACAATAAACGCCGAGATATTGAGGATGAAGTTCGGGGCCAGATCGTGGAAATCTAGGACATAGTAGAACATGAGCCTGCGGACAAATGGGTGGAGAGGAAAAACCAGTCCGCAGAGGAAGTGGGGAAGAAATACTACCCTCTCATGGGGCCTTGGGGTGGGAAGAAGCTGCCCCTCCTCAGGAAGCCGGTGCGCGATGTCTTTGGATAGGTATCCGGCCTTCCTTAGCCTTTTGACATGGCCCTCCGTGACGGAGGAGACCATCCACTTGCCTCCTGCTCCGGACATCGTTGGAGAAGGTTGAGGTAGGAAGTGCGGGCTTGGGCGCTGGAGCTCGGGTGCGCAGAAGATGGATAGGCAAAGGAGGAAGAAGGCGTAGGTAAAAAGGTGGATCCTTATCCCCTTATATGAGCGGATGCGACTATGCGTCCCCACCAGCCTGGTTCAGGGGCTACTGAGGGAGTCCTGCATTAGGGGGTGTTCGGGTAGCCGGACTATACCTTCAGCCGGACTCCAGGACTATGAAGATACAAGATGGAAGACTTCGTCCCGGGTCCGGATGGGACTTTCCTTGGCGTGGAAGGCAAGCTTGGCGATGCGGATATTCAAGATCTCCTACCATTGTAACCGACTTTGTGTAACACTAACCCTCTCCGGTGTCTATATAAACCGGAGGGTTTTAGTCCGTAGGACAACTTCATCATACAACAATCATACAATAGGCTAGCTTCTAGGGTTTAGCCTCCTTGATCTCGTGGTAGATCTACTCTTGTACTACCCATATCATCAATATTAATCAAGCAGGACGTAGGGTTTTATCTTCATCAAGAGGGCACAAACCTGGGTAAAACATCATGTTCCTTGCCTCCTGTTACCATCCGGCCTAGACGCACAGTTCGGGACCCCCTACCTGAGATCCGCCGGTTTTGACACCGACATGGTCTATGCCCATGGATGGCCTGGTGGATATCCGAAGTTGAAGCTGGGGTCGTACTGAGATGCATCAGCTATTGCCTGACAAGCTGCAGCTTGGAGGCGAGCTGCCTCCATCCTCCTCTCGTACTCGGTCGCCTCCTCCCTGGTTATAACATATCTCCCTTTTGCCTGAAAGTCAAAGAAGGTAGGAGCAGGGAGAGCGATGTGATAGATGCGTCGTCTGTCAAAGATTAGTTACTACTGGAGGAACTAATTGTTCCTCTCAACAAACTAATGACGAACCATGGCATTATAATCTAAATAAGCAGGAGGCAACTCAATATCATCTCCACGTATGGGTATCTCAAGAAAATTAGCTAAATGGGCTGCGTAAATTCCACCAAAGAAATCTCCATTAATTTTGTTATTATGCAACCTGGGTGCAACAATGGCCCCCAAATTATGTTGTCTATCTCCTAATACTAATACAGCACTCTTGAGAACACTAAGATCTGGCACACACATGTGACATGCCTCATCCTTACCATTTATGCATCTACCTATAAAGAGAGCAAAATAATGTATAGCAGGAAAATGAATGCTCCCTATGGTAGCTTGTGTGATTTCCCTAGATTCCCCCACAGTTATACTAGCAAGAAAGTCTCTATATTCAGATTTGCGAGGTTCACTAACATTACCCCACTGTGGGAGTTTACAAGCAGTGTTAAAATCTTCTAAGTCCATGGTATAAGATTTATCATAAAGATCAAACAGGACAGTTTGAGAATTGCGTGATGATGAAAATTCAAACCTTCTCACAAAGGAATCAGTGAGGTAGTGGTACTGAGCACTTATCTGCCACGAAGCTCTCAAGATCGGCTACGCACATATGCGTCAAATTCCTCCTTGATTCCTGCTTGGACCATGAATCTTCTGACGGCCATTCACAAGGCCGCACTTGAGCTCCCTCGGTGGTTCATCGTCGGCTCACGCATTGCGGGCCTGGGTCCTTGCTTCCTTGAAGAACCACCTTGGTACATTTTCCTAAACATATTTCTTCCTCTGAAAAATTTCTGAAATTTTAGTAACTTCAAAATAAAAGTGAACCAAACTCAACAAAATTGATAGCAACTACTCCTACAAGTGCCTAGAGGCTATATCATGCATTAAAACTACTTTTGACCATATAAATTTGACATGCAAGCTCAAGAACAGGGTCACCTAAGCAGCAAAAATTTGCAATGAATAAAGCACTAGAACAAAAACTAATTGGACCATTGGAGGAGTCACATACCAAAGAACAATCCCCCAAAGCAGTTTTGTGAATGGAGCTTTGAGCTAGGAGATCGAAAATGGCACAGCAAGATGAGCTAGAACTCGTGCTTGAGCTGGTTGGTGATTTTTTTGGGAGGAAGGAGTGTGTGGTGGCTGGAATAAGTGGAGGGCCACCAGGGGCCCACGAGGCAGGGGGCGCGCCCAGGGGGTAGGGTAGGGCGCGCCCTGGACCCTCGTGGCTAGGTGCTGGCTCCCCCTGATGTGTTCTCAGTGCCAGATATTCTCAAATATTCCAGAAAAAATCATATTCAAATTTCAGGGCATTTGGAGAACTTTTATTGTCGCGGTATTTTTTATTGCATGGATAATTCAGAAAACTGACAGAAATTACTATTTTTGCTTTATTTAATATAAATAACAGAAAGTAAAAAGAGGGTACAAAGAGTTGTGTTTTCTAAATTCACCCATCTCAAGCTCATGAAAAGGAATCCACTAACAAGGTTGATCAGGTCTTGTTAACAAACTCATTTCGAATAACATGAAACCGGAGAATTTTTGAATAACACTAGGTTACCTCCGCGGGGATATGCATGTCCCCAACAATAAATATATCCTATTTCTTCTTGACAGTAGGAAGAGGGAATTCAAAACCTCCAATAGTGATTGTTGAATTTTTTCCAATAGAATTGATACTATGGACTTGAGGTTGTTTCCTCGGAAAGTGTACCGTATGCTCATTACCATTAACATGAAAAGTGACATTGCCTTTGGTGCAATCAATAACAGCCCCTGCAGTATTCAAAAAGGGTCTTCCAAGAATAATAGACATACTATCGTCCTCGGGAATATCAAGAATAACAAAGTCTGTTAAAATAGTAACGTTTGCAACCACAAGAGGCACATCCTCACAAATATTGACAGGTATGGCAGTTGATTTATTATCCATTTGCAAAGATATTTCAGTAGGTGTCAACTTATTCAAATCAAGTCTACGATATAAAGAGAGAGGCATAACACTAACACCGGCACCAACATCACATAAAGCGGTTTTAACATAGTTTGTTTTAATGGAGCATGGTATACTTGGTAGTCCTGGATCTCCAAGTTTCTTTGGTATTCCACCCTTAAAAGTATAATTAGAAAGCATGGTGGAAATTTCAGCTTCCGGTATCTTTCTCTTATTTGTAACAATATCCTTCATATATTTAGCATAAGGATTCATTTTAAGCAAGAGCTCCAGGCTCTCATGGAAAAACATGAGAGTTTGGAGCTTGACTCAAAGACGCGAGCGTGCAAGCTCGCGGTGGCTATTGAAAATGCCAAGTCTGCCAAGGCCGAATCCCAGAAGACCCTCCAGGAGTTGGATGAGGTGAAGAAGATAGCGGCGGGTAAGGCATTCTTTATGCAAAGCAAACACATAAACATGAGTTACTTGTTACTTACCCGAATCCGGAGCTCTCCAGGAGCGTTCGTAGATCTTCCCCGGAGTGTGTCCGATGCAGCCGCATTCTATCAAGCTTGTGGGAGACTCTCTTCTTCAGTTTGCACAAAATTATATATATCCCTTAAAGCAGCTTGTTTATTATGAGCAGGGAAATTTTTAGCAGAGAAGTAGTAAATCATATCCTGGGGACTATGCACACAACCAGGATCAAGGGAATTAAAGCATATCTTAGCATCACCCTTTAATGAGAACGAAAATAATATAATAGTAGCGAGTTTTCTCATCATTAGTGAACAGGGTAGCTATATCATTTAATTTAGTAAGATGTGCCACAACAGTTTCGGATTCATAGCCATAGAAAGGATCAGATTCAACCAAAGTAACTAGATCAGGATCAACAGATAAATCATAATCCTTATCAGTAATAAAGATAGGTGAAGTAGCATAAGCAGGATCATATTTCATTCTAGCATTCACATATTTTTCTTTCAGCTTAGCTAATAGTTTCTTAAGATCACTTCTATCATTGCAGGCAAGAAAGTCTCTAGCAGTTTCTTCATCCATAACATAACCCTCAGGCACAATAGCAATTCATATCTATGGGGATAATCTTCATCATCACCTTCATCAATATTATCAGTTTCAATAGTTTCATTCTCTCTAGCCCTAGCAAGTTGTTCGTCAAGAAATTCACCTATTGGAACAGTAGTATCAAGCATAGAAGTAGTTTCATCATAAGTATCAGAATCAATAACATGTGTAGGTGTCACAAGTTTACTCATAACAGAAGGAGAATTAAGTGTAGAGCTAGATGGCAGTTCCTTACCTCCCCTCGTAGTTGAGGGATAGATCTAGGTTCTTTGATCTTTCAAGTTCTTCATAGTGATAAGCAGATATAAATCCCAAGTGACTTAAAGACTAGAGCTATGCCCCTGGAGACGTCGTCAGAAAATGGTCTTGATAACCCACAAGTATAGGGGATCACAATAGTTTCGAGGATAGAGTATTCAACCCAAATTTATTGATTTGACACAAGGGGAGCCAAAGAATATTCTCTAGTATTAGCAGCTGAGTTCTCAATTCAACCACACCTAGAAAGTTAATATCTGCAGCAAAGTATTTAGTAGCAGAGTAATCTGATAGTAGTGGTAATGGTAGCAAAAGTAATATTTTTGGTTATATAGTGATTCTAACAGTAGCAATGGAAAAGTAAATACGCGAAGAACAATATATGAAAAGCTCATAGCCATCGGATCGGTGATGGAGAATTATGTCAGATGCGATCGATCATGCAACAATTATAATATAGGGTGACACAGAACTAGCTCCAGTTCATCAATGTAATGTAGGCATGTATTCTGAATATAGTCGTACATGCTTATGGAAAAGAACTTGCATGACATCTTTTATCCTACCCTCCCGTGGCAGCAGGGTCCTATTGGAAACTAAGGGATATTAAGGCCTCCTTTTAATAGAGTATCGGACCAAAGCATTAACACATAGTGAAAACATGAACTCCTCAAACTACGGTCATCACCTGGAGTGGTCCCAATTATTGTCACTTCGGGGTTGCCAGATCATAACACACAGTAGGTGACTATAGACTTGCAAGATAGGATCAAGAACTCACATATATTCATGGAAACATAATAGGTTCAGATCGGAAATCATGGCACTCGGGCCCGAATGACAAGCATTAAGCATAGCAAAGTCATAGCAACATCAATCTCAGAACATAGTGGATACTAGGGATTAAACCCTAACAAAACTAACTCGATTACATGATAAATCTCATCCAACCCATCACCGTCCAGCATGCCTATGAAGCAATTACTCACACACGGCAGTGAGCATGATGAAATTGGTGATGGAGGAAGGTTCATGATGGCGATGGCGACAGATTCCCCTCTCCGGAGCCCCGAACGGACTCCGGATCAGCCCTCCCGAGAGAGTTTAGGGCTTGGCGGCGGCTCCATGTCGTAAAACGCGATGAATCCTTCACTATGGTTTTTCTCTCCCCGAACACGAATATATGGAGTTGGAGTTGAGGTCGGTGGAGTGTCAAGGGGCCCACGAGGCAGTGGGGCACGCCCAGGGGGGTAGGCGCCCCCCACCCTCGTGGACAGGGTGTGGGCCCCCTGACATGGATTCTTCTTCCAGTATTTTTTATATATTCCAAAAATAATCTCAATTGATTTTCAGGTCATTCCGAGAACTTTTATTTCTGCACAAAAATAACACCATGGCAATTCTGCTGAAAACAACGTTAATCCGGGTTAGCTCCATTCAAATCATGCAAGTTAGAGTCCAAAACAAGGGGAAAGTGTTTGGAAAAGTAGATACGATGGAGACGTATCAACTCCCGCAAGCCTAAACCTTTGCTTGCCCACAAGCAATTCAGTTGATAAACTGAAAGTGATAAAGAAAAACTTTTACAAACTCTGTTTGCTCCTGTTGTTTGTAAATATGTAAAGCCAGCATTCAAGTTTTCAGCAAAAGTTATGAACTAACCACATTCGCAATAACATTTAAGTCTCATGTTTACTCATCTAAATGGCATAATCAACTAGCGAGCAATAATAATAAATCTCAGATGACAACACTTTTCAAAACAATCATAATATGATATGACAAGATGGTATCTCTCTAGCCCTTTCTGAGACCGCAAGACATAAATGCATAGCACCTTTAAGGATCAAGGACTGATTAGACATTGTAATTCAAGGTAAAAGAGATCCAAGCTCAGTCATACTCAATGTAAACTAACAGTAATGGATGCAAATGACAGTGGTACTCTCCAACTGGTGCTTTTTAATAAGAGGATGATGACTCAACATAAAAGTAAATAGATAGTGTAGCGACCCAACCTCAAATGGTCAAGTCTCTGTGCTTTAGTGTCATCCCTGGATCGGTAATGCTGACACACACAATACTCGAAGGATTTATAACAAAGTAGCAATCACACACTTATTACATCAAATGTCTCAAAAGAGAACTTATTACAATAAATATGGCTTAAGGACATCTAATACGATAACAGCGGAAGCCTTGGAAGATAAAGTGAGTCCATCAACTCCAACGGCATAGCTGAGTGCATGGCAAACGACCTATCGTGTCTTATTCGTCTGAAAAGTCTGAAACATAATACGTTGCAGCCCGAAAATGGGTCAGCACATGGAATATGCTGGCAATGTAACACAGTAGAGCAATGAACAGATAAATGCTATCACTACATGCATATATGGCTGGTGGAGGCTCTATACTTATATGGTTTTTGCGAAAAGCAATTTTTTCCCTACAATAAATGAATAAATTTTTTATTTAACTATCATGGTAGTTGAAACATTCAGAATGGTACCCCCATCTTAATCCCAATTAAAAGTAATTATCATCCCAACAAATAACCATAGATCTCCTCCGTTGGATTTCTCGCACTACGTGGTGTTTGAGAAACGGATGACCGAGACACAGTCTTTCAAAAGCATTAAATCTTTACTCCGGGTGGACAGTTACACCTACTTTCCCTCTACATCTGCTAGCCCACCACTGAAAGAGGTCATAAAACATACTCGACTATGCCAGAGCCCATAATGGCTTGTGGCTGCACACAGAGGTTTCTAGCATGAACAATCTCATGATCCCTTTGAGTTTGGGTTTGGGACCATAGGAGGATCGCACGGTATATCTCCGGGATCTCCTGGACAACACTGGTATATCCCCAGCTGCCAAAACAAGCAATCCACCCAGATGTGTATTAAAGTTGCCACCTTAAGTTGAACCATTAATTAACAATCTCACATCTGTCATGGATACACTCAAACCCAAACCACATCTATGAGCATAGCATAGCAATATAAGCATAACGTAGAAGTAACTCCCATGGTTTGATAATAAAACAGGGCAATAGGTTCTACCTCATCATCTACTTCCCAATACCCACAAGTTAATCACATCCTAATCATGCAAGGTTTGAGGATTAGAACTAATACATAAAAACTTTGTATGAAAGAAGCATGATAAATATGTTACTTGCCTTGCTGACGATCCGCAAAACCTAGAGACTTGGTAGCATGCTTCGCACTCCGGGTTTTCTATCGCAAACAAACAATAGCATACATAAGCAATCAAGCAAAGATGCATGGGTAAATCTCAAATAAGAAGATCCAACTAGAAAGTTCAACTTAAGAACTCTAATTTGCAAAAATAATCAAATCAAGCGGAGCAACCAAACTCAAACAGCGAAAGAAACAAGATCCGATAACTAATCTGGACTAAAGTCAAATTTTACAGTACCAAAATCTTGTTCAAGTTGGTTAAACAGAAAGAGGGCTTCCAGACAAAGATCTAGGCGCTTGAATCGCCTGATTCCGATAAACGAGCGAAAAGATAAACTAAAACGAAGACCGGGTCAGAAATCGCGATCGAAAATAATGGCGAAAAACCCTGGAAAAAGAAAAACTAACGAACAGGCTAACGAACAAACGTTCGCTGTCAGTGACTAACGGGTGAACAGCGTTCGTTAAAACGAACGAATGAACAAACATTCGCTGTTTAACCGAACTGAGAAAAAACCGAACCGATCTATTAAAAAATAGATCTAGGGCTTTCGAAATAAACCGAACGGTTTTAGAAAAACTGGCGCTACCTCGGCGTACGTGATGGCGGCGGTGGTGCGGCAGCGGCTGGCTAGGGTTATGGTTGGCGCGACGCGGCGGGCTGGGCCTCGGGGTCGCGACTCGGGCGGCTTATAAGAGGCCGGCCTGGAGAGTCCTGGCCGGGTACGACCCGAAGTCGGTTTCCCTTTTTTAAATTATTCCGTGCAGAAAAACAAAGAAAATAAATACTAAACAGACTCCAAAAATCCCGAAATAAATTTTCCCTATCCTCTAAAAATAATCCAGACAAGGTGAACATTTAATTGGCCCTATAAGGCAATTTTGAAATATGCATATTTTTCCTAATTCAAATAAAATTTCTATAAAATCCAAAAAAATATGCAAATTGATTTTAATAGTTTTCCTCCAATATTTTATTTATTTTGGAGAAGTCATATTATCTCCTCTCATATATTTTTGTATTGAATATTTTTGGAGAAAATTTATTGAAACCAAAGTGATCCTTGTTTCCATATTTGATCAAATTCAAATATGCAAAACGGTGAAATCCCCCAACTCTCTCTGAGGGTCCTTGAGTTTCTTAGAATTTCGAGGATCGCGGAAGTCAAAATGCACAAAATATGATATGCATGGATGACCTATGTATAACATTCCAAATTGAAAAATTGGGATGTTACAAACCTACCCCCCTTAAGATGAATCTCGTCCTCGAGATTCGGGTTGGCTAGAGAATAGGTGTGGATGGTATTTTCGTAGATCATCCTCTCGTACCCAAGTGGCTTCATCCTCGGTATGGTGGCTCCATTGAACTTTGCAAAACTTGATAACCTTGCTGCGAGTAACTCGACTGGAAAGCTTAAGAATCTTGACAGGTTTCTCCTCGTAGTTCAAATCACTATCCAACTGTATTGCTTCCAGTGGCACTGTATCTCTCAGGGGATATCGGCCATCCCTGGATGGCACTTCTTCAACTGGGAAACGTGAAACACATCATGAACTCTCGACAATCCTTCGGGTAACTCCAACTTGTAGGCTACCTCTCCCATGCGTTCCAAAACACGGTACGGTCCCACAAATCTCGGGGCTAACCTACCTTTAACTCCAAATCGTTTAACTCCTCTAAGTGGTGACACTCTCAGATATGCTCTGTCTCCGATTTCATAGACTACCTCCTTGCGTTTTGAGTCTGCATAACTCTTCTGTCTTGACTGAGCTATCTTTAGTCTATCTTGAATTAGTTTAACCTTCTCTTCGGACTCCTTAATCAAATCGATTCCAAACAGCTATCTATCTCCAACCTCATCCCACATCAACGGTGTTCTGCACCTTCTTCCATACAGGGCCTCGAACGATGCCATCTTCAAACTGGCCTGGTAACCATTGTTGTACGAGAACTCTGTGTAGGGCAAATTATCATCCCAACTAGATCCATAGTCTAGTGCACAAGCTCTCAGCATGTCCTCCAGAATCTGATTGACTCTCTTTGTCTGTCCATCTGTCTACGGGTGAAAAGTTGTACTGAACTCCAGCCTGGTTCCCTAAGTCTGATGCAGCTAGTGCCAAAACTTGGAAGTAAACGGTGTTCCTCTATCTAATACGATGGTCCTCGGAACTTCGTGCAGACATACGATCTGGTCATATATATCTTGGCCAACTTCGCACTTGTATAAGTGGTTTTCACTGGGATAAAGTGAGCTACTTTGGTCTAGCGGTCCACTACTACCCAGATAGAATCATATCCCAATCGGGTCCTGGGTAATCCGGATAAAATCCATGCCAAGTTTGTCCCACTTCCATTCGCATGTCGGCATAGGCTGCAGTAGTCCTGTTGGCTTGTGATGTTCTTCCTTCACTCTGTGGCATAAATCACATACGGCTACATACTTGGCAATATCCTTCTTCATTCCAATCCACTAGAAACGCTCCTTCAAATCCAAATACATCTTGGTGTTTCCTGGGTGTATCGAGTATGGTGTGTCATGAGCTTCCTGTAATATCAACTTCCTGATCTCGGCATTATTGGGCACATATACACGGTCCTCGAACCACAAGGTGTCATGCTCATCCTCACGAAAACCTTTGGCTTTTCCTTCACTCATCTTCTCCTTTATCTTGGCAATTTCTTTGTCATCCTTCTGAGCTTCTCGAATCTTTCCCAACAATGTCGATTGCACTTCCATGGTTGTAACAAAACCTTTAGGAACTATCTCCAAACGAAGTTCCCTGAGATCCTCTGCTAACTCCTTTAGCATTCCTTCTCTTACGAGGGTGTTGATGTAAGTCTTCCGGCTCAAGGCGTCTGCTACAACATTGGCCTTGCCTGGATGATAGTGCAACTTCATATCATAATCTTTTATAAGCTCCAACCATCTCCTTTGCGTGAGGTTCAACTCCTTCTGGGTGAAAATGTACTTCAAATTATTATGATCCGTGTACACATCACAATGATTTCCAATAAGAAATGGTCTCCAGGTCTTGAGTGCATGCACTATAGCTGCTAACTCCAAATCATGCATGGCATAATTCAACTCGTGTGTTTTAAGTTGTCGTGAGGCATACGAAACAACTCTTCCGTCTTGCATAAGTAATCCTCCAAGTCCTAAGCGAGAGGCGTCACAATACACTTGGACATCCTTGCATATATACGGTAGAATCAGCACTGGGGCTGTAGTCAAACGTTTCTTCAGCTCCTGGAAACTTGCTTCACATTCCTCAGTCCAATGGAACTAACTTGGTGTCCTTCTTCAACAACGTCGTCATGGGCTTCGCAATCTTCGAGAAATTTTTAGTGAACCTCCGATAGTATCCTGTGAGTCTAGGAAAACTGCTCAGTGACTGATTTCACCTTGGTAGGGTCCACTACT
Organism: Triticum urartu; assembly: GCF_003073215.2. NCBI lineage: Eukaryota > Viridiplantae > Streptophyta > Magnoliopsida > Poales > Poaceae > Triticum > Triticum urartu. The sequence continues at coordinate 659,290,093 of NC_053028.1, read as the reverse complement.
ATACCTTCTCCTGATATAACATGTCCAAGAAATCCAACTTCCTTCAACCAAAACTCACATTTGCTAAACTTGGCATATAACTGATGTTCTGTTAGCTTCTCGAGAATTAAACACAAATGCTCCTTATGTTCATCCTCATTCTTTGAGTATACCAAGATATCATCTATGAACACCACGACAAACTTATCCAAGAACTCCATGAACACTTTGTTCATCATACTCAAGAAATAGGGGGGCATTAGTCAACCCAAATGACATAACCATATACTCATATAGCCCATACCTTGTGGTGAATGCTGTCTTAGGTATATCCTTTTCTCAAATCTTCCACTACTAGGAAAAGGGCTATAGATGATATGGCCACTAATGGCGCACCAGACATGTGGTGCGCCACTACTATATAGTAATGGCGCACCATGAGTCGGTGCGCCATTAGTAACAATTTTTTTCCAAAAATTCTAATGGCGCACCAGGGAGTAGTGCGCCATTACTAGTTTAACTAGTAATGGCGCACCTCCTACACAGTGCGCCACTACTATTTATTTATTTTTATTTTTTTGCAAACTACTAATGGCACACCTCAAGCTGGTGCCCCATTAGTAACAAGGGTTACTATTGGTGCATTTGTCTCTGGTGCGCCATTAGTAACCTGGGACCAGCTAGATATTTTGGACAGCCACACCTACACACTCACTTTCCCCACTTCATTCTCTCCACCTCCTCCTCCAAGCTTGTGTCGGCTGCATCCTCCTCCTCACCTCATTTGCACCATAGATTCGTCAAAATAAAGTGGTTAAATTACCTTTTTTTGATAGGTAAGTAAGGCGAAAGCTATCTTTAAGTTGTAGATCTACTTTTTTTCTCCCTACCTCGCTCCAACAACGTGCACATGCACTTTTTATGGCCTTGCTAGATCTATGTATGTTTGTGGTGTTGCATATATGTTTGTGGTTGCAAGTACCGGTATTTGAAATGCGATAGTTGACAATATTTTGCCGGAATGTTGATTCATTTCCGTTTCGGCGAGAATTTTGGCACTACACATTCTTTTTTGTCCTATTTTTAGGAAAAGTCATGCCAAATTTTTTTCTTGGTTCTAAAATATCGTTTTGCTCTACCCCGCGGGCGACCATGGTCCGCACGATGACCGAAGGCATCGTGAATAGGTTTTTGAGCTCCGTGAAGGCCGAGATGCTTCAAAAGAATGAGATGGAGATAAGATGTCCGTGTCGAAGATGCAACCTGAAGAGCCTTATTGCGGATCCGGATTCCGGGCAGGTGCGGGACCACCTGCTCTTGCGTGGTTTCATGGATGGCTATCGGTGGCAAGGTGATGAAGATGACTATGAAGTCGTGCATGGGGGCCGGTCAACAAATGAGGAAGGGCAGCAAGACAACCACCGCGGCGAGGGTGGGCGAGAAGACGAAGAATCTCTGGGACATGATGACGACGGTGATGCTGTATACAGTCATCATGTAGAAGATGCCGGACATGATGATGAGGAAGATCAAGATGAAGGGCATGATCATGAAGATGAAGATGCCGGAGCAGACGACGATGGAGGCTGGGTGTAGGACCTTCATATTCAAGAGCTACTTCTCAAGCAGACGGATAACGCAAGAGCTGCCGCCCGAGAGAAAGCCAAGCTGGATCAACTGGAGATAGACGCGGTTACTCCATTGTATGAAGGACGCAGGCCCGAGGATACCCGCGTGAAAGTAACGCTCATGGCTCTGGAGATGAACGTTAAACACAAAATGACCGACGCATGCTTCGACAAGCACATGTCAATCTGGCACGAACGTCTTCCCAAGGGGAACAAGTGCCCGACTAGTTTCGAGGAGCCGAAGAAAATCGTGTGTCCTCTGGATTTACCGCACGTGAAATACCATGTGTGCATGAACAATAGAATCATTTATCGGGACGAGCACGCGGAGTCTACCATATGTCCAGTGTGCGGCATCACTCGATACAAGAAGAGGTACAAAGCTCCTCGAAAAGTGGTGTGGTACTTTCTGATCACTCCTCGTCTGCACCGGTATTTCACGGACCCTAAGGTTGCAAAGCTCCTGCGTTGGCACGCGGATAGGGAGGACAAGAAGCGGGAAGATGACGGAAATGATCCGGAGATAAATAAAAAAGACAAGATGCTGAGTCACCCTAAGGATGCGAGCCAGTGGCAAGAGTTGAACTTCGAAGACCCAGAATTTGGGAACGATCCAAGGAACATCGTCCTGGACGCGAGCACCGATGGAGTCAATCCGTTTGGCAGCCACAGAAGCACACATAGCAGCTGGCCTGTGTTTGTGTGGATGTACAACCTTCCCCCTGGTTTTGCATGAAGAGGAAGTACATTCACATGAGTATGATAATTGAAGGGCTGAAACAACCAGGGAATGGCATCAATCTGTATCTGGGGCCGCCGAAAGAGGAGCTAGACACGCTGTGGAAAACGCCAGCCAATACGTGGGACGCCGCAGAGAAAGAATATTTCCCTATGAGAGCCGCACTGCTCAAGACGGTGCACGACTATCTCGGTTACGGATATCTCGCGGGGCAGGTGGTCCACGGATTTTCTGTATGCGTCGGGTGCATGGATGACACAACGTACCGCCAGCTAGATAGAGATCCCGGGTCTTCGAAAACCATGTTCATGGGACATCGAAGGTGGCTTCGCGACGATGACCCGTGGACAAAACGCAAGGATCTCTTCGATGGTGAAACCGAACCCCGAAGACGCCCGTGTACGAGGAGCGGCGAGGAAATAGACGAGCTGTTGAAAAATTGGAAAGATTGCCCACTGCCGAGAAAGAAGCAAAAGGCGCTAGAGCCAGGAAAGAAGTGAAAGGCGCCAAAGCCGCTGCTGAAGGTATGGAAAACGAGGTCTGTTTTCTGGGACTTGACGTACTGGAAGATCCACCGTGTGCCTCACAGCCTTGATGTCATGCATATCACGAAGAATGTGTGCGAGAGTCTGCTTGGTACCCTGCTCAACATGCCAGAGAGGACCAAAGATGGGCCGAAAGCAAGGGCATACTTGAAATCAATGGGCATCAGGGAGGAGCTTCACGCTAATGATGATGATGATGAGGCGAAGCAAGACACAGAAAGTCGTCGCAAAGGCAAAAAGGCCAAGACCGGAAATGACTACCCTCCTGCGTGCTTCACTCTAAGTTAGGAGGAGATCGAGCAGTTTTTGACCTGCCTCGTAGGAGTAAAACTTCCTTACGGTTACGCGGGGAAGATAAGCAGATACCTAGACCCAGTGAAGCAGAAGTTCAGCAGGATGAAGTCTCACGACTGTCATGTGCTGATGACGTAGATACTTCTAGTTGCAATCCGTGGGATCATGGACGCGCACGTCCGTGAAACGCTATTTGGCCTATGCAACTTTTTCGACGTCATCTCTCGGAAGTCGGTTGGCGTGAGGCAACTCAGAAGGCTACAGGAAGAGATTGTGGTGATACTATGCGAGCTTGAGATGTACTTCCCTCCCGCATTCTTCGATGTTATGGTGCATCTGCTGGTTCATATCGTGGAGGATATCATCCAACTCAGGCCGACGTTCCTGCACAGCATGATGTCGTTCGAAAGGATGAATGGTGTCACCAAAGGATACGTTCGCAACATGTCACGTCCAGAGGGAAGCATAGCCAGGGGCTTTCTGACCGAAGAGTGCATCTCCTACTGCACGAATTATCTAGGCATCGAGAACCCCGTTGGTCTGCCCGTTAACAGGCACCTCGGCAGGCTCACTGGATGGGGTCACCGTGAGGGTCGCCGCAAAATGCATGTCGACTTCGAGGGTCAACTCGCCGACTTTGAAAGAGCAAACCTTTATTGAGAAGACATACAATGACCGAGGCCAACAGAGGACGGACGGAGATATAATCAAAGAGCACAACTCATGTTTCACGCGTTGGTTCAAGCAGAAGCTTCTGTCGTACCCTTTACATGAGGATTCTTCCGCGGAAGAACAACTCATATTCCCCTTGTCACAGGGCGCCAAGCACAATCTGATGACCTATGAGGCGTACGATATCAACGGCTACACATTCTACACTGAGGACAAGGACATGAAGAGCAATGGTTATCAGAACTCCAGGGTAACGATGGAATCCTACACCGGTAACGACAAGGATAGATACTATGGAAGGATCAAGGAGATCTGGGAGCTGAGCTACGCTGGAGAGAAGGTCCCGATGTTCCGTGTCAGATGAGCCAAGAGCATCCTAAAAGAAGACCAGTATTTCACCACCATGGTTATACCCGAAGCCAAATCCAAGACCGTGGGCGCAAACGTCACCGCGAAAAATGAGCCATGGGTACTGGCTTCCCAAGTGGACCAATGCTTCTTCATTACCGACCCGTCAAAGCCCAGTCGTGTTGTCGTGAGGAGAGGGAAAAGGAAGATCATCGGAATGGATGGAGTAGCCAATGAGCAAGACTTCGACAAGTACGGCGACCCGAAGATCGAACATGACGACGACGATGAAGTAGCAGCATACACCACAAGGACGTCCGTTCCACAGAAGAACTCCATTTGCGAAAAAGAAGGGCAAGAAGATTGTGAACAGATAGCTAGGTAGCTAAGATCGATTGTATTTAAATCATAGTCTTCATTTCTCGATTGTATTACATGGGCACTTTTTGAGCTCATGAATATTTTTAAATTTCATGGGCAATTTTTGAATTCGTGAATATTTTTTCAAATTTGATGAATATTTTTAAATCTTGATCGCTATCCCCCTCCATCTCGATCTCGATCCCCCCGCACCCTCCCCCGCTAGCTCCACTGCCGCCGATGACCCACCGCACCCTCCCCCGCTCCACCACCGCCGCCGACCCACCGGACCCTCCCCGGCCCGCTCCACCGCCGCCGAACACCCCCCGCACCCTCCCCCGCTAGCTACACCACCGCCGACGACCCACCGTACCCTTCCCCACTCCACCGCCGCCGAAGACCCACCGCACCCTCCCCGGCCCACTCCACCACCGCCGAGCACCCCCATTTGATGATATTTTTTCATATTCATAAAACATTATTACTGTTTTTATAAAAAATATTAAAAAATAGCAACAAAAAATAATAAAAAACATACTAATGGCGCACCGCTCGTTTAGTGCGCCATTGCTATCTAAAAAAACATTCTAATGGTGCACCGCTCTGGTAGTGCGCCATTGCTATATAAAAAACATTGTAATGGCGCACCGCTCTGGGGTGCGCCATTGCTATCTAGAAAAAACATTCTAATGGCGCACCGCTCGGGGGTGCGCCATTAGTAATCTTCCCCCTAGCTCAACCTAGCTCGACCCCTTCGTCCCTCCCTCTCGCCAGATCCAGTCCCCCCCCCCCCCGCGCTGCCCCGACCCACGTCGCCGCCGCCCCTATGTGCGCTGCCGCCCCCGTGCTGCCGTGCCCCCCACCACTGCAGCTCCGGCATAGCCGACGCCTCCGCGACCTCGCCATCGCCGACAGCCTCCCCGCGTAGGCCCCTGCCCTGCGCCGCCTCTACCGTAGTCTGGGCACGGGGTGCAGGACGACGACCACGGCCGCCGGCCTCCCCACGACCAACCGAGGCGCCCAGGAGGCCTCCCCGATGACCAATCGAGCCTTCGACGCCGCCGACCCCAACCCCTCCGGCGACCGGCCGCGCCCGCCCAGGTACCTCTCCTCCTTCTTCCTTCCACCCTCTCCACCTTTCCTCCCCATTCCATCCCTCCCTTCCCTCGACCGTGTCTGTTATCTTCCGATGATATTTGACAGCTTATGGATAGAAATGCATATTTCAGTGTTTATAGCTATTAACACTTGCAAGTTACTACACTGCTAGCTAAATTCTGGTTAGTAAGTCTGTATCCGCCTCCTGCTGAAATTTGGTGATGTGTGTGGCTGTCTAAGTACCTACACAAAATTCCCCATGGAGAAAATGATATAGCTCCTCCTACAACATGTATAGATCAATCAGTTCGGTTCTAGTGTTGCTGGACTTTTGCACCATACAAAAAGGTACTACTAGTTGAAAATCTTTACTGTAGAGAGCTTCATAAGTAGAAGGTTCCAAAGAATATAAACCAGTACTAGCACACTAGCACAGCGGTACTACCACCTCCCAATAAACAGCAGGGTCTCTGATCAGCAATGTAGTTAATTAGTCAGGGCCTGAAAGCCTGCAAATGCATGTACACACAGGTAGGGAATGTAAGATGAAGCATGTACTTTACCAACTAATCTAATGGGTTGGCACAAAGTGAAAACAAGAACAATAGTTGGTCAAGCAGAGGTAGATTAGATTAGATGGCAAAAAGCACAAATGTCCTTGCCTATCCATTTTTTCTCAAGTTGAGCCAGTAAGTTTCAGATGTTTAATGATGCTGTAGGAAAAAATTGGATGAAGAAAGATATGTGTGGCTGTCTGAGAGAGGTATTTGCACAAACAAATTATAATTAATGTGTTGATGAAATTTTGGGTTTTCAAATTGGAACCAAAAACCAACCCATACCTTTAGACTCTTTTGGAATTTCCAGAACATTTTTTGTTTGTTCCCTTTCACTGTTTGGGGACTTTTGACTTCAGAATGAACCTTACTAAGATTCAATTAAGACTAATTAACTGCATTTGATGTCACTATATTCTCTGATTAACTTCAGTTATGATCTGTACTAGAAAACTTCAGTTAACACTCATTTTTCAGTTAACTCCTTACAGTTCATATCATATTTTGATTGTCAATAATAGTGGACTTTTAAGGCTTTCTTAGAGGCAATACTAGTGGATTTTAGGCTTTTTTACAGGTAATAATAGTGGAATTTTACGCTTTTTTTGGATGAGTGTGTTTCATGCTGGCCTGCAGTGATGAATTAGTCAGAGGATTGTGTCTTAGGATTGTGCCAAAGTTATCCATTGTATCTATTTGCTTGTCCTTCAAATAGGGGCAAGACTGTTACAGAAAAATTACTTGCAAGCATATTGTGATTTACTTGCAAGCATATTGTGCCTTAGTTACAGAAAAATTACTTGCAAGCATATTGTAACTATTTTCACTCTGTCCTGAAGGTTTTTTACTACAGAATCTGTGGTGACCCACACTCTATTGGTTCACACTCATTGAGTTCGCTCGTGAAGGTATTATATGTTCACATGGTACATTTATGTCTTTCAGCAGTTAATTGATGGTTTGATACATGATACATTTCATGCACAGGGTTCTAGAGCTGCACTTAACTTGCTAAAATCATCCCCTTGTTCTTACTGGTTATAGAAATTCATTGCATGTCCTATGTTTTCTGTCAGGGTATTGTTCAGGAAACTTGCTTGAGTTTGTGTCCTTTAATTTGTAAATTTGCAGTTCTAGCCACATTTAGGATAAGTTGTTGTATATACTGTCAGTAACTTGCAAAGATGATCATCATCTTTTACAGAAAACAATTTCTGTAAATACGTCAGTAACTTTGCTAGTATGCTGGGTTTTGTCTCCAACCATTGTGTCGTGATGAATTTGCAGGTACCCAGAGAGGCCCTTGAGTTTGCTGGAATGTCGATTAACTTCCGTTCCGGCAAATTCGGGTACTCCATATGTCCTATTTTCAGCAAAGGTCATGCTGAAATTTTCCGTGAATTTTAGCATGACTTTTGCTAAAAATAGGACATATGGGGTACTTGTGACTAATGCATGGACCGGGGTCTTAGTACATAATTAAGTAGGATCAACTACCCCCTTTATTCTGGATGCATTAAACCATAGGTTTTAGGGTGCCTCGGTGTCGATAAGAACCTAAATGTTGAAAGCTTAGGCTTTTAGGGTGCCTCGGCGTCGACAAACCCTAAATGATAAAACCTTGGCTTTTAGGGTGCCTCGGTGTCGATAAGAACCTAAATGATGAAAGCTTAGGCTTTTAGGGTGCCTCGGCGTTGACAAACCCTAAATGATAAAAGCTTGGCTTTTAGGGTGCCTCGGTGTCGATAAGAACCTAAATGATGAAAGATTAGGCTTTTAGGGTGCCTCGGCGTTGACAAACCCTAGATGATTAAACCTTGGCTTTTAGGGTGCCTCGGTGTCGATAAGAACCTAAATGATGAAAGCTTAGGCTTTTAGGGTGCCTCGGCATCGACAAACCCTAAATGATAAAAGCTTAACTTTTAGGATGCCTCGGTGTCGACAAAACCTAAATGATGAGACCATGATCTTGTTCCTTGACAATAACCAACTTTTTGACTAAACTTTTTTCCTATTAAGAGCGAAACATGGCCCACAACGATGAGGCTGGCGGTTCGGGCGGTAAGCAATTCTGGGAGCTGTCCCAGGAGATGGAGGAAGAACCTCACCGCTATGAGGATGCCGCGGAAGACACCGATCCTGACTACACAACCCATAGTGTCGTCGAGGATGACACCACTGATGGTGCCGCCAAGGATGCCACCATAGATGCTGCCGCCGAGGATGCCACCACTAATGATGGCAGCGCACACACAGATGGCAGCCAACCGAAGAGGCAACAGAAGGACCAGCGCCCGAACGCGCTCCGCACCGTCAAGGAGGAATTTACTCAAGTGGACTCCGACGGGAATCCAACGGAGCCCAAACAAATAGTCAAGGGGTACTTGGTTCAGCTCCGGTGCATTCTCCGTAGCAGTGTCTCGATCAACACCGAGAACCTAAGGCATAAGGACCGAGGGAATTTGCGCAACCTCCTCTTCATGAAGCTGCACGAACGATACAATTTCCCCGCTGAATTTGAAAACACACGCCTCTCTGGGAATAAAGTGAACAGTGCCGCCCTCAAGAGGATGAGCACGGCCCTGTCTACTTGGAAAAGCGCGGTGAAGAGAATGATTGACAAAGGTGATAGTTATGAGAAGATCAAGGCAAAAAATCCTTCGATCAGCGAAGACGACTACAAGTAGTTCAAGATCAAGTGCAAGAGTAGTGCAACCTCCGAATCAAGTTAGTGGGGGAAAGAAATGTGGGAGTTGAACTTAGGGGAACACAAACTCGGTCCCGGCGGTTACAGAGTGGCGGAGCCTATATGGGACAAGGAGGACACGGAGCGTGCCAAGCAAGGCCTACCGCCCCGCTTCTAGAAATATCGTGACAAGCAGACCAGGAACTATGTCAGGGCCCGGTACAAGGAGGACCCGGTAACAAAGGAGCTTACCACGGATCCAAAGACCAGGGCGCTTGAGCTTGTTCTGGCGCAGGAGACTGAAAGCAGTTGCGCGTGGTCGTCTCCGAGCACCCCTTGGGACAACACTCTAAATAGGGCGTTGAACGTAATGAAAAACAAGGATAAGCTCAGTAAGCCTTTGTCAGCTAGTCGTGTGGCCGGCAAAGGCTTGTCCACAAAATGGTCGTCATACTATAACTCTGGTGGGCGAAAGGAGAGAAAGACCAGCTCAGAAAGCCAGTCATGTGAGGTTCAAGAACTCAAGGCACAAGTGGCGCGGATTCTGGAGATTTTCCAAGAGCAAGTGCAACAACAACTGGGATCGACGCTCACCGGCATTATGCCTACCTTGATTTATGGCCTGACAACGTGGATTGCGAGCGGCCAATAGGGGCCGCCCCCGATTCCCAGCATCACGGCCAGCAACTCGCACAACGCACAGGCGGCGCCATTGGTGTCTCTGGCGGAGGCGGTATTGGTGTCTCCTATGCCGGCACGGGCATTGGAGCTTAATGCACCCGGGTGTACGCCGGCCGGCACCTCGGCAGCAAGCGGCCCCTCCGTCAGTTGCACGCCCGCCGTTAGCGGTGCCTCGACATTAGCCGAGCTTGACGCCATCATCACGGTAACTAATTAAGCCTCTCGGCCGAGGACTTCATCTCCTTGCCTTTGACTGGGCATCCCTGACGCCCTACATGTTTTCGCAGGGCGCCGCCGATGTTCCGTGCACTCTCCTGCACTTCGTGAACGACGAGTTGGTCGATGTCGCCAAGGGCTAAATCGTTCAACCGGGCAACCCCATGTTCCACAGTAATCCGATGCCACCCACCATGTATAGGGTTCAACTGGTTCGGGTGCTGCCAGGCTACGACGAGTTGTTACCTCCGATTCGACCCGCCGGGGCCGACGAAGATGATCTGATGACCCTCAGCGCCTGCCTAAGCTGGCCCCTGCTTTGGCCGAAGAGCCAGATTCGTTTGGGGGCGGGGGACACCACCCCAAAGACAACACCGCCAGTCGTGCTGGCGCCAAGCCATGGCAAGACCGCCGCAATGCTACCGGACATGCCGGACATCCCTATGGCACAGGATCCAAACATGCATATGGCACAGGATCCGGACGACGACGACAACGACGACGGTACATTTACCAACGTCGATAAGTACTTTGCCGAACATGGGTGTGATGAGGAATTCTTGGGGCCTCCTTCTGAAGAACCCAACCCTACAAAAGACGATCGCGATCTACCTGGTACCGCGGAGAAACCCAATTGCAACAGGCGTCATCTGGCATTCAGTTCTCAGGAGACGCCTCCAGCTGCCGACTTCATCGAGCCTCAGATAGCCGAGGTGCGAAATATTATCAGCCCCAACACACTCAAGAAGGTGGTTTGTGAGTAGAACTCGGTCCCATTACAGTAGAAGAAGAAGGGACAGAAAAGAAAGAGTAACAAGGGTGCGAGCCAGCCAGCACCGAGGACGATCTGTGCTCAGGACGGGCCACCTTCACCTAAGGATATCTCGAGGAGGGTGCATATGGCGGGTAGGTCGATGCTACCGACTAATATGCTCAATGCTGCAACCGGTGCTATGGGGAGTCTGCATGACAGTGTTCTTTCTTTGGAGAAGCGGCGTCTTAGAGAGAATGACGTGGCATACCCGGTTTTCGTGGCCAAGGTGCTAGACGGCAAGGGCTTTGTGGGTAACGCCAGCGGGGGTACGATCGTCCTGCGGTTTCATGACATCTTCGCTATGTTTAACCTTCATCCGCTGCACTACACCTTTGTTTGGCTATTTTCGCTGAGTATGGAGATGCGGATTTTTTAGAGACAAGACCCCGGACATCGTGATAGTTGACCCCTTCTACATGCTTGCAAGATCTTGGGCAGCGCTCGGGACCGGAAAGTCGCGAGTTCTTACCTCGAAGGCGTCATTCTGGCAAACCCAGATAAGGATAACTTCCTCGTGCCTTACTTTCCCGAGTAAGTCGTCCCCTTAACCTCCCCGTAACATATGATTTCTTAGATTTTGATTTTTTTTTACATTCCGTGTTTTGTGCAGTGACACACATTGCATACTCATCCTCTTAAGCCCGAAATATTCCATGGCCACGTATTTCGACTCAGACCGTCAGTCGAAGAAAGACTACACAAATATCAAGAAAGTTCTTGATGATGTTCTCCCCGGCTACGCCAAATCTGGAGACACCTTCACCAGGGCAGTTCGTAAGTATGGCAAGCACGCGTTCGCCAACAATACGACGTTCTGCTGCGTCAAGCAGCTGCCTGGCGGTCAGAAGGATGCCTACTACGCCCTCCATCACATGCCGGCGATCGTACGGGGCCATAATCACCGTGTGCTACCAAATAATCTCAAAGATTGGGCCGCGAGCTTGTCGGCAATCTAGGACGCGGACATTAGACAATAATTATTTCGCATCTAGTCGGAGTTTGAGGAAACCATCCATCAAGATATCCTTCGTACCTCGGGGCAGTTCAACCTCAGAAATCAACCGTCCAACAATGAGATAGACACAACGCTACAAATGCAGGCTGACAACGCCCGCGATTTCATGACCATCACGATAGACGGCGGCTTCATCCATGCTCCGGTACCTTGAGTCGAGTCCAAAGTAGTGATGCTATGTGTAGTTCTGAAACATTGATTGGCTCATGTTGTAATTAAACTTTCATGAACTTGTATGTCTCTTTGGTTTGGACAGTTGAGGGAGTCCTGGATTAGGGGGTGTCCGAATGGCCGGACTATACCTTCAGCCGGACTCCTGGACTATGAAGATACAAGATTGAAGACTTCGTCCCGTGTCCAGAAGGGACTTTCCTTGGCGTGGAAGGCAAGCTTGGCGATACGGATATGTAGATCTCCTACCATTGTAACCGACTTTGTGTAACCCTAACCCTATCTGGTGTCTATATAAACCGGAGGGTTTTAGTCCGTAGGACAACATACAGAACAACAATCATACCATAGGCTAGCTTCTAGGGTTTAGCCTCTCCGATCTCGTGGTAGATCTACTCTTATACTACCCATATCATCAATATTAATCAAGCACGACGTAGGGTTTTACCTCCACCGAGAGGGCCCGAACCTGGGTAAAACTTTGTGTCCCTTGCCTCCTATTACCATCCGTCCTAGACGCACAGTTCGGGACCCCCTACCCGAGATCCGCCGGTTTTGACACCGACATTGGTGCTTTCATTGAGAGTTCCTCTATGTCGTCGCCATCAGGAAGGATGCCTCGCCCCGTCTTTAAAGATGACACCGTTGCTAAGGGAGCTTTGGCTGTCCGCCAAACCCTCCGGCTAGGTGGTTTTCTTATGACCGCCTGTTCGGCTTCTACGCCGACGATGACCTCTCGAGCCATCGAAAACAATCTTCATGTCAGCTCGGAACTTGCCAAGCAGTTAGATCAAATGGAGCTCTCCTCCATAAACGATCTCTTGGATTGCGTCGCCGCCCTGGGAGTCGCTACGGATTACGACCAGATTGGGCCTAAACCCGATCTGCGAGAGATTAACTCTCCCCAAGTCACCCGTCACGTTGCCGTGGTAGACGGACAGTGCGGCGACCCTTCATCTATATTAAGGACTAGCGACGTTTGGATTCCCGGTCCCTCCAAGCCGGATACCCGCGGAGGGGAGGATATCACTCAAGACCTGAACTTAGAGTCAGGCGATGGGCTGGATTCATTGGACAACATCCAGGAATCCAAATTTTCGAGTTCGGAAACTCCTCGGCCTCTGAGCCTCAGACTGGGTGAGGCTTCGGATTTAACTCCACCCACCCACCCGAACACAAGCGATCTATCCCAAATCAGGCAAGAGCCCAAAGAAACAGTACATCATTACTGGGCCAGATTCCTCCTGGTTAGGAACAGGATAAGGGACTGCCGCGAGGAAGACGCAATCTCAATCTTCTGCAATAATTACACGGACAAGGGAATCCTCAACGCCATCAGTCGCCATGATATTACACGCTTCACTGACTTGGCGTCCATCGTACGAAAGTACTGTGCGATGGAAAGCGCCTGGAAAACTGAAATAAAATTTGGGACGATCCGGCCCTGAATACAAACCCAGTCCGAAATAAAAGGGTGCATCATCGCTAGACACCCGGGTCAAACACCAAAAAGCAAAAACCCTCTACGGGGCATGGAACCGTACTGGAAGGATGGCTCAATGGACCCTGTAAAATTAATAGTACAGAGGACGCCACACCAACTCACAGCCTTAGAGCATGTTGGATACTCCGGCAGGTGGCCAAAATTGGCGAAGATCTCCTAATTCTGGAGGCCACAGAAAGCCACCCCAGAGACACCAATACAGTATTAACAGTCTTCAAGACTTTCGCATCAAATAATATGTGAAAAAGGACACTCCGTAGCCTTGCCGAAATCTACCAAGTAGCAACAATAAACCCATGGAGTGACACGGCTATTACCTTTAACGCAAGTGATGAACCTAAATTCTGAATAGCCCGAGCACCAGCCGCATTGGTCCTCAGTCCAATAGCTAAAGATGCCCGGGCCTAACGGGATCATCACTCTCGCTAGTGATCCGGACATAGCACTCCGCGCCGAAAACAAGATAGCTGCACTGGCCCTTGAGGCACTATCCGAAGCCCTAGCGGCTGAGGAACTGACTGCGTTGCGCTCCACGATGAATACGGACGATGTGGTACTCGACAAAAGATCCAAGTCCACCTCCTTTAAACCGGCGGACGAAATAGTAAAATTCCAGGTCCATCCAACAGACCCTAATAAAACAGCTTCCATCGGGGCACAGTTAAACCCTGATGTAGATGCCGCACTGCGAGAGTTCCTACGAGAGAACTGGGACATTTTTGCCTGGCACCCTTCAGACATGCCAGGAATCCCACACAGGCTGGCCGAGCACAGCTTAAATATCCTAAAAGGATTCAAACCTGTCAAAAAAGATCTTCGGTGTTTTTCCGAACCGAAGATACAGGCCATGGGAGAGGAGCTAGCAAATCTATTGGAGGCCGGATTCATTAGAGATATAAAACATCCGGACTGGCTAGCACACCTAGTGATGGTACCAAAGAAGGACAAATCCTGGTGCCTGTGCGTTGATTTTAAAGACCTTAACAAGGCTTGCCCAAAGGATCCCTTCCCACTCCCCTGCATCGATCAAGTTATCGACACTACCGCAGGACACGATTCATTGTGTTTCCTCGATGATATTCCGGCTACCATCAAATCAAGATGGCAGAATCAGACCAAGCCGCAACGGCATTTATCACACCATACGGCCCATTCTGCTTCAACACAATGCCCTTCGGGCTCAAAAACGCCGGCGCAACATATCAGCGCATGATTCAGACATGTCTGGCAAACCAGCTCGGCAAAAAAGTGGACGCATATGTAGATGATGTGGTCGTCAAAACAAGACATGTCGAATCTCTAGTAGACGACTTGAGGCTCACATTTGATAACCTCCGAACATACGACATCAAACTCAACCCGGAAAAATGCATTTTCGGCATTCCAGCTGGAAAGCTCTTGGGCTTCATTGTATCCGGTAGAGGAATTGAAGCAAATCCAGCCAAGATCCAAGCTCTGTCACAACTGGATATCCCAAAAGACTTCCAACAAATACAAAAGTTAACCGGATGGCAGTATCCATGGGCATTCAACGCCTAGAGGTGCGCGGGGACTCGAACTTTGCAATATCCCAAATAAATGGAGACTTCGATGCCAAGGATCCAAAAATGGCAGCTTACCGCAACGCCGTCCTAAAAATGTCAGCTCGGTTCGAAGGGCTTGAATTTCACCATATAGCCCGGGAAAATAATCAGGCAGCAGATGTCCTGGCACGCATCGGCACAAAACGCGATGTAGTCCCCCCCAACATCTTCTTGGAAAGGCTGTTCAAGCCATCCGTAGTATGGGAAGGGGAGCCGAACAATAACAGCCTAGACCCAACCGCACTGCCCGACACCGAACATTCTGACACAATCGGAGGCTCTGCCAATGAAATAACACCTTCAGCCCATGTAATAATGGTCGTCATCGCCCCGTGGACAGAACCATTCCTCGCTTACCTTACTAGGCAGGAACTCCTCGAGGACCAAAACGAGGCACGCTACATAGTGCGGCGATCCAAAGCCTACAAAGTTCACGAGGGAGATCTTTATAAGAAAAGCACTACCAGAGTCCTTCAAAGGTGCATCTTCGAAGAGGAAGGGCGGAACCTCCTGGCTGAAATTCATGCCGGACTCAGCGGTCATCATGCTGCAGCTTGGTCCCTTGTAAGCAAGGCCTTTCGCACAGGCTTTTATTGGCCGACGGCCTGGGCAGACGCCCAGGACCTAGTCCGACGATGTGCTGGTTACCAGCTCTTTGCAAACCAAAGCCATATGCCACCCACCGCCCTCCAAACTATCCCTATCACTTGGCCCTTCGCGGTCTGGGGGCTTGACATGGTTGGACCCCTTCAAGGCGGAACCCACAAGCAAAAATACTTACTGGTCATGGTGGATAAGTTCACCAAATGGATAGAAGCCATGCCTATTACGACGGCCAAATCCGGACCGGTGATAGACTTTATATCCGGGGTTGTACACCGCTACGGCGTCCCCCACAGCATCATCACTGATAACGGCATGAACTTTACGGCCAACGAGGTAAAACTCTGGTGCAAAAACATGGGCATCAAGCTCGATTATGCTTCCGTCTATCACCCACAAACTAACGGTCAGGTCGAATGTGCAAATGGTCTTATCATGAGCGGCCACAAACCCAGATTAGTGCGGTCCCTCAAGGAATCTAACACGCACTGGGTAGAGGAGCTCGATTCCGTACTCTGGGGGCTGCGGACCACGCCGAATTGCACCACCGGATACACACCATTCTTTATGGTGTACGGTGCAGAGGCAGTTCTGCCTTGCGACATAATTCATGACTCACCTCGAGTGCGCATGTACGAAGAAAGAGAAGCCGAACTCGATTGGCAAGACAGTTTGGACGCATTGGAGGAGGAGCGTGACGTGGCAAAATCCCGTTCCGCATTCTATCAACAGCAGGCTCAAAGATACCAAAGTAGAGAAGTATGGGCCAAAAATTACAACGTTGGCGAATTAGTTCTACGCCTGCTAGACAAGAAAATGGACAAACTCAAGCCCAAGTGGGAAGGTCCCTTCATAATTGACCAAGTCCTGACTGGTGGAGCGTACCGCCTGCGAGATGCATCGGATAACCAACTCGAGCCGAACCCATGGAACGCAGCCCGTCTCCGAATATTGTATGCCTAGTGCCGGACTCTGTGTTCGTCTCCTTCCTCAGTCAATTTTTTATATACTGTCTGTCTTACATTTCTCTCCTTCTCACCTTCCTTTCTCTTATAGCCTTTAAAGGCTCATCAAGTGACGTGCTATTCGCACTCATTAAACCTGGGGGCTTCTTTTACCAGAAGCTTCTTCATACGGGCTTCATGCCCAGCACATGTGTGACACTTCCGCATGTACCTTTTATTTCACCATTATATGCATCGATATGACTTACGTTTTGGCCAAGCTGGGTTGCCTGGCTCCTGTGCTTACCCCTACGTTCCCGATTATTCGGCTAGGCGGTAAAGGGAGCACCTCTGCGATTGTTACTGCCGGATCATCCGGATGTGTACCTTAGACTGGGTGAAGCCGAAAGCTAGCGTTCTTAAGGGAATATTCGGTCGGTGACCTAAAAGATGATCTTTTTACTTATTTATTTATGCACCCCCAGATGCTTTTTTCTGCGTCTTTTTCGCAGAATGGGCATGCACTTTAGGGAATGCCTCCCAGGGAAAGGAACCCCTAACGAAACTATTCTCCCCGGAAGATGTTTCTTACTAACCATATAATATAACTTAACTAGTCGGGCACTTGTCTGTTCACGCACTACTGACCCCTACGCCTGGTCTCCATGCATTCCCCGGTTCTTATATAACCGCATGGGAATTCGGACACACTCCGAACTGTCAGGTCCCGAGGCTGAAGCAAAAAGGTCGGCCATGACAAACGATCTACAATCCGGCTAGAAGGCATTATAAATGTTAATTAAATTACATAGTCATTCTGACTGATTGTATTCCTCTTCAATAGCATCCAACAGGCTGTCTAATTTACAGTCCTGCTGGGAATACTTTGCGGCCAATTCTACTTGGCCGTATACTAAGCTTACTAGGATCTCCTACCCATCAGGCCCCACAGGACCGACCTCGGCCATGTGGTTGGGGTCAGCCTTTGTGTACCGCGTCTTCACCATGGCCCAGGCCTCCCTAGCGCCTTGCCGGCAGGCCGATATCTTCCACAATCGGAAGCACCGCCGTGCTCCCTTTAGCTTCTCCGCAAGCTCTCCAAGACCTTCGGGCACGGAGATGGATGGCCACAGGGCCCGGGCAACGCCTCGCATCGCCTTCCGAACTTGCTCGAGCAGTTGCGAGAGCTTGGGAAGAAGGTCACCCGTAGAACCAGGAATCTCCTCCACAGGACGACCTGTTAGTACACCTACAAACATTACTCTGTTAGTCGACTTCCCCGCCAAACTTTTTTTTCTCCAAAGGTTCATTCAAGCACTTACTAAATATGTCGCGCCGAAGCCGCTGATTCTCCTTAACGGAGTCTGACAGCTGGGCACGAACATCTTTCAGCTTGACGTCCAGCTTGGCGTTGGCATCTTGGAGATAGTTCTTCTGCCGCCTCACCTTTGTCAGCACCTTCTCACCAGCCTTCAGCTGGCGTAGGAGGTGTTGCCTTTTCGGATTCAATCCGGCGGCATCTGCAATTTCATTTGTCAGATTCGCACCCATGTTGCGCTTTGCAAAATACTTATCTTTCGAAGTGTATATTACCAGAAGGGGTCTTCTTCGGCTCACCTGCCGCGGCTAGTGCGGCCTCAAGTTGGGCTTTGCACTCTTCCAGCTCCTGGGACAGTAGGGAATTCTCTTATGTAAGAACCTGCATAACATATGGTCCTTAAATCAGTTATTCTGACTGTTTCAAGTCTCGGGGGCTACTGTTATATATATAATTACCAAAATTTTCTTACCCGTATGTCTTTTACATATTGCTCCGTGGCTCTGACTAGACCATTTTGAGCGACACGGAGGTACGCATCTCCCGACTTGAAGGCATCTAATGCCTCTTGGGAGAAACAAGCATCGCGAAAAATTGTCTGGCGACGCCTGTGGTTCATGGCACTCTCCACCTCAGAGTTGGTGGCAGACAACCTGTCCACATCCTCCGTCGGAGGAGCGTCCGGTGCGCGCCTTGTGTCCGCCTCCGCCTCCGGACCAGGCTTTGGAGCCTGGCTGGTGGAGGCGCGATTGGCAGCCTCTCCGAATATAGTCCGGCGAGGTCTCTTTGTCCTGAAGAGAGCACGAGTGTAAATATGCCTTAAAGGTATAACACCTGGGATAAGGAGGCGCGCCATACCTCTGCGCTGACGCCTAAGTCCGGACTGCACCTCTTTTCTGCCCACGGGGCCCTGCGGCCCCTCGTCGGCTTGTCGCCGCAGGTTCGGCCTCCCGTCTCAGAAACCTCCCCTACAAAGTTCGGTTGTAATCAGGAAACTAAACACACGAGAGGGTGGACCCCTATTCGGGGTACTGGAACTTCGATCTCAGTTACCTGGCAGGCCGGGATTAGCCCTGGGTAATCGGCCGTAATGGCCACCAAGGCGTTGTCCTTTCTCAATTGATGGAACACTCCATAAATCAGCTCCACAGATACGTCCGGATCCTCTTGAGAGGCCGGGTCGAGAGACCGTCCTGGGTCCTTGGGTTGTGGAGGAGGGCTGTTTATTTCTTTAACAGCCTGGCACAGTTCCTGCGCTGAAGCAACCGGTCGAGCTTCACAAGGCGGCCGAATAGGCCATGAAGGGCCTCATAGTTCAGCTCTGGCATGGGGAGGCTCTGCCTGGGAGCTATTTTGGGCTGGTGCGGCGGCTGGTGGGGGCCTATCCAAGGCTCGAAGTCATCAAGCGCTCTGTCTGCATTGAAGGTGCCCGTAGGGCCCTTGCCCATGCTAAGGTACACTGGGGCAAGCTGGATGCTGAGAAGCTTGTGAAGGACGGGCCACCGCCGGGGAAGGAGCATCGCAAGCCCGAGAATTATTATAAGGATGATCTGAAGGGTGCCTGCCTTATGGCGGATGAATGTTCCAGGGATGTCATTTTTGAGTAAAACTCGCTCGTTTTGTCCTGTGCGCTGAAAACATGTTCATATGCGCTAAGCAATGCTGTTGGAATTTAAAATATTACCTTCTGTGCGGCTGTTTATCAATTCTGAGAGATGGCGAGTCGTCGGCTTCTGTCCCCGTGCCGCTAGTGCTGGGGTGTTCGGGGATAAACCTGAGCACTCTTTTTCCCATGTGTGGGTCCTTCGAGGGAGGCGTTCAGCACAACGAACAAGGCAATCAGACTGTAATGCATGAACACTCTCACTTAGCCATAGAATTCTATAATTTTAAATTTCGGCGAAGCCCCTGGTATTCGGAAGACCGAGTTCGAGGTGCTATCCACGCCTTGGCCGGACAGAGCCGACTCCTCGCTCTAAGCAGCATAAGTCTTTAAGGACTTGAAGAACCTCTTGAACAGCGACCAACTCTCGCTTCATCATGACAGTCAGTTTTAGCTTTCTCTACTGAGGTGCTCGACCCAGCTCAACTGGGGCACAATCGCAGTAGTTCTCCTAGTGCTACCTTAGCCGATATAGCGGAACGTAAGGCACCAAAACATAGGAGCCGGGCAAACCCAACTATTGACCCAAGACATGATTCAGAGCCGATGCATATAATGCTATATGTTCGGGGTGCCACACTTGATAAAGTGTTCGGACTTCTCACACCATATTGAGGGGTACAAAAGCCCCTGGCGTATTTTGGCCGTACCAAAGTGCACGGGTGCAACATGTCGTTAAGGAACATATATTTGTAAAGAAAAAGAGTAATGCAAAAATAGATAGAAGATATGCATTGTTTATTAAAAGGGGCTGCAATCAAAGCAGAACGATACAAATAATGCGATAAGAAAAAGGTTGGACTTTTAACATGTCCGTTCCAGGGGCAGGCTGTGGAATGGTAAGCGAAACAGGTATACTGCTCATGATAGAGACCACCTGGGAGTTCCGTAATGCGGCATGGCTTGTCTGCTTCCCTGGTTCTTGCATCGTTTGTGCGGCCATTGAACTGCCGAACACGCCTTCAGAAGAGCAGAGTCCTGAAAGTAAGAGAAAATTAAAAAATCGGCAGCCCCTGGTGCGGTTTAAGCCGTGTTTCGGGCGTGCCGTGATGGTGCCCCTCCCCCTGCACCCTTGGTATTTCTAGAGCGTAGTTATGTACGCGAAGCACTGGTGTCGTATTTTTGCGAGGGCTGAGGTTGGGGCCGCATTTCCACGCCTACTCGGAACATGCCAGGCGGTCTTGTTGTAGGTTACTCCGGGCGCGCTTGACGGTGTCCGGACGTTTAACGGCCGGACTGGAGAACTGCCTGGAGAGGCTGCTTTGTACTTCCGCAGCAAGGGCTGCCGTGTTCTCCTCCGTTCGGAGAGAGCGTTTGGTGTTTCCATTGACCGTAATTACTCCTCGAGGGCCTGGCATCTTGAGCTTAAGGTATGCGTAGTGCGGTACCGCATTGAACTTGGCAAATGCGGTTTGCCCGAGCAGTGCGTGATAGCCACTTCGGAATGGGACTATGTCGAAGATTAGCTCCTCGCTTCGGAAATTATCCAGAGATCCGAAGACCACTTCAAGTGTGACTGAGCCTGTATAGTTGGCCTCTACACCTGGTATTACGCCTTTAAAGGTCATTTTAGTGGGCTTAATCCTCGAGGGATCTATGCCCATTTTCCGCACTGTATCCTGGTCAAGCAGGTTCAGGCTACTGCCGCCGTCCATAAGGACTCTAGTGAGATGAAATCCGTCAATAATTGGGTCTAGAACCAATGCAGCGAATCCTCCATGACGGGTGCTAGTGGGATGGTCCCTTCGATCAAAGGTGATCGGGTAGGAAGACCATGGGTTGAACTTTGGGGCGACTGGCTCTATCGCGTATACCTCCCTTAACACGCGCTTCCGCTCCCTCTTGGGGATGTGGGTTGCGTATATCATGTTCACCATCTGCACTTGTGGGGGAAAACCCTTCTGTCCACTGTTGTTCGGCGGCCGGGGCTCCTCGTCGTCATCACTATGCGGCCCCTTGTCTGTATTTTCGGCATTTAACTTGCCTGCCTGCTTGAACACCCAACAATCCCTGTTGGTGTGATTGGCCGGCTTTTCGGGGGTGCCATGTATCTGGCACAAGCGGTCGAGTATTCGGTCCAAACTGGACGGGCCCCTAGGATTTCTTTTAAATGGCTTTTTCCGCTGACCGGATTTATAGCCTCTGAATCCGGCATTAACTGCCGTATCCTCAGCATTGTCGCCGTTAGTGCGGCGCTTCTACTTGTTGTGACGCGACCTGCCACTACTGTCCCTAGTATCCGAATTACCAGGGTTCTTGGTCATATTGTTGCTACGAGCAAGCCAGCTGTCTTCTCCCGCGCAAAAGCGGGTCATGAGTGTCGTGAGTGCTGCCATAGATTTCGGCTTTTCCTGTCCAAGGTGCCAGGCAAGCCACTCGTCACGGATATTGTGCTTGAAGGCTGCTAGGGCCTCAGCGTCCGAACAGTCGACTATTTGATTTTTCTTTGTTAGGAACTGTGTCCAGAATTGCCTGGCCGATTCCTCTGGCTGCTGAATTACGTGGCTTAAGTCATCGGCGTCTGGTGGTCGCACATAAGTGCCCTGGAAATTGTTGAGGAATGCGGCTTCCAGGTCCTCCCAACAACCGATTGATCCTCCTGGCAAGCTGTTAAGCCAATGCCGAGCTAGTCCTTTAAGCTTGAGTGGGAGGTATTTGATGGCGTGGAGATCATCGCCGCGGGCCATGTGGATATGAAGGAGATAATCCTCGATCCATACCGCAGGATCTGTTCTGCCATCATATGATTCGATGTTTACGGGTTTGAAACCCTCGGGGATTTGACGATCCATTACCTTGTCTATGAAGCATAGTGGGTGTGCGGCGCCTCTGTACTGGGCTATATCACGACGTAGCTTCAATGAGCTTTGTCCACTGTGTTCGGCCCTACCGGATTTTTGTCCGACGTGATGGTTACCGTCTCGAGTCATGGGGCGCCCACGCGATCCGTAGATCCATCTTGTTTGCCTTGCCTTGTCGTCCAACATATCTCGCAGGTCTGGCGCATTTTCCCGTGCCTTGGTACGGTGTGCGGCTTGAGTGGAAGGCCGAGAGGCCTCTCTGTCACGGCCACGAGGTGGCCGGTCGGCCGTATCAAGTGCTGGTCATGTCAAACAAGCTCTTCGGCATTTTTTCGAACCGAAGAGACAGGCCATGGGGGAGGAGCTAGCAAAGCTATTGGAGGCCGGATTCATCAGAGATATAAAACATCCGGACTGGCTAGCAAACCTGGTGATGGTACCAAAGAAGGACAAATCCTGGCGCCTGTGCGTTGATTTTAAAGACCTTAACAAGGCTTGCCCAAAGGATCCCTTCCCTCTCCCCCGCATCGATCAAATTATCGACGCTACCGCAGGACACGATTCATTGTGTTTCCTCGACGCATATTCCGGCTACCATCAAATCAAGATGGCAGAATCAGACCAAGCCGCAACGGCATTTATCACACCATACGGCCCATTCTGATTCAACACAATGCCCTTCGGGCTCAAAAACGCCGGCGCAACATATCAGCGCAAGATTCAGACATGTCTAGCAAACCAGATCGGCAAAACAGTGGAGGCATATGTAGATGATGTGGTCGTCAAAACAAGACATGTCGAATCTCTAGTAGACGACTTGAGGCTCACATTTGATAACCTCCGAACATACGACATCAAGCTCAACCCGGAAAAATGTGTTTTCGGCATTCCAGACGGAAAGCTCTTGGGCTTCATTGTATCTGGTAGAGGAATTGAAGCAAATCCAGCCAAGATTCGAGCTCTGTCACAATTGGATATCCCAACAGACCTCAAAAAAATACAAAAGTTAACCGGATGGCAGTATCCATGGGCATTCAACGCCTAGAGGTGCGCGGGGACTCGAACCTCGCAATATCCCAAATAAATGGAGACTTCGATGCCAAGGATCCAAAAATGGCAGCTTACTGCAACACCGTCCTAAAAATGTCAGCTCGGTTCGAAGGGCTTGAATTTCACCATATAGCCCGGGAAAATAATCAGGCGGCAGATGTCCTGGCACGCATTGGTGCAAAACACGATGTAGTCCCCCCCCCAACATCTTCTTGGAAAGGCTGTTCAAGCCATCCGTAGTATGGGAAGGGGAGCCGAACAATAATAGCACAGACCCAACCGCATTGCCCAACACCGAACATTCAAACACAATCGGAGGCTCTGCCAATGAAATAACACCTTCAGCCCACGTAATAATGGTCGTCATCACCCCGTGGACAAAACCATTCCTCACTTACCTTACTAGGCAGGAACTCCCCGAGGACCAAAACGAGGCACGCTACATAGTGCGGCGATCCAAAGTCTACAAAGTTCACGAGGGAGATCTTTATAAGAAAATCACTACCGGAGTCCTTCAAAGGTGCATCTCCGAAGAGGAAGGGCGGAACCTCCTGGCTGAAATTCATGCCGGACTCAGCGGTCATCACGCTGCAGCTCGGTCCCTTGTAAGCAAGGCCTTCCGCATAGGCTTTTATTGGCCGACGGCCCGGGCAGACGCCCAGGACCTAGTCCAACGATGTGCTGGTTGCCAGCTCTTTGCAAACCAAGGCCATATGACACCCACCACCCTCCAAACTATCCCCATCACTTGGCCCTTCGCGGTCTGGGGGCTTGACATGGTTGGACCCCTTAAAGGCGGAACCCACAAGAAAAAATACTTACTGGTCATGGTGGATAAGTTCACCAAATGGATAGAAGCCAAGCCTATTAAGACGGCCAAATCCGGACTGCTGATAGACTTTATATCCAGGGTTGTACACCGCTACGGCGTCCCCCACAGCATCATCACTGATAACGGCACGAACTTTATGGCCGACGAGGTAAAACTCTGGTGCAAAAACATGGGCATCAAGCTCGATTATGCTTCCGTCTATCACCCACAAACTAACGGTCAGGTCGAACGTGCAAATGGTCTTATCATGAGCGCCATCGAACCCAGATTAGTGCGGTCCCTCAAGGAATCTAACACGCACTGGGTAGAGGAGCTCGACTCCGTACTCTGGGGGCTGCGGACCACGCCGAATCACGCCACCGGATACACACCATTCTTTATGGTGTACGGCGCAGAGGCAGTTCTGCCTTGCGACATAATTCATGACTCACCTCGAGTGCGCATGTACGAAGAAAGAGAAGCCGAAATCGATTGGCAGGACAGTTTGGACGCATTGGAGGAGGAGCGTGACGTGGCAAAAGCCCGTTCCGCATTCTATCAACAGCAGTCTCGAAGATACCAAAGCAGAGAAGTACGGGCCAAAAATTACAACGTTGGCGAATTAGTTCTACGCCTGCCAGACAAGAAAAAGGACAAACTCAAGCCCAAGTGGGAAGGTCCCTTCATAATTGACCAAGTCCTGACTGGTGGAGCGTACCGCCTGCGAGATGCATCGGATAACCGACTCGAGCCGAACCCATGGAACGCAACCCGTCTCCGAATATTCTATGCCTAGCGCCGGACTCTGTGTTCGTCTCCTTCCTCTGTCCATTTTTTATATACTATCTGTCTTACATTTCTCTCCTTCTCCCCTTCCTTTCTCTTATAGCCTTTAAAGGCTCATCAAATGACGTGCTATTCGCACTCATTAAACCTGGGGGCTTCTTTTACCAGAAGCTTATTCATACGGGCTTCATGCCCAACACATGTGTGACACTTCCGCATGTACCTTTTATTTCACCATTATATGCATCGATATGACTTAAGTTTTGGCCAAGCTGGGTTGCCTGGCTCCTGTGCTTACCCCTACGTTCCCGATTATTCGGCTAGGCGGTAAAGGGAGCACCTTTGCGATTGTTACTGCCATATCATCCGGATGTGTACCTTAGACTGGGTGAAGCCGAAAGCTAGCGTTCTTAAGGGAATATTCGGTCGGTGACCTAAAAGATGATCTTTTTACTCATTTATTTATGCGCCCCCAGATGCTTTTTCTGCGTCTTGTTTGCAGAATGGGCATGCACTTTAGGGCATGCCTCCCAGGGAAAGGAACCCCTAACGGAACTATTCTCCCCGGAAGATGTTTCTTACTAACCATGTAATATAACATAACTAGTCAGGCATATGTCTGTTCACTCACTAATGACCCCTACGCCTGGTCTCCATGCATTCCCCGGTTCTTATATAACCGCATGGGAATTCGGACACACTCCGGACCGTCAGGTCCCGAGGCTGAAGCGAAAAGGTCGGCCATGACATACGATCTACAATCCGGCTAGAAGGCATTATAAATGTCAATTAAATTACATAGTCATTTTGACTGACTGTATTCCTCTTCAATAGCATCCAACAGGCTGTCTAATTTACAGTCCTGCTGGGAATACTTTGCGGCCAATTCTACTTGGCCGTATACTAAGCTTACAGGGATCTCCTGCCCATCGGGCCCCACAGGACCGACCGCGGCGATGCGGTTGGGGTCAGCCTTTGTGTACCGCGTCTTCTCCATGGCCCAGGCCTCCCTAGCGCCTTGACGGCAGGCCGATATCTTCCACAATCGGAAGCGCCGCCGTGCTCCCTTTAGCTTCTCCGCAAGCTCTCCAAGACCTTCGGGCACGGAGATGGATGGCCACAGGGCCTGGGAAACGCCTCGCATCGCCTTCCGAACACGCTCGAGCAGTTGCGAGAGCTCGGGAAGAAGGTCACCCGTAGAACCGGGCATCTCCTCTGCAGGACGACCTGTTAGCACACCTACAGACATTACTCTGTTAGTCGACTTCCCCGCCGAACTTTTTTTTCTCCAAAGGTTCGTTCAAGCACTTCCTAAATATGCCGCGCCGAAGCCGCTGATTCTCCTTAACGGAGTCTGACAGCTGGGCACGAACATCTTTTAGCTCGACGCCCAGCTTGGCATTGGCATCTTGGAGATCGTTCTTCTACCGCCTCACCTTTGTCAGCACCTTCTCACCAGCCTTCAGCTGGCATAGGAGGTGTTGCCTTTCCGGATTCAATCCGGCGCCATCTGCAATTTCATTTGTCAGATTCGCACCCATGTCGTGCTTTGCAAAATACTTATCTTTCGAAGTGTATATTACCAGAGGGGGTCTCCTTG
Source organism: Triticum urartu (assembly GCF_003073215.2). Taxonomy (NCBI): domain Eukaryota; kingdom Viridiplantae; phylum Streptophyta; class Magnoliopsida; order Poales; family Poaceae; genus Triticum; species Triticum urartu. Next base: position 659,263,627 of record NC_053028.1, on the reverse strand, counting down.
GGCTCCCCTGCCGCGGCTAGTGCGGCCTCAAGTTGGGCTTTGCACTCTTCCAGCTCCTGGGACAGTAGGGAATTCTCTTATGTAAGAACCTGCATAACATATGGTCCTTAAATCAGTTATTCTAACTATTCCAAGTCTCGGGGGCTACTTGTATATATATATATAATTACCAAAATTTTCTTACCCGTATGTCTTTTACATATTGCTCCGTGGCTCTGGCTAGACCATTTTGAGCGGCACGGAGGTACACATCTCCCGACTTGAAGGCATCTAATGCCTCTTGGGAGAAACAAGTGTCGCAGAAAATTGTCCGGCGACGCCTGTCATTCATGGCACTCTCCACCTCAGAGTTGGTGGCAGACAACCTGCTCACGTCCTCCGTCGGAGGAGCGTCCGGTGCGCGCCTTGTGTCCGCCTCCGCCTCCGGACCAGGCTTTAGAGCCTGGCTGGTGGAGGCGCGATTGGCAGCCTCTCCGAATATAGTCCGGCAAGGTCTCTTTGTCCTGAAGAGAGCACGAGTGTTAATATGCCTTAAAGGTATAACACCTGGGATAAGGAGGCGCGCCATACCTCTGCGCTGACGCCTCAGTCCGGACTGCACCTCTTTTCTTCCCACGGGGCCCTGCGGCCCCTCGTCGACGTGTCGCCGCAGGTTCGGCCTCCCGTCTCAGAAACCTCCCCTGCAAAGTTTGGTTGTAATCAGGAAACTGAAAACACGAGAGGGCGGACCCCTATTCGGGGTATTGGGACTTCGATCTCAGTTACCTGGGAGGCCGGGATTAGCCCTGGGTAATTGGCCGTAATGGCCACCAAGGCGTTGTCCTTGCTCAATTGATGGAACCCTCCATCAATCAGCTCCACAGATACGTCTGGATCCTCTTGAGAGGCCGGGTCGAGAGACCGTCCTAGGTCCTTGGGTTCTGGAGGAGGGTTGTTTATTTCTTTAACAGCCTGGCGCAGTTCCTACGTTGAAGTAGCTAGACTGAATATTTAACGATGGGGATATAAAACGGATGGGCAAGATGCGATCACTTACCCAGCTTGGAGGATTGTACATAGAAAATCCACCCTTCGGGTCGACGCGGAGAAAATCCTCCTCTTCTCCCTTGTACAAAGCGGACAAGGTCTTTGCTAGAGCCGCAGCCGAATCCGGCCCCTTACGTCCGTAGCGGGTGGCGTCGTCCTCCCCGTTGAAGTCCGACATGGGGTGGCCTCTATACTGTAGTGGCTGCACCCCTCGCATGATGCATGCGGCCATGAACCCGATCATGGTCAGTCCGGAATGAGTTAACAATCTTATCCGGCCCATCAGGTAAATAATGTCCTTGTCACTTTCCCTCTAAGGGCTCCGTGGACGCCAACTTAGGCGCTTCTTTAGTGGGGCACTGTCGAACTCAGGGAGGCCGATCCGGACAGGATCCGGCAGCGGGACGTCCTCTATGTAAAACCATTCCGAAGACCAGTCCTCGGATGCCTTCTTTGGGGTTCCGGATAGATATCCGGTCCTGGCGATGCACCACACTTCGGCTTCGCCCACTTGATATATTGACCCCTTCTTAGAACGGGGCACGAGGCAGAATAGCTCTTTCCACAGCCCGAAATGAGCCTCAACACCCAAGAACAGCTCGCAGAGGGCTACGAAGCCCGTGATATGCAATACGGAGGCAGGCGTGAGATTGTGTAGCTGGAGGCCATAGAACTCCAGGAGCCCTCGGAGAAATGGATGGATTGGAATCCGAGTGTCGGTGTCAAAACCGGCGGATCTCGGGTAGGGGGTCCCGAACTGTGTGTCTAGGCCGGATGGTAACAGGAGGCAAGGGACACGAAGTTTTACCCAAGTTCGGTCCCTCTTGATGGAGGTAAAACCCTACGTCCTGCTTGATTAATATTGATGATATGGGTAGTACAAGAGTAGATCTACCACGAGATCGGAGAGGCTAAACCCTAGAAGCTAGCCTATGGTATGATTGTTGTTCTGTATGTTGTCCTACGGACTAAAACCCTCCGGTTTATATAGACACCGGAGAGGGTTAGGGTTACACAAAGTCGGTTACAATGGTAGGAGATCTATATATCCGTATCGCCAAGCTTGCCTTCCACGCCAAGGAAAGTCCCTTTCGGACATGGGACGAAGTATTCAACCTTGTATCTTCATAGTCCAGGAGTCCGGCTGAAGGTATAGTCCGGCCATCAGGACACCCCCTAATCCAGGACTCCCTCAGTAGCCCCTGAACCAGGCTTCAATGATGACGAGTCCAACGCGCAGTTTGTCTTCGGCATTGCAAGGCGGGTTCCTCCTCCAAGTACTTCATAGAAGATTTTGAACACAAAGATAGTGTCCGGCTCTGCAAAATAAGTTTCCACATACTCCCATAGAGAGAATAATATTTTCACAAATCTAATGTGCTGACGTATTCCTTAGTGTGACGCACCACAGCCAAGCCTTTATTTGAATCGTTTTATTATCCCACCTCAGCGCGTCATGCGAGGCGGTTTCCATGGCACGTCCTGTCGAAGCAGAGATCGTGTCCCCTTATTCCGGGATTCTCATCAATACGGGCGTGGGTAACCCAACCGCGCCATTGATTACGACGCTTGGGGATAAGCGAGTTTTACCAGGCTGGTGAGGACACATAGTTGCGTCCACCCATATAAGGGGATAAGGATCCACCTTTTCACCTATGCCTTCTTCCTCCTTTGCCTATCCATTCTTGCGCACCCGAGCTCCAGCGCCCAAGTCCGCACTCCCCACCTCAACCTTCTCCAGCCATGTCCGGAGCGGGAGGCAAGTGGATGGTCTCCTCCGTTACGGAGGGACACATCAAAAAACTGAGGAAGGCCGAATACTTATCCAACGACATCGCGTACCGGCTTCCCGAAGAGGGGCAGCTCCTCCCCACCCCAAGGCCCCATGAGTGGGTAGTGTTCCTTCCCCACTTCCTCCGCGGACTTGGCTTTCCTATCCACCCATTCGTCCGGGGACTCATGTTCTACTATGGCCTGGATTTCCATAATCTGGCCCCGAACTTCATCCTCAACATCTCGGCGTTTATCGTCGTTTGCGAGGCTTTCCTCTGCATCTGCCCCAATTTTGGCCAATGGCTCAAGACTTTCAATGTCAAGCCGAAGGTGGTGTGCGGCAACTAGGCGGAGTACGGAGGTGCCATGGTGGGCAAGATACCCAACGTCTTATGGCTCGAGGGCTCATTTGTGGAGACAATAAAGGGGTGGCAATCGGGGTGGTTTTACATCACCGAGCCGCGTGACCCTGAGTGGATCGCAGCCCCCGAGTTCCGGTCCGGTCCCCCAACGTGGCTCACGTCCTGGAAAGAGACGCGCCTGTTGTGGGGCAGCAAAGGAGAGGTGACTGGACTGCAAACGTGCATCCAAACCCTGGCGGACAAGCAGCTCAGGCTTCTCAACATAGTCCAGGTTATGCTCATCCGCCGGATCCTCCCGTGTCAACAACGGGCCTTCAATCTGTGGGAGTTCAACCCGGCGCAGCACCAAACTCTGATCAGGCTCTTCGACACAACGTACGAAGATGTCTGGAAGGTGATTTTCAAGGGCGCCGAGGCTCCCGCATCTGCTATCGAGGATCGCGGATTCAGCGCGCAGCGTCACGCTAGCGCGGTAAGTTGTTTGTACCTTTTACAGGGTACTAGTTTTTCATAGTTTAACTCTATGCGGGGTCTAAGCTCCCTTACCTTTGACAGGTTTGGCAGGTGAAGTCTAGACAGATCGACTGTCCGGCTCCTTTGCCCGAAGACCCATCCGATGCCCGCTTGGCGAAGCTGCTGGTTCCGGCACCCTATGTGGTGCCGGAGAAGAAGGCCAAGAAGAAGGCCACGGGGACTCGAAAGAGTGCCCGGCGCCCGGAGGTGTCGGATTCATCATCCGACGACTACAAGACGCACTCCTCCCACGAAGACGAGGAGAAGGAAGAAGAGACCTCTCCCCCTCCAGCGAGGGAAGGGAAGAAAAGGAAGGCCGCCCCAACTAGGGAGGCCAAAGGTTCCAAGAAGGGGAAAACCCTTCCTCCGGACTACTCCACCAACGCTGACGATGGCGAAGAGGAGTGGCCGCTCAGGGCCAAGCCCCTGGCGAAATCGTAAGTATCCGGATACCAGAGTAATTCATAGTATTCCTTTATTGCACAGCTTTCCCTTATGTCGAATATGATTATGCAGCCCACCCAAAGACCGGCTCGACGCGTCGTCGAGCGGTTCACTAGACTCGTCGGATGTGAATTTGCTTCCGACGGCTTCCTCCCCCCGCCCTACGGACGACACCGAAGTGTTGTCCCAACAGGCTCCAAGCCAGGAGGAGGTGGTCCTGGAGGCGCCGCAAGGCGACCTCCCGGACTCCAAGAGTGAAGGGGATAGAACCCCCAGGGCCCCAAGTCCGGCTCTAGGCCGGACACCATTCCGGATCCTTCAAAGGTTCCAGAGTCCGGCGGGCGACCTCCTTCCAAGAGGAGCAAGACCTCCGTGCCGGTGACCCCCGTCCAACCGGAGGCGCCGGACAGTCTGTTGGAGGCGCTCAAAGGCGCCTCCACCGCACCATTATGAGTGCGGTGGTCCAAAAGGTTCAGTCCACCAAGAGCGGACTGACTGAAGCTTGTACTAGCCTTTTAACAGGCTTTGAGGTACGTAAAGAATGTGTAAATAATATTAACACATAGACAGTAGCCCCTGATGCTCTGTTTGGCGTTCGGGAAGAAAAGCCGAATAGAGGATCAAATAAAATTCGCAGGATTCTAACAAAAAGGAGTCAATATGCGTATGCATGCTTCTCTGCTGGCGTCCGACGTAGTGACTGCGGAAGTGGACACGCTAAAGCAGAACCTCGAGCAGTCCGAGCAAGAGCTCGGGCGTGCCAAGAAGCAGCTCGAGGAGAAGGAAGGTAAGAAATACCTTGTTTTAAATATATATAAAAAAAGTGCAATTGCAAAAAAATGACAGGATCATCGTGGCTATTATAGGGGCCACGTCTGAGGTGGCGACCCTTAAGCAAGCGTTGGTCGAGGCCGAGAAGAGGGCGGCCACGGAGTGCACCGAGCGGGAGAAGTATGAGGCCGAGGTTGGCAAGGTGCGGCAAGAGCTACAGGCTCTCATGGGAAAACATGAGAGTTTGGAGCTTGACTCAAAGACGCGAGCGTCCGAGCTCGCGGTGGCTATTGAAAATGCCAAGTATGCCAAGGCCGAATCCCAGAAGACCCTCCAGGAGTTGGATGAGGTGAAAAAGATAGCGGCGGGTAAGGCATTCTTTATGCAAAGCAAACACATAAACGTAAGTTACTTGTTACTTACCCGAATCCGGAGCTCTCCAGGAGCATTCGTAGATCTTCCCTGTAGCGTGTCCGATGCCGCCGCATTCTATCGAGCCAAGGAGGGCAGCTCGACGGAGAAGGTGTTCTGGTCTCAGTATGCTGAGGCTGGACACCCTGTGCCCCTGAGCGACCAGCTGAAGCAACTGGTCGAGCTTCACAAGGCGGCCGAACAGGCCATGAAGGGCCTCATAGTTCGGCTGTGGCATGGGGAGGCTCTGCCTGGGAGCTATTTTGGGCTGGTGCGGCGGCTGGTGGGGGCCTGTCCAAGGCTCGAAGTCATCAAGCGCTCCGTCTGCATTGAAGGTGCCCGTAGGGCCCTTGCCCGTGCTAAGGTGCACTGGGCAAGCTGGATGCTTAGAAGCTTGTGAAGGACGGGCCACCGCCGAGGAAGGAGCATCGCAAGCCCGAGAATTATTATAAGGATGATCTGAAGGGTGCCTGCCTTATGGCGGATGAATGTTCCAGGGATGTCATTTTTGAGTAAAACTCGCTCGTTTTGTCCTGTGCGCTGAAAACTTGTTCATATGCGCTAAGCAATGCTGTTGGAATTTAAAATATTACCTTCTGTGCGGCTGTTTATCAATTCTGAGAAATGGCGAGTCGTCGGCTTCTGCCCCAGTGCCGCTAGTGCTGGGATGTTCGGGGATAAACCTGAGCGCTCTTTTTCTCATGTTTGGGTCCTTCGAGGGAGGCGCTTGGCACAACGAACAAGGCAATCAGACTATAATGCGTAAACACTCTCACTTAGCCATAGAATTCTATAATTTTAATTTTCGGCGAAGCCCCTGGTATTCGGAAGACCGAGTACGGGGCGCTATCCACGCCTTGGCCGGACAGAGCCAACTCCTCGCTCTAAGCGGCATAAGTCTTTAAGGACTCGAAGAACCTCTCGACCAGCGACCAGCTCTCGCTTCATCATGACAGTCAGTTTTAGCTTTCTCTACTGAGGTGCTCGACCCAGCTCAACTGGGGCACAATCGCAGTAGTTCTCCTAGTGCTACCTTAGCTGATATAGCGGAACGTAAGGCACCAAAACATAGGAGCCGGGCAAACCCAACTATTGACCCAAGACATGATTCGGAGCCGATGCATATAATGCTATAAGTTCGGGGTGCCGCACTTGTTAAAGTGTTCAGACTTCTCACACCATATTGAGGGGTACAAAAGCCCCTGGCGTATTTTAGCCGTACCAAAGTGCACGGGTGCAACATGTCCTTAAGGAACATATATTTGTAAAGAAAAAGAGTAATGCAAAAATAGACAGAAGCTATGCATTGTTTATTAAAAGGGGCTGCAATCAAAGAAGAACAATACAAATAATGCGATAAGCAAAAGGTTGGACTATTTAACATGTCCGTACAAGGGCAGGCTGCGGAATGGTATGCGAAACAGGTATACTGCTCGTGATAGAGACAACCTGGGAGTTCCGTAATGCGGCATGGCTTGTCTGCTTCCCTGGTTCTTGCATCGTTTGTGCGCCAATTGAACTGCCGAACACGCCTTCTGAAGAGCAGAGTCCTGAAAGTAAGATAAAATTAAAAAATCGGCAGCCCCTGGTGCGGTTTAAGCCATGTTTCGGGCGTGCCGTGATGGTGCCCCTCCCCCTGCACCCATGGTATTTCTAGAGCGTAGTTATGTACGCGAAGTACTGGTGTCATATTTTTGCGAGGGCTGAGGTTGGGGCCGCATTTCTACGCCTACTCAGAACGTGCCAGGCGGTCTTGTTGTAGGTTACTCCGGGCGCGCTTGACGGTGTCCGGACGTTTAACGGCCGAACTGGAGAACTGCTTGGAGAGGCTTCTTTGCACTTCCGCAGCAAGGGCCGCCATGTGCTCCTCCGTTCGGAGAGAGCGTTCGGTGTTTCCATTGACCGTAATTACTCCTCGAGGGCCTGGCATCTTGAGCTTAAGGTATGCGTAGTGCGGTACCGCATTGAACTTGGCAAATGCGGTTCGCCCGAGCAGTGCGTGATAGCCACTGCGGAATGGGACTATGTCGAAGATTAGCTCCTCGCTTCGGAAATTATCCGGAGATCCGAAGACCACTTCAAGTGTGACTAAGCCTGTACAGTTGGCCTCTACACCTGGTATTACGCCTTTAAAGGTCGTTTTGGTGGGCTTAATCCTCGAGGGATCTATGCCCATTTTCCGCACTGTATCCTGGTAAAGCAGGTTCAGGCTACTGCCGCCGTCCATAAGGACTCTAGTGAGATGAAATCCGTGAATAATTGGGTCTAGAACCAATGCGGCGAATCCGCCATGACGGGTGCTAGTGGGATGGTCCCTTCGATCAAAGGTGATCGGGCAGGAAGACCATGGATTGAACTTTGGGGCGACTGGCTCTATCGCGTATACGTCCCTTAACGCGCGCTTCCGCTCCCTCTTAGGGATGTGGGTTGCGTATATCATGTTCACCGTCTGCACTTGTGGGGGAAAACCCTTCTGTCCACTGTTGTTCAGCGGCTGGGGCTCCTCGTCGTCATCGCTATGCGGCCCCTTGTCTTTATTTTCGGCATTTAACTTGCCTGCCTGCTTGAACACCCAACAATCCCTGTTGGTGTGATTGGCCGGCTTTTCGGGGGTGCCATGTATCTGGCACAAGCGGTCGAGTATTCGGTCCAAACTGGACGGGCCCCTAGGATTTCTTTTTAACGGCTTTTTCCGCTGACTAGATTTATAGCCTCTGAATCCGGCGTAAACTGTCGTATCCTCAGCATTATCGCCGTTAGTGCGGCGCTTCTGCTTGTTGCGACGCGACCTGCTTCTACTGTCCCTGGTATCCGAATTACCAGGGTTCTTGGTCATATTGTTGCTACGAGCAAGCCAGCTGTCTTCTCCCGCGCAAAAGCGGGTCATGAGTGTCGTGAGTGCTGCCATAGATTTCGGCTTCTCCTGTCCAAGGTGCCGGGCAAGCCACTCGTCACGGATATTGTGCTTGAAGGCTGCTAGGGCCTCAGCGTCCGGACAGTCGACTATTTGATTTTTCTTTGTTAGGAACCGTGTCCAGAATTGCCTGGCCAATTCCTCTGGCTGCTGAATTACATGGCTTAGGTCATCGGCGTCTGGTGGTCGCACATAAGTGCCCTGGAAATTATCGAGGAATGCGGCTTCCAGGTCCTCCCAACAACCGACTGATCCTCCTGGCAAGCTGTTAAGCCAATGCCGAGCTAGTCCTTTAAGCTTGAGTGGGAGGTATTTGATGGCGTGGAGATCATCGCCGCAGGCCATGTGGATATGAAGGAGATAATCCTCGATCCATACCGCAGGATCTGTTGTGCCATCATATGATTCGATGTTTACGGGTTTGAAACCCTCGGGGATTTGATGATCCATTACCTCGTCTGTGAAGCATAGTGGGTGTGCGGCGCCTCTGTACTGGGCTATATCACGACGTAGCTTCAATGAGCTTTGTCTACTGTGTTTGGCCCTACTGGATTTCTGTCCGGCGTGACGGTTACCGTCTCGAGTCATGGGGCGCCCACGCGATCCGTAGATCGATCTTGTTTGCCTTGCCTTGTCCTCCAACATATCTCGCAGGTCTGGCGCATTTTCCCGTGCCTTGGTACGGTGTGCGGCTTGAGTGGAGGGCCGAGAGGCCTCTCTGTCGCGGCCACGAGGTGGCCGGTCGGCCGTATCAAGTGCTGGTGATGTAGGTTTAAGTGCTTCCTCCTCTAATAGGGATAGCAACCTGCGCTTTGGGTAGCTCTTGGAGGGGCGTTCGAGTTTATGCTCTTCAGCCGCAAGGACTTCAGTCCATCTGTCGACTAGCAAATCTTGATCAGCTCTAAGTTGTTGCTGTTTTTTCTTGAGGCTTCTTGCCGTGGCCATAAGCCTGCGTTGAAGACGCTCTTGCTCGATGGGATCCTCTAGCACGACGAATTCGTCATCGTCGAGGCTTGCCTCGTCTTCGGAGGGAGGCGTATAGTTATCGTCCTCGACCTCTCTGTCTGCCACTCTCTCGTGAGGGCTGGCTTCTCCATCCTCCTGTGCTGAATCTTGCTAGAGGGGGTTTTCTTCGGCGCTCTCTGGAGTATTATTATCTCCCGTGCTGGAGTCACCGTATTTGCTTTGGCGGGATTTTGAGCGGCGCCGCTGACGCCGGCGCTTAGGTTGTTTCTTGGAGGGGTCATCCTCCGTTGTTCCATCGCCGTCTTCTTCATATGACGAGGTGGCTTTCCTGGGCCCAATAGGCGCTGGTTCTTCATAGTCTCCTGCATCGGCGTCCATACCGTCGATGTCTTCGAAGTCGAAGTCGAGCATGTCGGTTAAATCGTCGAAAGTGGCTACAAAGTGGGTGGTGGGTGGGCTTTGAATTTCTTCATCGTCCGTATCCTAACCTTGCTGACCATAGTCCGTCCAGGGCTCTCCTGATAAAGAGAGAGACTTTAGTGTCTTCAGAATATCGCCAAAAAGCGAGTGCTGAAAGATGTCCGTGGCAGTAAACTCCATGGTCGGCGCCCAATCGGATTCGATCGGCAGGGGCGTGGAGGGTTCGGAGTCCGGAGAGGAGTCCGGATCCTTGGAGTCACGAGTCTCGCGGAGTGCGGGGCTGGTGTTCGGCTCGATCGCCGTTGGGATCGCAGCCCCCGAGGCGGCGTCCAACCACCCATCCTCGATAGGGGCAGTTGGCTCCGAATTAAGGGTTGAAGCCGATACGGGTGCGGCCTCTAGGGCACTGTTCGGCGGCAGAGCTAGATCATGCTCATCGTGACAGTGCGGCGCGCTCGGCAGTGGCTCGAATCTGTCGAGGATCAAGTCCCCGCGGATGTTAGCCATGTAGTTTAAACTTCCAAATCTGACCTGACGGCCAGGGGCATAGCTTTCGATCTGCTCCAGATGGCCAAGTGAATTGGCCCGCAGTGCGAAGCCGCCGAAGACGAAGATCTATCCGGGGAGGAAGGTCTCACCTGTACTGCATCGCTATTGATGACCGTAGGAGCCATCAAGCTGAATGGCGATGACACAAAGGAACTCTCAATGAAAGCACCAATGTCGGTGTCAAAACCGGCGGATCTCGGGTAGGGGGTCCCGAAATGTGCGTCTGGGCCGGATGGTAACAGGAGGCAAGGGGCACGAAGTTTTACCCAGGTTCGGGCCCTCTTGATGGAGGTAAAACCCTACGTCCTGCTTGATAATATTGATGATATGGGTAGTACAAGAGTAGAACTACCACGAGATCGGAGAGGCTAAACCCTAGAAGCTAGCCTATGGTATGATTGTTGTTCTGTATGTTGTCCTACGGACTAAAACCCTCCGGTTTATATAGACACCGGAGAGGGTTAGGGTTACACAAAGTCGGTTACAATGGTAGGAGATCTATATATTCGTATCGCCAAGCTTGCCTTCCACGCCAAGGAAAGTCCCTTCCGGACACGGGACAAAGTCTTCAATCTTGTATCTTCATAGTCCAGGAGTCCGGCTGAAGGTATAGTCCGGCCATTCGGACACCCCCTGATCCAGAACTCCCTCACCAGGCCCTCTTATTAAATAAGGGACGAGGCACACCCGCTCTCCTTTGGAGGGATTAGGGGCACTCTCCGCTTGCTCTCCGCCATTATAGATGGCAAGACCGGCTCGAACTGGGACCACATAGGCCGGGGGGAGAAATCCCTTGGTCTGGAGCATCACTAGCTCGCTATGCGGGATGGAGGATCTCTCCCAATATCCAGGCTGAGGGCTGGAGGGGCGAGAGGAGGAGTTGCGATGGCTGGCCATGGTGGTATGGACCTTTGTCAGATGCGCTCTGATGAACACTCGCGAAGGGGAGAAGTTGTGGTTTGGATCTAAATCCTCGTCCCCTTAAATGGGCGGCTCATTTACGCGGCTAGGGGTGTGGATGTAAAAACACTCAGACTTTTTATATTCGTTTGACACATGGGAGACAGCCATTATTGGGCGTAGAAGCCGAGGAGCGCAACATTTACAAGAAACCGGACTTTATTCAACAGGTACACGGAATTTGGAGGAGAACCCGCCATGCAATGCCGAAGACAATCTGCACGCCGGACTCATCATCATTGAAGCCTGGTTCGGGGGCTACTGAGGAAGTCCTGGATTAGGGGTGTCCGAATGGCCGGACTATACCTTCAGCCGGACTCCTGGACTATGAAGATACAAGATTGAATACTTCGTCCCGTGTCCGGAAGGGACTTTCCTTGGCGTGGAAGGCAAGCTTGGCGATACGGATATGTAGATCTCCTACCATTGTAACCGACTTTGTGTAACCCTAACCCTATCCGGTGTCTATATAAAGCGGAGGGTTTTAGTCCGTAAGACAACATACAGAACAACAATCATACCATAGGCTAGCTTCTAGGGTTTAGCCTCTCCGATCTCGTGGTAGATCTACTCTTGTACTACCCATATCATCAATATTAATCAAGCAGGACGTAGGGTTTTGCCTCCATCGAGAGGGCCCGAACCTGGGTAAAACTTCATGTCCCTTGCCTCCTGTTACCATCCGGCCTAGATGCACAGTTCGGGACCCCCTACCCGAGATCCGCCGGTTTTGACACCGACAACAGTTGAGGGAGTCCTGGATTAGGGGGTGTCCGGATGGCCGAACTATACCTTCAGCCGGACTCCTGGACTATGAAGATACAAGATTGAAGACTTCGTCCCATGTCTGGAACGGACTTTCCTTGGCGTGGAAGGCAAGCTTGGCGATACGTATATGCAGATCTCCTACCATTGTAACCGACTTTGTGTAACCCTAACCCTCTCTGGTGTCTATATAAACCGGAGAGGGTTTTAGTCCGTAGGACAACATACACAACAACAATCATACCATAGGCTAGCTTCTAGGGTTTAGCCTCTCCGATCTCGTGGTAGATCTACTCTTGTACTACCCATATCATCAATATTAATCAAGCAGGATGTAGGGTTTTACCTCCATCGAGAGGGCCCGAACCTGGGTAAAACTTCGTGTCCCTTGTCTCCTGTTACCATCCGACCTAGACGCACAGTTCGGGACCCCCTACCCGAGATCCGCTGGTTTTGACACCGACATTGGTGCTTTCATTGAGAGTTCCTCTGTGCCATCGCCGACAGGCTCGATGGCTCCTACGATCACGCATAACGATGCAGTCCAGGGTGAGACCTTCCTCCCCGGATAGATCTTCGTCTTCGGCGGCTTCGCACTGCGAGCCAATTCACTTGGCCATCTGGAGCAGATCGAAAGCTATGCCCCTGGCCGTCAGGTCAGATTTGGAAGTTTAAACTATACGGCTGACATCCGCGGGGACTTGATCTTCGACGGATTCGAGCCACCGCCGAGCGCGCCGCGCTGCCATGACGAGCATGATCTAGCTCTGCCGCCTAACAGTGCCCTGAAGGCCGCACCCGCATTGGCTTTGACCCTTAATTCGGAGCCAACTACGCCGATCGAGGATGGGTGGTTGGACGCGGCCTCGGGGGCTGCGATCCAAACGGCGATCGAGCCAAACACCAGCCCCGCACTCCGCGAGACTCGTGATTCCAAGGAGCTCCGGACTCCGAACCATTCGCGCCTCTGCCGATCGAATCCGATTGGGCGCCGATCATGGAGTTTACTGCCGCGGACATCTTTCAGCACTCGCCCTTTGGCGATATTATGAAATCACTAAAGTCTCTCTCTTTATCAGGAGAGCCCTGGCCGGACTACGGTCAGCAAGGTTGGGATACGGACGATGAAGAAATTCAAAGCCCACCCACCACCCACTTTGTAGCCACTGTCGACGAATTAATCGACATGCTCGACTTCGACTCCGAAGTCATCGATGATATGGACGCCGATGAAGGAGATGATAAAGAGCCAGCGCCTATCGGTCCCTGGAACGCCACCTCGTCATATGACGTATACATGGTGGACGCACCAAAAGATGACGACGAGGAGCGGAAGGACGCACCGAAGGCTTGTTCCATCAAAAAGCAGTCAAAGCGGCGACGCAAGCGCCGCCCCAAATCCCACCTCGACAGAAATAGAGATCACACAGAACCAGCGCTGGAGCAGGGCGAACCGCTGCCGGACAATGGCAATTCGGATAATCAAACCGAACAAACAAATCCTATCAAGGATAATGGTCCGGACGACGTAACGCCGGACAGGCACCCGCAGCAGCAGACTGCCCGTAAAAGGCTTGTTGCCACCACGAGGAGTCTGAAAAAGCAGAAGCAAAGGCTCAAGGCTGCGCAAGACACACTCGACATCAGATGGAGCAAAATACTCAACACAGCAGCGAGGTACGGCGACAATCGCCCCTCCAAGAGCTACTCAAAGCGGAAGCTACTACCCGAATTCGATGAGGAGGCCTCAGACCCCCCACAACCAAATATCAAAGCAGCCACCTGGTCGGATAGACGACCCCTCTACCAAGACAGAGCGGCATACAACGCTGCTCACAATACAATACGCAACCCATGCGAGGGCTCGCACCCAAAGGACGGCGCAACAAGATCCATCTATGGACCACGCAAGCGCGCCCCAGCATACAATGCAACACAACAAACATCCGAACAATGCGGTACACCCAGCTACAGGGGTGCCGCACACCCCCTATGTTTCACCGATGAGGTGCTGGACCATGAATTTCCAGAGGGATTCAAGCCCGTAAACATAGAGGCATACGACGGAACAACAGACCCTGGGGTCTGGATTGAGGACTACATCCTTCACATCCATATGGCTCGAGGAGATGATCTCCACGCCATCAAGTACTTACCCCTCAAGCTCAAAGGGCCAGCTCGTCACTGGCTCAAAGGCCTCCCCGAAAGCTCCATTGGAAGTTGGGAAGAGCTCGAAGACGCCTTTCGGGCAAATTTTCAAGGGACTTATGTCCAACCTCCGGATGCGGACGATCTGAGTCATATAACTCAACAGCCCGGAGAGTCAGCCCGAAAGCTTTGGAACAGGTTTCTTACTAAAAAGAACCAGATTGTCGACTGTCCGGACGCCGAAGCCTTAGGGGCTTTCAAGCATAGCGTCCGTGACGAATGGCTCGCCAGACACCTCGGCCAAAATAAGCCGAGAACGATGGCCGCATTAACAAACCTCATAACCCGCTTTTGCGCGGGAGAGGACAGCTGGCTAGCCAGATGCAGCACCAGCGACCCCAGTACATCTGAAGTTAGAGATGGAAATGGGAAATCATGGAGCAACAGCAATAACAAATGCCGGAATAAAGAAGACAGCACGAAGGGCACGGTAGTAAATGCCGGATTCAAAAGCTCTCGGCCAGGACAAAAGCCTCCCCCTAAAAGCACCAGGAATGAATTGTCTAGCCTCAACAAAATTATGGACCAAGTATGTCAGATTCATAGTACCCCTGGTAAACCTGCTAATCATACCCACAGAGAATGTTGGGTCTTCAAGCAGTCCGGCAAGCTCAACGCCGTACACAAGGGGGAGGATACACCAAGTGAAGATGAGGAAGAGCCCCCCAAGCAAGACATGGGGGAGCAAAAGCAATTTCCACCAGAAGTCAAAACAGTAAACGTGTTACACATAATCAAGGGAAAAAACAAGGCGGCACTCCCGGGAAAGTATACCCAAGTGCCTATCACCACGAAGTCCTGCCACTGGTCATCTCAACCGATCACTTTCGACCATCGCGATTACTCAGCAAGTATCCGACACGCAGGATGGGCTGCCCTAGTATTAGACCCAGTAATTGGCGGATATCACTTCACAAGGGTCTTGATGGACGGCGGTAGTAGCCTAAACCTAATATATTAGGATACAATCCGCGGGATGGGGTTAGAACCAACACAAATTTGCCATAGCAATACTACCTTTAAAGGAGTAACGCCAGGCCCAGGGGCTTGTTGTACGGGCTCCCTCCTACTACAAGTTACATTCGGCTCCCCCGATAACTTTCGTCGCGAGCATTTAACTTTCCACATCGCTCCGTTTCAAAGTGGCTATCAAGCACTGCTCGGACGCGACGCTTTCGCTTGCTTTAACGCAATACCACACTATGTTTCCCTCACACTCAAGATGCCCGGTCCATGTGGCATCATTACAGTGCACGGAAATATCAAGCGATCTCTATGCGCCGAAGAGAGTGAGGCTGCCTTGGCCGCTGCACACTAAAGGCGCCCGGACAAGCGAAAGCATCCAATAGGTCGTCAAGACCTCAGATACAACTAATCAAGTCCGGCGCCGCTATTTATACGGAAATAAGTGGTCACACCCCTTTTTGTCAATACAAGGGGCTCAACGCGTGTAGACAAGTGGCCATTTATTATCATCTTGAATTATACATGGTTTCTTTGAAAACTATCCTTTTGCACGACAACTTTTTCACTTAACTTCCTCTCTTTTACAGACGATCATCGTGCTACACCCGTCCAGGATACGGCACAACGGAGACACAGGCGTAGACGTGCAGCAGGGACCCGCTCCAAGGATTCTTTTTAGATTAAGACCCTGCGTAAACCTTTTTTAGTGTCTCTTGTTGATACATATCCACTGTTGATAAGGATGCTGACGTCTTGGCATGTGGCCACGCCAGAACAATGCACGTACCTGGACACACGGGGCTTCTTACAAAGGCCACTATTAAGGCCCGGTTTATACCACAAAGACTGAATACCTTAGGGAGTGTTCGGTGTCGCGAGTTTGGCCTTATATGCATCAGCTCCGAATCATTGTCTTTGGTCAAATGTTGGGTTTGCCCGGCTCCTATGTTTTGATGCCTTACGTTCCGCCTTGCTGGCTAAGGTAGCACTAGGAGAACTGCTGCGATTGTGCCCTGGTTCATCCGGACGAGCACCTCGGTAGAGAAAGCCGAAAACTGACTGTCATGATATAGCATGAGACTGGTCAACCACTCGATGACCTATGGGAATGTTAGAATTCCTTCGCCTTAATGAAGGGCCGTTTCCCGGTGAGGCATGTACGCACCCCGAGATCGGGAGAGTGCGGAGCCACCAGGGGCTATCTAGTAGCCCCACTGTCAAACTCCTATGGCTAAGTGAAAGTGCTAAAGCATTATAGTCCGGTTGCCTCGCTCGCTCCGCTATCACCTCCTTAATAGGACCAAGACGTTGGGTTAAGTGTGAATGCGTGTTTTTGCGAGCACCTCCGCATCATATGCGTGAGGGTTGAAGCCGACGGCTGCAATCTTTCAGGTTATACACATGTATACATAAACGGCCGCCTAGGAGGCATCATATTACTTTCAGACAAAAGTATAAAAATAGCCTCATAAAAATTTATAAAAGCATTTCGCTTACAATGAGATTACATATCACTCAAACATAATATTTTTTGAGCACTGGGTCTCTATCAAACGGGCACCCTCAAGAACTTCTTCAAAGTAGTGCTCGACAGCCTTTCGACCTATAGCCGAATCCCGCGCTGCAACACTGGTAGCATCCATCTCCGCCCAATATGCCTTAACACGGGCAAAGGCCATCCGCGCGCCCTCTATGCACGCCGACCTCCTCATCTCATCAATGCGCGGCACCACGTCAAGGACCTGCTGCACCAAGCTAAAATAGTTGTTCGGTTTTGGTCTTCCCGGCCATAGCTGATCCACAACAGACCTCATAGAGAGTCCGGACAACCTATTTAGTTCGGCCCATTCGGCTAATTGGTCAGTTAATGAAAGTGGACGCTCGGGAGAATGGAATTGTCTCCAAAACAGCTGGTCTACTCCATGATCCGTCTGACCCTAGAAGTACTTGGCCGCATCGGCAGCGCTCGCCGCCAAATCCATATACACATCCTCCGAACTCCACAGCCGATCCAGAGGGGCATACCGTGGATCTCCGAATTTCCTCCGCAACATAAAGGATTTCCCAGCTACAATATCCCCGGCTTCCTGGAGCTCCTCCTTCTTTTCCCTCATAGCAGAGCGGAGATCCTTTTTCGTCGCAGCATCCTTCTCAAGGTCTGATGCCTTCGCTTGGTTTTCCTTTTCAAGAACCCGGCAACGGTCGACGGTGGTTTTTAATTCTATAGCCATCTTGGCCATCTTGTCTCGGGTCTCGCAATGCGCGGCCTTCTCGGCTTGCAACTCTTCGGCTGCCTTCACAGCAGCCGCATTACCTAACCTCGCTTGTTCCTTAGCTCGGGCATGTTCTGCCCATAAGGCTTCAATAGTGGCAGCTCCATCTGCAGTCACAACATATTTAAGATACTGGCATCATGCTGCTCTTCCTATGTGGCGTTTACCAGATACTGATACTTACCATGTGCCTCGTCAAGCCTTTTGTTAACAAGCTCGATGTCGGCGTCTGCCGCATCCAACTGCCGTTCTAAATGGGCAAACTCGCTAGTCCGCCTAGACACCGGAGCTTCCATCACCTGCACATAAAGGCAGTATGGTTATTTCCTGGAAATATGATCCTCTGTTGGTCGTCGTTTCCGACGACAACCAGAGTCTCAGGGGCTACTATCTACACAGGGCACACCTAGCATGTGCAGGATTATCATACATTCTTTTACGTACCTCAAAGCCTGTTAGCAGACTCATAAAAGCTTCACGCACTCCGCTTTCGGCGGACGATATTCTCTCCATCACCGTATTCATCATCACACGATGTTCATCTGAGATGGCCGCTCGCCCCACCAACTCCCTCAGAACATCCGATCGCACACTGGGAGCTTCGGGGGTCAATGGGATTATCTTCTGGCCTCACCAGACTCGGAGAGGCCCTCCACGACGACACTTCAGGGTCGCCCACTTCTGGAGCGGAGGAGTCCGGAGGAGGCGTTTTGCTCTCCATCATCTTTGGAAGAAGATCCCCCGAAGATGAGCTCATTTGAGAGGGGCTAAGGCCCGAACTGCAAAATATATGTGGTGGTTATTTTCTCAGAAGAAAAATGGCATATCTGTACTATTAAAGGTATTTCGGGTCACTTACGACTCGTGGGAGAATTGATCCCCCCGCGGACTTTGTGCGGCAACAGCGCCCCCCAAGGTAGGACCCTCTGTGGGAGACTTCTTCTCCCGTTTGGAAGCTCCGGCTTCCGAATCCCCGGGCGCAGTCCTTTTCCTCTTCTGGTCGCCTTCCCTCATGGAGACACTCGCTCCCTCGGCTAGAATGGGCAGCGTTGGGGGCCCGCGTCCGCCCGCATTATCCTCCACGGTATCTTCCTTCAAGGGCTCCGGGCAAGGAGCGGTCTGGAGCATCTTTTCCAATACCGGATTTTCCAATCCCTCAGGGAGGGGGGCCGAACACCGAATCAACTTCGCCTTTGTTAGCCAGTACTGGTCAAAAAGCAAACTCTCAAAAATAACTTCGTAACAAAGTAGAGAAAGTATGTTCGGCCGGAAGATGCCTTACCTGTTCGGCGGTGCGGTTACTACTGAGGCCCAAGTCCTCGGTGATTTTCGGAAAGTCCGTCTGAGGTCCGAAGAACGACTTGTACATCTCCTCATGCGTCATGCCGAGAAAATTTTGAATGGCACGCGGTCCCTCGGGATTGAACTCCCACAGGCGAAGAGGCCGGCGTTTGCAAGGCTGGACTTGACGAACCAGCATAACCTGTATTACCGCAACCAAATTGAAATCTCCATTGAAGATATCTCGAATGCGGCCTTGCAGTATAGGCACGTCCTTGACTGGACCCCAGCTCAGACCTCTAATGATCCATGACATCAGCCGTGGTGGAGGGCCCGAGCGGAAAATAGGGGGGGCCGCCCGCTTGGCACTTCTAGGAGACGTGATGTAGAACCACTCCTGTTGCCACAATTCAGACACCTCTGGGATGGAACCTTTGGGCCACGGAGCTCCCGTCATCTTACGTATTGAGGCACCTCCACACGCTGCATGTTTGTAACACCCCGGATGTAACTTTCCATATTTGTACTCCAACTCTTGCCGTTTCCGGCGTCAAGTTATATTTATTTTCTCGGGTTTGGGTCTTTTGTCGTTCGTGGTGTTGTCGTTGTCATGCATCTCATATCATGACATCATGTGCATTGCATTTTGCATATGTGTTCGTCTCACGCATTCGAGCATTTTCCCCGTTGTCCGTTTTGCATTCCGGCGCTTCGTTCTCCTCCGGTGGTCATTTCTAACTTTCTTTCATGTGTGGGGATTAAACATTTCCAGATTGGACCGAGACTTGCCAAGCGGCCTTGGTTTACTACCGGTAGACCGCCTGTCAAGTTTCGTGTCATTTGGACTTTGTTTGTTACTCCAACGGTTAACCGAGGGACCGAAAAGGCCCCGTGTGTGTTGCAGCCCAACACCCCTCCAATTTGGCCCAAAAACCCACCAAACTCTGCTCCATGTCCTAGAGCGTTCGATCACGATCGCGTGGCCGAAAACCGCACCTCATTTGGACTCTCCTAGCTCCCTCTGCCTATAAATATGTGGCCTCCCCCGAGATTTTCGCGGATGAAACCCTAGCTTCGTCCTTCTCGCGCCCGGACAAATCTTCCTCGCCGTCGGACATGTCCGCGCGCCGCGCCGGACCAATCCCCGCCTGCCACGTCAGCACGCCGGACCTCCTCTCTCCTCCCCGCCAATGAAGCCCGCCGGCCCAGATCCGGCCCGCGCGGGGCCGAACCGGGCCAGACCCCGCCGTCGCCAACCGCGGGCGCCGCCCCGCCCGCGACCGCCCATCGCCGCCATGGCGCCTCGCCGCCTGCCTCCTCCACCAGCCACCGCCTCCCGCCGCACTCCGCCGCCTCGCCGTGCCTGCCGGCCGCCGCCGCTCGCTCCGCCGCGACCGGGACGCCGCGCCGCGCCGCCCCTCGCCCCGTCCGGCCCCAGCTCCGGCCCGGCCACCGGCGACCTCGCCTCCGCCGCCGCCGACCTCGTCCCCGCCGTCCTCGGCTTCCGCCGGCCGTGAACAGTGTCGTCGCCACCTCGGGCCGCGTGCCCCGAAACCCTAGATCTGGATCTGAGGGTTGATTTTTTTCTCCGTCCTAGATATTTTAGTTCATATGCCCATGTTCGTAGCTCCGTAACATTGCATTCGTAGCTCCGATTCATGCATATAGCATATCAAAATGTTCATCTCAGGGAGTAAATCATTTCATTCCATTGCATCATTTTCATTAGAGTTCATCTTGATGCCCGAAATGCTGTTAGAAGAGGGCTACTTGAGTTAATTGTCAGATCTGTTACTCCGTTTAGCACTTTTGTCATTTTTTCCATGATTATTGTGTGCATGCTATGGCCCGTGAGTTCTTCATATGTTTTGTTAAGGGTTTTGTCATCTTTCCAGAGGTGCAACCCATGTATTTTTAGGATGTGTGTGGTGACTTGTGCAAGCTTGCAAAGTGGTGCACTTGCTAATTCTGTTTTCAGGGACTTAGTGATTTCACTAAGTCCTGGGATTGTTTAGTTCATGATGCCATATGTTCTTGTTGTTTCCTAGTGATCCGTGCCTCTTTTGAGGATGATCAGTAAGGGAGTTTTGTTAATCTTGTAGTGCTCTATCCATCCATGTCTTTGTTTGCAATTATGGAGCACCCTAGCTTGAGTCAATCGAGCTCTACTTTTGCTTCGTTGCGAATCTGGGCAGATCGTCAACTTGTTTGCGATTTTGCCGATGTTATTGTAGTTGATCCGTGCATGCTATGCATTGTTCTTGCCATGTCTAGCTTGTATTTTGTGCCTTCTTTATGGGATGTATGCTTGTCTATTGCCATGACTTGCAGCGTGGTGAGTGCATCGAGCTCGTAAACATGCCTTCGTGAGTTATGTTTCAGCAAGTCCCAGTTTTCACTAAGTCTGAAAACTGATTATGTTTTTGCTATATTCACATGCTTGCAATTGTATTTTCTGCTCCCTTTTGGCTCAAGGTCACTAAGGGACTTTTGTTAAGCTTGTTGAGTAGCTCCATGCCATGTCTTTCTTTGTCATGTTCAGGTCCTGTAGCATGTTGTTTTGTTGCCCCGAAGAGGGCTATATGATCTGAAATTCCAGACAAGTGTTGATTTCACTAAGTCTGAGATCTGTTTACCGTTTGCGTTTTTGCCATGCTTGTTTGAACCTCTTAATGGATGATTTGGCCGTAGCTCAGCGCTAGACTTTTGTTAAGCATCTTGAATGCTTCCCTGCCATGTATTTTGTTGCCATGTTTGGTGGCTGTAGCATGTCCATCTCATTGCATATAGATGCCTACTTGTTGTAAATCGCAGACCGGTGCCATTTTTGAATCGCTTGCCATTTCCAAACCGTAACTCCGATTCCGGCGTTCTTTATATAGCTTTCAAGCGATTTCATCTCATCTTTCCAGTGGCACCCTTGGAATTCCAAGTTGAGGCCAGGTTCATGCATTTCCTGTCATATCTTGCATTTTGCATCCCGCATCGCACCCCGCATAGCATATCATCATTGCATCATATTGCTTGATCCTTGCACGTGGTTGATTGTATCCTTGTTGCTTGTTTGTCTTGTTTGGGTAGAGCCGGGAGACGAGTTCGCTAGCGATGAGCCCGTTGAGTTTGCTTTTGAGGATCCAGTCAACTCTGACAACTGTGCAGGCAAGAAGATCATACCCTCGAAATCACTACTATCTTTGTTATGCTAGTCTGCTCGCTCTTTTGCTATGCCATTGCTACGATGCCTACCACTTGCTTGTAAGCCTCCCAAATTGCCATGTCAAACCTCTAACCGACCATGTCCTAGCAAACCGTTGATTGGCTATGTTACCGCTTTGCTCAGCCCCTCTTATAGCGTTACTAGTTGCAGGTGAAGATTGGAGGTCGTTCCTTGTTGGAACATTTATTTACTTGTTGGGATATCATTATATTGCTATGTTATCTTAATGCATCTATATACTTGGTAAAGGGTGGAAGGCTCGGCCTCTCGCCTAGTGTTTTGTTCCACTCTTGCCGCCCTAGTTTCCATCATATCGGTGTTATGTTCCCGGATTTTGCGTTCCTTACGCGGTTGGGTTATAATGGGAACCCCTTGATATTTCGCCTTGATTAAAGATTTTCCAGCAATGCCCAACCTTGGTTTTACCATTTGTCACCTAGCCCTTTTCTTTCCCTTGGGTTCTGCAGACTCAAGGGTCATCTTATTTTACCCCCCCCCCCCCGGGGCCAGTGCTCCTATGAGTGTTGGTCCACCTGTCAGCTACCGGTGGCCACCAGGGGCAACTCTGGGCTGGCCTACCCGTACCTAGGACAATCTGAGTGTGCCCTGAGAAAGAGATATGTGCAGCTCCTATCGGGATTTGTCGGCACATTCGGGCGGTGTTGCTAGTCTTGTTTTAACCTGTCGAAGTGTCTTGAGTTACCGAGATACCGAGTCTGATCGGAATGTCTTGGGAGGAGGTCTATTCCTTCGTTGACCATGAGAGCTTGTCATGGGCTAACTTGGGACTCCCCTGCAGGGATTGAACTTTCGAAAGCCGTACCCACGGTTATGGGCAGATGGGAATTTGTTAATGTCCGGTTGTAGATAACTTGAACCTTAATTAATTAAAATGTATCAACCGAGTGTGTTACCATGATGGCCTCTTCTTGGCGGAGTCCGGGAAGTGGACACGGTGTTGGAGTAATGTTTGCGCAGGTTGTTCTCTAGCTTCTCGCTCGTGCTTTGCCTCCTCTTCTCGCTCTCTTTTGCGAATAAGTTAGCCACCAGACTTGCTAGTCACTTGCTGCAGATCCACTCATATTTTATCTTGTCATACCTATAAGCTGAAATAGTCGTGATCGCGAGGGTGCGAGATTGCTGAGTCCCTGTGGCTCACAGATTACTATTACACCAGATGCAGGGCCTGATGATTCCACTCCAGGACACGCGTATGAGCTCAAGTGGGAGTTCAACGAAGATTCTCAGCGATACTATGTTTCCTTTCCCGACGATCAGTAGTGGTGCCCAGTTGGGGGTGAACGGGACCGTTGTCGCATGTTGGGTTCTCTTTTATTTTGGCGCCGTAGTCGGGCCTTGAGTGTATGGATGATGTAATGTTATTTATGTACTTGATTGACGTGGCGAGTGTAAGCCAACTATGCTATCTCCCCTTTGTTATTCATATTACATGGGATGTTGTGAAGATTGCCTAACTTGCGACAGATGCCTTCAATGCGATTATGTCTCTAAGTCGTGCCTCGACACGTGGGAGCTATAGTCGCATCGAGGGTGTTACAAGTTGGTAATCAGAGCCTTCCCCGACCTTAGGTGCCCCATTGCTTGATCGTTTTTAGCGTCCGAGTTGTGTCTAGAAAAATGTTTTGAGTCTTTAGGAATTATATATCAGAGAGATTAGGAATTCTTTTTACTTCCCAGTCTCCTCATTGCTCTGGTAAGGCATCCTGACGTAGAGTTTTGACTCTTCTCTTCTCAAATTTCACTAAAAAAAAATTTAGGATCACGCGGGTATCTTGGAATCGTTCCGATGGTTTTATGATGAGAACATTGTCTTGGTGCCTCCTGTCAGGGGTTTAGTGGAAGTGTCTCGGGGAGTTGAGCTCTGAGGTGTTGTCATCATAATTTTATCGTTGCAGTTCTAGAATACCTGAGTTTAGTACGCCGACATCGAAAATCTCTTTTATGCAGTTCATTGGTGAGATAACCTCGACGCCACCCAGTACTGGGGCGGGAGTTCGGGAGTATCGCCATAACTTGTATAACGGATGATTTTCGAAGGTTGAGGTAGATGGTTTCCGAAGTTTTCTTGGTTATGTGTTGAAGGATGGATACAGCTGGATGTAGGATTTGCTAGTTTGGGTGAGATATTATGCTTCCCCTGTATCCCCAACACCTGATTACATAACCGGAAAGGTTCGGGAGTTTCATAGGTGGGAATTCTAGTAGCTCTAGTTTTTCTTCCACGGATATTGGTTTGAGATTGGGATTTCTTACCGATTATTCGTTCTTGATCCGTACCTTGTTGATTTATTTCTCTACCTTAATTCTACGTGGCTTCTCATTATGGATATGTGACCATTTTAAGAGGAATGCATTCGTTCATTTTGTTCGGATGTGAAGACTATATGTTGCAATTTCCATTCCATTGGATTCAGCTTCAATATTTATCTGTCAATGTGCTAATGGTGGTCAACCTCTTCAGGATGGCTCCTCCAATGCGCATGACTCCGAATCCTGATCCGCCACCACCTCCACCT
This sequence comes from Triticum urartu, assembly GCF_003073215.2. Lineage (NCBI taxonomy): Eukaryota > Viridiplantae > Streptophyta > Magnoliopsida > Poales > Poaceae > Triticum > Triticum urartu. Next base: position 659,239,271 of record NC_053028.1, on the reverse strand, counting down.
CCTCCAGAGGCATGGCAAGCTGTGATGGCCGCAACCAATGCAAATACACAGCTGATCATGCAAATTCTTCAAGAGTGCAATCAAGGGAGTCAAGGGAATCAAGGCAGCAATCAGAGTCACTTTGCTACACTCAACCAGTTCCTTGCTAATGGGCCAAAGACTTTCAGCAATTGTGCTGAGGCAACCGATGCTGACGATTGGCTTGTGGATCTGTGTAAGCATTTCGAGTGCAGTAACGTCAGGCCTGAGGACTTTGTTAAGTTCGCTTCCTTCCAACTCAAAGATCAAGCTGCAGAATGGTTCCAGCAGTACAAGGACTCCAGAGGTGGACGTGTTATCACTTGGGATGATTTCCGTCGAGATTTCAGGGCTCATCATATTCCCAGAGCGTGGTTGAAAGCAAGCGTGAGGAATTCCGCAATCTGAAGCAAGGCTCTTTGTCTGTCTATGACTACAACAAGTTGTTCCAGAAGCTTGCCCGCTTTGCCAAGAAGGACGTGCCTGATGAGAAGAGCATGATATATCAGTTCAGGGGTGGTCTCAGAGAAGAAATTCAGCTCGCTCTTGTCCTCTTTGAGCCCTTGAGATACGATGAGTTCTACAACATGGCACTGAAGCAAGAGGCTGCTCAGTTGAGGTGTGATGCTTCCAAGAAGCGAGTCAGAGATGTTACTCCTTCTTCCTCTACTCAAGTGGCTTCCTCCTCCTCCGTTCCGTCAGCCGTATCAGCAGAAGAGCAAAGGTGGCAGTGGTTCTTCCCACCCACCCTACCCGGGCTTTCAGAACAAGACTTCGTCTCAAGCTCCAAGATCGAGTGCTCCGTATCACCGTCCGCTTTCAGAGGTCACGTGCAACAAGTGCCAACAGAAGGGTCACTATGCCAACAAGTGTCTCAACCAGAGGCGTCTTCCTCCTCCTCCTCCTGTCAGATCGGCAAGTACAGCTGTGGTCAAGCATAACCCCAAGCATGCCAAGGTCAATTTGATGAATGCAGCTCAGGCAGAGGACTCGTCAGATGTGATCATGGGTACCTTCCTGTTAATGATATTCCTACAAAAGTTCTTTTTGACACCGGTGCATCGCAGTGCTTCATCTCGAGACCGTTTACAAATAGGCATGAATTGGTTTCGCAAGTTTTGCCTAGTCCTTTAGCAGTTGTTTCTCCCGGTAAGCGCATGCAGGCTAACTCCATCGTTCCGGATGTTTCTATCACTTTGGGTGACTACAAGTTCTTGGCTTCTCCTACGGTTCTCGGTGACTCAGATATTGATCTTATTCTCGGAATGGATTGGCTTTCTAAGCACAAGGCTCAGCTTGATTGTGCAGCCAGGCAGATTCAATTGACTCATTCGTCTGAGGATGTAATTGTCTTTGCCGCTCGTGATGATACTATCCGTCTGTTTTCTCTCAATGAGAAGGGTGAATTGGATGCTATTTCGCAAATTCCAGTCGTTTGCGAATACCAAGACGTCTTTCCAGAAGAGCTCTCAGGAATGCCTCCGCACCGGCCAGTTGAATTCGTTATTGATCTTGAGCCTGGCACGGAACCTGTGTGCAAGCGTCCTTACAAGCTCGGACCTGAAGAATTGAAGGAGCTGAAGAAGCAACTCGATGAGCAAGAAAGAATGGGTCTCATCCGGCCTAGTTCTTCTCCGTGGGGTTGTGGTGTTCTTTTTGTGAAGAAGAAGGATGGAACAGACCGACTTTGTGTTGATTACCGTCCAGTGAACAAGAAGACCATCAAGAACAAATACCCACTTCCCAACATCAATGAGCTGTTCGAACAACTCAAAGGGGCTCAAGTATTCTCCAAGCTTGATCTCCGTATGGGTTATCACCAGATTCGCATTTGTGAAGAAGATATTCCCAAGACAGCATTCAGAACAAGCTTTGGTTCATATGAATACACTGTCATGTCTTTTGGCCTTGCCAACGCTCCTCCGACGTTCTCTCGCATGATGAACTTCATCTTCAATGCCTACACCAATGACTTCGTTTTGGTCTATCTCGACGACATTCTGGTTTTCTCGAAGAACAAGGAAGATCATGCCAAGCACTTGCATTTGGTTCTCGATAAGCTTAGGGAACATCAGTTCTACGCCAAGTTCTCCAAGTGTGAATTTTGGCTCGATGAGGTTCTTTATCTTGGTCATATCATCTCTGCCAAGGGCATTGCCGTGAATCCTGAGAAGGTGTCTGCAATTGTGAATTGGGAACCTCCTCAGAACGTGAAGCAACTCCGCAGTTTTCTCGGTCTCACAAGCTATTGCCGAAGATTCGTTGAAAACTTTTCTAAGATCGCGAAGCCTCTCTCAAATCTTCTCCAGAAGCACGTCAAGTACGTTTGGTCTCCGGAGTGTGATATTGCTTTCAACACCTTGAAAGAGAAATTGATCACTGCTCCAGTTCTGACTCCGCCTGATGAATCCAAGCCGTACGAGGTCTTTTGTGATGCCTCTCTCCAAGGTCTTGGCGCAGTGTTGATGCAAGAGAAGAAAGTTATTGCTTATACATCTCACCAGTTGAAGCCTAATGAGAAGAACTACCCCACTCATGATCTCGAGTTGGCGGCAGTTGTGCATGCTCTTTTGACTTGGAGACATCTTCTATTGGGAAGAAAAGTGGACATTTTCGCTGATCACAAGAGTCTCAAGTACATCTTCACTCAGCCTAATCTCAACCTCAAGCAAACTCGATGGGTCGAAATGATTCAAGAGTATAATCTGAGTATCGAGTATACTCCAGGCAAGGCCAATGTGATTGCTGACGCTTTGAGCAGGAAGGCTTACTGCAACAGTCTGATTCTCAAGCCTTATCAACCCGAGCTTTGTGAAGCTTTTCGCAAACTTAATCTGCAAGTTGTTCCTCAAGGATTCCTCGCCAACCTTCAAGTCTCTCCTACCTTAGAAGACCAGATTCGCCAAGCCCAGCTTCTTGATGCTATGGTGAAAAAGGTGAAGATTGGGATTGCAAGAGTCAGTCCATGTACAAGTGCTACCGCCTTGATGACAAGGACACTCTCTTCTTCGAGGATCGTATTGTTGTACCCAAAGGTGACCTTCGTAAAGTGATCATGAACGAGGCTCACAATTCTCTCCTCTCCATCCACCCTGGGAGCACGAAGATGTATCAGGACCTTAAGCAAGCTTATTGGTGGACTTGAATGAAGCGCGAGATCGCTCAATTCGTGAATGAATGTGATGTCTGCAGAAGAGTGAAGGCAGAACACCAAAGGCGAGCAAGTCTCCTCCAACCTCTTGCCATTCCAGAATGGAAGTTTGACCACATTGAAATGGACTTCGTGACTGGGTTTCCAAAGTCCAAGCGTGGCAATGATGCTATATTCGTTGTCATCGACAAACTCACCAAAGTGGCTCATTTTCTGCCTATCAAAGAGTCGATCACTGCAGCTCAATTGGCGGAACTCTATACCTCTCGAATTGTCTCTCTGCACGGTATTCCTCAAGTGATCTCTTCAGACCGTGGCAGCATCTTTACCTCGAAGTTTTGGGATTCTTTCCAGAAGGCCATGGGCACCAACATCCGCTTCAGCACTGCTTTCCATCCTCAAACAAGCGGTCAAGTCGAGCGTGTCAACCAGATTCTTGAAGATATGCTTAGGGCTTGTGTGATCTCCTTTGGCATGAAGTGGGAGGATTGTCTTCCTTATGCTGAATTCTCCTACAACAACAGTTTTCAAGCAACTTCGGGCAAGGCCCCTTTTGAAATTCTGTATGGCAGGAAGTGCCATACCCCTCTCAACTGGTCTGAAACCGGTGAACGTCAGCTTTTGGGTGATGACTTAATCACAGAAGCAGAAGAAATGTGCAAAGTCATTCGTGATAACCTCAAAGCAGCCCAATCCCGCCAGAAGAGCTACTATGATAGTAAGCACCGTGATTTGGCTTTCGAGATCGGAGATCATGTTTACCTCCACGTATCTCCTATGAAAGGTACTCATCGCTTCGGTATCAAAGGGAAGCTTGCCCCTAGATACGTGGGACCTTTCAAGATTGTCAGCAAGAGAGGCGACCTCGCCTATCAACTCGAGCTTCCTTCAAACTTTGCAAATGTTCATGACGTGTTCCATGTCTCTTAGCTTCAAAAGTGCTTCAAGACTCCTGACTGCACCATCAACTTCGAGGACATTGAGCTCTAAGAAGATCTCTCTTATCGTGAGCACCCAGTTGCTATTCTTGAAGAGACTGAACGCAAGACTCGCAACAAGTCAATAAAATTTCTCAAAGTCAAGTGGTCACACCATTCCGACCGTGAAGCTACCTGGGAACGCGAGGATCACCCCCGTTCTGAGTACTCAGCGTTCTTTCAGTCCTAGATCTCGGGACGAGATCCTTTCGTAGTGGTGGAGTGTTGTAACACCCCGAATGTAACTTTCCATATTTGTACTCCAACTCTTACCGTTTCTGGCGTCAAGTTATATTTATTTTCTCGGGTTCGGGTCTTTTGTCGTTCGTGTTGTTGTCATTGTCATGCATCTCATATCATGTCATCATGTGCATTGCATTTTGCATACGTGTTCGTCTCACGCATTCGAGCATTTTCCCCGTTGTCCGTTTTGCATTCCGGCGCTTTGTTCTCCTCCGGTGGTCATTTCTAATTTTCTTTCGTGTGTGGGGATTAAACATTTCCGGATTGGACCGAGACTTGCCAAGCGGCCTTGGTTTACTACCGGTAGACCGCCTGTCAAGTTTCGTGTCATTTGGACTTCGTTTGATACTCCAACGATTAACCGAGGGACCGAAAAGGCCTCGTGTGTGTTGCAGCCCAACACCCCTCCAATTTGGCCCAAAAACCCACCAAACTCTGCTCCATGTCCTAGAGCGTTCGATCACGATCGTGTGGCCGAAAACCGCACCTCATTTGGACTCTCCTAGCTCCCTCTACCTATAAATATGTGGCCTCCCCCGAGATTTTCGCGGATGAAACCCTAGCTTCGTCCTCCTCGCGTCCGGACAAATCTTCCTCGCCGTCGGACATGTCCGCGCGCCGCGCCGGACCAATCCCTGCCTGCCACGTCAGCACGCCGGACCTCCTCTCTCCTTCCCGCCGCTGAAGCCCGCCGGCCCAGATCCGGCCCGCGCGGGGCCGAACCGGGCCAGACCCCGCCGCCGCCAACCGCGGGCGCCGCCCCGCCCGCGACCGCCCGCCGCCGCCTGCCTCCTCCACCAGTCGCCGCCTCCCGCCGCACTCCGCCACCTCGCCGTGCCTGTCGGCCGCCGCCGCCCGCTCCGCCGCGGCCGGGACGCCGCGCCGCGCCGCCCCTCGCCTCCGCCGCCGCCGACCTGGTCCCCGCCGTCCTCGGCTTCCGCCGGCCGTGAACAGTGTCGTCGCCACCTCGGGCCGCGTGCCCCGAAACCCTAGATCTGGATCTGAGGGTTGATTTTTTTCTCCGTCCCAGATATTTTAGTTCATATGCCCATGTTCGTAGCTCCGTAACATTGCATTCGTAGCTCCGATTCATGCATATAGCATATCAAAATGTTCATCTCAGGGAGTAAATCATTTCATTCCATTGCATCATTTTCATTAGAGTTCATCTTGATGCCCGAAATGCTGTTAGAAGAGGGCTACTTGAGTTAATTGTCAGATCTGTTACTCCGTTTAGCACTTTTGTCATTTTTTCCATGATTATTGTGTGCATGCTATGCCCGTGAGTTCTTCATATGTTTTGTTAGGGGTTTTGTCATCTATGCAGAGGCGCAACCCATGTATTTTTAGGAGGTGTGTAGTGACTTGTGCAAGCTTGCAAAGAGGTGCACTTGCTAATTCTGTTTTCAGGGACTTAGTGATTTCACTAAGTCCTGGGATTGTTTAGTTCATGATGCCATATGTTCTTGTTGTTTCCTAGTGATCTGTGCCTCTTTTGAGGATGATCAGTAAAGGAGTTTAGTTAATCTTGTAGTGATATATCCATCCATGTCTTTTTTTGCAATTATGGGGCAACCTAGCTTGAGTCAATCGAGCTCTACTTTTGCTTCGTTGCGAATCTGGGCAGATCGTCAACTTGTTTGCGATTTTGTCGATGTTATTGTAGTTGGTCCGTGCATGCTATGCTATTGTTCTTGCCATGTCTAGCTTGTATTTTGTGCCTTCTTTATGAATTTATCCTTGTATTGCCATGACTTGCAGCGTGGTGAGTGCATCGAGCTCGTAAACATGCCTTCGTGAGTTATGTTTCAGCAAGTCCCAGTTTTCACTAAGTCTGAAAACTGATTATGTTTTTGCTATATTCACATGCTTGCAATTGTATTTTCTGCTCCTTTTTGGCTCAAGGTCACTAAGGGACTTTTGTTAAGCTTGTTGAGTAGCTCCATGCCATGTCTTTCTTTGTAATGTTCAGGTCCTGTAGCATGTTGTTTTGTTGCTCCGAAGAGGGCTATATGATCTGAAATTCCAGACAAGTGTTGATTTCACTAAGTCTGAGATCTGTTTACCGTTTGCGTTTTTGCCATGCTTGTTTGAACCTGTTAATGGATGATTTGGCCGTAGCTCAGTGCTAGACTTTTGTTAAGCATCTTGAATGCTTCCCTGCCATGTATTTTGTTGCCATGTTTGGTGGCTGTAGCATGTCCATTCCATTGCATTTAGATGCCTACTTGCTGTAAATCGCAGACCGGTGCCATTTTTGAATCGCTTGCCATTTCCAAACCGTAACTCCGATTCCGGCGTTCTTTATATCGTTTTCAAGCGATTTCATCTCATCTTTCCAGTGGCACCCTTGGAATTCCAATTTGAGGCCAGGTTCATGCATTTCCTGTCATATCTTGCATTTTGCATCCTGCATCGCACCCCGCATAGCATATCATCATTGCATCATATCGCTTGATCCTTGCACGTGGTTGATTGTATCCTTGTTGCTTGTTTGTCTTGTTTGGGTAGAGCCGGGAGACAAGTTCACTAACGAGGAGCCCGTTGAGTTTGCTTTTGAGGATCCAGTCAACTCTGACAATTATGCAGGCAAGATGATCATACCCTCGAAATCACTACTATCTTTGCTATGCTAGTCTGCTCGCTCTTTTTCTATGCCATTGCTACGATGCCTACCACTTGATTGTAAGCCTCCCAAATTGCCATGTCATACCTCTAACCCACCATGTCCTAGCAAACCGTTGATTGGCTATGTTACCGCTTTGCTCAGCCCCTCTTATAGCGTTGCTAGTTGCAGGTTAAGATTGGAAGCCGTTCCTTGTTGGAACATTTATTTACTTGTTGGCATATCATTATATTGCTATGTTATCTTAATGCATCTATATACTTGGTAAAGGGTGGAAGGCTCAGCCTCTCGCCTAGTGTTTTGTTCCACTCTTGCCGCCCTAGTTTCCGTCATATCGGTGTTATGTTCCCGGATTTTGCATTCCTTACGCGGTTGGGTTATAATGGGAACCCCTTGATATTTCGCCTTGATTAAAGCTTTTCCAGCAATACCCAACCTTGGTTTTACCATTTTCCACCTAGCCCTTCTCTTTCCCTTGGGTTCTGCAGACTCAAGGGTCATCTTATTTTAACCCCCCCCCCCCGGCCAGTGCTCCTCAGAGTGTTGGTCCACCTGTCAGCTACCGGTGGCCACCAGGGGCAACTCTGGGCTGGCCTACCCGTACCTAGGACAATCTGAGTGTGCCCTGAGAAAGAGATATGTGCAGCTCCTATCGGGATTTGTCGGCACATTCGGGCGGTGTTGCTGGTCTTGTTTTAACCTGTCGAAGTGTCTTCAGTTACCGAGATACCGAGTCTGATCGGAACGTCTTGGGAGGAGGTCTATTCCTTCGTTGAACATGAGAGCTTGTCATGGGCTAAGTTGGGACTCCCCTGCAGGGATTGAACTTCCGAAAGCCGTGCCCGCGGTTATGGGCAGATGGGAATTTGTTAATGTCCGGTTGTAGATAACTTGAACCTTAATTAATTAAAATGTATCAACCGAGTGTGGAGTCCGGGAAGTGGACACGGTGTTGGAGTAATGTTTGCGCAGGTTGTTCTCTAGCTTCTCGCTCGTGCTTTGCCTCCTCTTCTCGCTCTCTTTTACGAATAAGTTAGCCACCATACTTGCTAGTCGCTTGCTGCAGCTCCACTCATATTTTATCTTGTCATACCTATAAGCTGAAATAGTCGTGATCGCGAGGGTGCGAGATTGCTGAGTCCCTGTGGCTCACAGATTACTATTACACCAGATGCAGGGCCTGATGATTCCACTCCAGGAGACGCGGATGAGCTCAAGTGGGAGTTCGACGAAGATTCTCAGCGATACTATGTTTCCTTTCCCAACGATCAGTAGTGGTGCCCAGTTGGGGGTGAACGGGACTGTTGCCGCATGTTGGGTTCTCTTTTATTTTGGCGCCGTAGTCGGGCCTTGAGTGTATGGATGATGTAATGTTATTTATGTACTTGATTAACGTGGCGAGTGTAAGCCAACTATGCTATCTCCCCTTTATTATTCATATTACATGGGATGTTGTGAAGATTTCCTAACTTGCGACATATGCCTTCAATGCGATTATGTCTCTAAGTCGTGCCTCGACACGTGGGAGCTATAGTCGCATCGAGGGTGTTACAATGTTGCCCCTCGACCATCTTCGGCTTCACTTCAAAGGTCTTAAGCCACAGGCCAAAGTGAGGGGTAACCCGGAGGAAGGCCTCGCACACGACAATAAATGTCGTGATATGAAGAAAGGAGTCCGTAGCTAGATCATTAAAATCTAGCCCGTAGTGAAACATCAAACCCCTGACGAAAGGATCCAGGGCAAGGCCTAGACCTCGGAGGAAGTGGGAAACGAACACGACATTCTCGTTGGGTTCGGGGGTGGGGACGGCCTGCCCTTGGGGAGGCAGCCGATGCAAAATCTCGGCGGTCAGATATCTGGCCTCCCTCAACTTCTTGATGTCTTCTTCCGTGATGGAGGAAGGCATCCATCGGCCTTGAAGGCAAGATCCGGACATGACTGAAGGATCGGGGCACCTGACCTGAACTTCGGGCGTTTGAGCTTGAGGTGGGGGAAGGATTCGATTGAGCACGGGGGGGAAAAATAAAAGCCTTGTCCCCTTTATAAAGAGGGTGAATATCAAGCGTCCTCTCCGTGTCCGTTTGGACTTGCCTATAATCTAGGAGTCCTAGAAGCGGTTGGGTTACCCATGCCTGTATTGATGAGAATCCCGGGATAAGGGGACACGATCTCTGCTTTAACAAGACGTGCCAAGGAAACCGCCTCGCATGACGTGCTGAGGTGGGATAATGAAACGACTCGGATAAAGGCTTGTCCGTGGTGTGACACGCTACGGAATACATTAGCAGATTAGATTGGTGTAAATATTATTCTATCTATGGCAATATGTGGAAACTTATTTTGCAGAGCCGGACACTATCTTCGTGTTCAAAATCTTTTATGAAGTATTTGGAGGAGGAACCCGCCTTGCAATGCCGAAGACAATCTGCGCATGGGACTCGTCGTCATTGAAGCCTGGTTCAGGGGCTACTGAGGGAGTCCTGGATTAGGGGGTGTCCGGATGGCCGGACTATACCTTCACCCGGACTCCTGGACTATGAAGATATAAGATTGAAGACTTCGTCCCGTGTCCGGAAGGGACTTTCCTTGGCGTGGAAGGCAAGCTTGGCGATACGGATATGCAGATATCCTACCATTGTAACCGACTTTGTGTAACCCAAACCATCTTCGGTGTCTATATAAATCAGAGAGGGTTTTAGTCCGTAGGACAACATACAGAACAACAATCAAACCATAGGCTAGCTTCTAGGGTTTAGCATCTCCGATCTTGTGGTAGATCTACTCTTGTACTACCCATATCATCAATATTAATCAAGCAGGACGTAGGGATTTACCTCTATCGAGAGGGCCTGAACCTGGGTAAAACTTCGTGTCCCTTGTCTCCTGTTACCATCCGGCCTAGACGCACAGTTCGGGACCCCCTGCCCCCGAGATCCGCCGGTTTTGACACCGACAACAGTCGTTCAACTTAGATGTAATCGATGCTACTAATGTCTTGCTTTTCTCTTCCGATCCTTTCGTTGCATACTTATATATTGCTTATCTATTGTCTGTGAATTTCTACTAACGTTTTGTTTGGCTAGTGCATAGAGATGTCGTCGTATGTCGTGTACAAGGGTAAGGTTCCCGGAGTCTACGACGACTGGGAGGAGTGTCGGAGACAGGTTCACCATTTCAGCGGTAACAGTTACAAAGGGTACACCCCTAGGGCGGAGGCGTAATCTAGATACGCGTGGTATCTAGTGGGAGAGAGGAGGGAGCGTTGGAGGAACCGGATGAAGACCAGTTTCATCGCGATTATGCTCATCGTGATGACCGCAGCTCTCTTCTATTTGATGGTAGTTTAGATGATCGATATCGACTTGTAATGTGAAGACAAACTCGCTACTCACGGTCTCGAGACTTGTAATGTTCTATCTTTGTTCGGTCTTTTGAATTCGGAGACTAATATGATGATTTGTATTCGGACACTAATCTTCTATTGTATTCGATGAATCTGCTGTTGCTGTGTGGTGTTTTCTAAATTCTGTCCAATAATATATTTTGTAACCTGTGAAAATATCAGAAAAGAAAAAAAAAATCCCTAATATTCATACTAGTGGCGCACCACTCAAGACACTAATGGCGCACTGTAAAAATGACACTAATGGCGCATCACCCACTAGTGCGCCATTAGTATGCCAAAGCACATGGGTACATATGGCCCCCTGGGAGGCATTCCAATGGCGCACTGTGGGCTATACTAATGGCGCACTGCGTGGTGCGCCATTAGTACACCAGATACCAATGGTGCGCCATTAGTGTTTAATTCTAATGGCGTGGTGCTAGTGGTGCACCAGTAGTGCGCCATTAGTAGGCAAAACTGGTGCGCCACTAGCATGCCTTTTCCTAGTAGTGTTCAACTGGTGGTAACCTGATCGCAGGTCGATCTTCGAAAACACCTTTGCTCCTTGCAGCTGGTCAAACAAATCATTGATCATCGGCAGTGGGTACTTATTCTTGATCGTTACTTCATTCAATGCCCGATAATCAGCAACCATTCTTAGGGACTTATTCTTCTTCTCAACCAATAGCACTGGGGCTTCCCAGGGTGATGAACTTCATCGAATGTAACCTTTCTCCAATAACTCCTTAATCTGTTTCTTGATCTCCTCCATATCATTTGCGGGCATCCGGTATGGTCTCTTTGATATTAGCCCGGTGCCTGGCAATAGCTCTATCAAAAACTCTATGTCTCGATCTGGCGGCATGCCTGGTAACTCCTCTGGAAATACATCCAGGTAATCCTTTACGACAAGCACTTCCTCCTGAACAACTCCCGTGAGAGAATGTACTTGGGTTCCCCTTGGCGAATGCTTGGAAACATACTTGATCCTTTGTCCCTCCGGGGTGGTAATCAGAATCGACTTATTAGCGCAATCGATGTTTCCCCCATACATCGATAGCCAGTCCATTCCTAGTATCACATCCAATCCTTGTGACTCCGAAATTATCAGGTCTGAGGGGAAAATATGTCTTCCAATGGTCAATGGCATCTGAAAACATCCTTGACTTGCCATATACTCAGCTCCTAGTGAACTTACTAACATGGGTGTCCTAAGTACCTTAGTGGGCAACTTATACTTATCCACGAATCCCCTTGATATGTATGAATGCAATGCACTAGTATCGAAAATAACAATTGCAGTAAAAGACTTAACCAAAAACTTACCGATAACTGCATCTGGCTGCTCCTCAAATTCCTCCACGTTCACGTTGTTCACTTGTCCTCTGTTGAAAGGGTTGGGCTTCTTCCCAGTGCTTCCATTGCCATTGCCGTTTTTCAATTTCGTACAATCGTTGGTGTAGTGCCCAGTCTTCCCACACTTGAAACATGTAATGTGACTTTGATCCTTCTTGGCGGGTGTGGCTGGGTTAGAGCGATTCTGATTGCTACTTGCTCCGTTCCATTCCCATTCCTTGGGCCATTATGATTATGTGAGCTTCCTCCATTGTGGGTGTGGCCTCCATGGTTATGGACAAGTCCTCCCGAGTTCGGGGTGAGACGGGGCTTCTGCTGAGCTCTAGAGTTGTACTTTCCTTGTCCATACTTCCTCTTGCGGCTCTCTATCTGCTGCTTCTTCCCTTCAATCATAAGATCCTTGTATACCAACTCTTGGTAGTTATTGAATGTTGCCACAATCATCTGCATGCTCGTCTCATCATTTAGCCCTTCCATAAACTTCTCCTGCTTCGCGGCATCTGTGGCCACATCATCAGGGGCATAACGAGATAGCTTACTAAACTCATCTACGTACTGAGGCATAGTACGGTTTCCCTGGCGCAAGTTGCGAAACTCACGCTTCTTCATGCTCATAGCTCCAGTGGATACGTGGGCTATGCGGAATGCTTGCTGAAACTGCTCCCAAGTGACATTGGCTATAGGAAAAGTGGATGTGTAATTCTCCCACCATGCGACTGCTGATCCATACAATTGGTGTGCGGCAAAACGCACTGTCTCCGCATCTGTGCAACCTGCGGTGGTCAACTCCCTTCCTATCCTGCGCAACCAATCATCAGCAACTATGGGCTCGGTGCTACTGGAAAACACCGGCGGCTGCAGCCTCAGAAAACGGGCTAAGTTGTCAACTGGAGGTGGTGGCGGTGGGTTATTGTTGTTGTTGTTGTTGCCTTGGTTTTGAACTAATAACTGCATCAGTGTATTCTGCTGCTGGATCAACTGAGTGAGCTCCGGTGGGAAAGAAAAACCGGGGTCAAGACTCGGAGGCATCTGATGGGTTTAGAGGGAAGAGTTTAGAATAGAATGAGGTCTAGTGAGATAGCACTACTCATATGCACATGAGACAAACACAATCATATCATATCACTCAATCTATCAAGCAAGGGCATACAATCGGTCTAGAACTAACGCTAAAAGTGCTCGGACTACTACTATATACATGGGGGAAAATTACTAGTCATATGGTGGTCATCTAGAAATATTGATCGGTGGAAGACTCCATGATATCCGCTCCAGCTTCGTCTTCATAGTCATCATCACTATCGTCGGGGTCGGAGTCGGTGTCGTCGATGATGATGTAGTCTTCAGAACGAATCTCCTTAGGTTCATGGTCTTCTCCTCCTGGCGTGGGGTCTCCCATGAAAACTCCTAGCTTCCTTGTTAGGTCGTCATTCTTCTCCACTAGTATCATGATTTCCTCCTCGTAATCGTCGCGTGTAGCCTTGAGTTCCTCTTCAAGCTTGGTGATCCTTGTCATCGCCTTCTTCAAATCTATCATGCTTGCGCACATCGGGTTCTCCTAGCGTCGAATGTGCTCGTTTAACTCCTGGATAAATGATGCAATGGATCTATCCCTCCTGGTACTGATCATCTCCCATTGCTCGTCTCGGCGACCACATATCTGGTATATAGTGTTCTTCAGCTCTTCTTTGTAGACTTCTCCAATACGTCCCATAGCAATGTGGGCTGTCATGCTCTTGCCTAGACTCCAAGTGGGTGCATCAAAGGAAAACTCTATAGGATCCGTAACTGGCGTGAATGTCCTTCCTTGAACTTGAACTCGAATCATCCAGCGCTCCTCTTCTGGTAGGTCCCGGTGAAGCTTGGTATTCCAATGTTCAGGTACCTAGTGACTTCCTTCAAGTGACGTCCAAAAGGTGTGTCTTCATCCAGTTGTGCAAACTTGTTCCTCGAGTCCGCCATCCTAAAGTGTAGAAAATGGAGAGGAGTCAGAAATGAGTAGAGAAGAGTGACCTATGGCTTTTCTTAGTGGTCATGTCCTACATTCAGCGTGTGCTCTGATACCATCTTGTAGCGACCCGACCTCAAACGGTCAAGTCTTTGTGCTTCAATGTCATCCCTGGATCAGTAATGCTGACACACACAGTACTTGAAGGATTTATAACAGAGTAGCAATCACACACTTATTACGTCGAATGTCTCAAAAGAGAACTTATTACAATAAATATGGCTTAAGGCCATCTAATACGATAACAGCGGAAGTCTTGGAAGATAAAGTGAGTCAATCAACTCCAACTGCATAACTGAGTGCATGACAAACGACCCTCTCGCATCTTACTCCTCTCGTCTGAAAAGCCTACAACATAATACGTTGCTGCCTGAAAACAGGTCAGCACATGGAATATGCTGGCAATGTAACACAGTAGAGCAATGAACAGATAAATGCTGTCACTTCATGCATATATGGTTGGTGGAGGCTCTATGGTTATATGGTTTTTGCGAAAAGCAATTTTTTCCCTACAACAAAGGAATAACATTTTTATTTAACTATCATGGCAGTTAAAACATTGAGAATGGTACCCCCATCTCAATCCCAATTAAAAGTAATTATCATCCCAACAAATTAAATTAGAGTGATGAGATACAGTAGGATAATCCAAGTACTAGATACTAAAGTTGTCCATAACCGGGGACACAGCTAACCATGATTAGTTTGTACACTCTATAGAGGTTTGCGCACTTTTCCCCCACAAGACTCGATCTTCTCCGTTGGATTTATCGCACTACATGGTGTTTGAGAAACGGATGACCGAGACACAGTCTTTTAGAAGCATTAACTCTTTACTCCGGGTGGACAGTTACACCTACTTTCCCTCTACATCTTCTAGCCCACCACTGAAAGAGTTCACACAACATACTCGACTATGCCAGAGCCCATAATGGCTTGTGGCTGCACACGGAAGTTCCTAGCATGAACAATCTTATGATACCTTTGAGCCTGGGTGGCAGACCATAGGAGGATCGCACGGTATATCCCCGAGATCTCCTAGACAACACTGCTATATCCCCAGGTGCCCAAACAAGCAATCCACCCAGATGTGTATTAAAGTAGCCACCTTAAGTTGAACCATTAATTAACAATCTCACATCTATCATGGATACACTCAAACCCAAACCACGTCTATGAGCATAGCATAGCAATATAAGCATAACGTAGAAGTAACTCCTAGGGTTTGATAATAAAACAGGGCAATAGGTTCTACCTCATCATCTACTTCCCAATACCCACAAGTTAATCACATCCTAATCATGCAAGGTTTGAGGATTAGAACTAATGCATAAAAAATTGGTATGAAAGAAGTATGATCAATGTGTTACTTGCCTTGCTGACGATCCGCAAAACCTAGAGACTCGTAGTAGCACGCTTCGCACTCTGGGTGTTCTATCACAAACAAACAATAGAATACATAAGCAATCCAGCAAATATACATGGGTAAATATCAAATAAGAAGATCTAACCAGAAAGTTCAACTTAAGAACTCTAGTTTACTAAAAGAATCAAATCAAATGGAGCAATGAATCTCAAACTACGAAAGAAACAAGATCCGATAACTAATCTAGACTAAAGACAAATTTTACAGTACTAAAATCTTGTTCAAGTTGGTTAAATGGAAAGATGGCTTCGAGACGAAGATATATGCGCTTGAATCGCCTGATTCCGATAAACGAGCAAAAAGATAAACTAAAACGAAGATCGGGTCAGAAATCACGATCGAAAATAATCGTGAAAAACCTAGGAAAAAGAAAAACAAATGAACGCTCGATGTCTGTGACTAACGGGTTTCGTTAAAACAAACGAACGGACGAACATCCGCTGTTTAACCGAACCGAGAAAAAATACCGAATCGATCTATTAGAAAAGCAGATCTAGGGTTTTCGGAATAAACCGGACAATTTTAGAAAAACAGGAGGCTACCTCGGCGTACGTGACGGCGGCGGCGGGGCAACTCCGGCGGCGGCACGGCATCGGGCGGCGGCGGCTGGCCAGGGTTAGGGTTAGCACGGCGGGCTGGGCCTCGGGGTCGTGGCTCGGGCGGCTTATAAGAGGTCGGCCTGGAGAGTCCCGGCAGGGTACGGCCCGAAGTTGGTTTCCCTTTTAAAAAAAATATTCTGCGCAGAAAAACAAAGAAAAGAAATACTAAACAGACTCCAAAAATCCCGACTTAAATTTTCCATGTCCTCTAAAACTAAGCTGGACAAGGTGAACATTTATTTGGGCCTATAATGCAATTTTGAAAAAAGCATATTTTTCCTAATTCAAATACAATTGTAATAAAATCCAAATAAAATATCAAAATTGATTTTAATATTTTTCCTTCAATATTTCATTTATTTTGGAGAAGTCATATTATCTCCTCTCATATATTTTGGTATGAAATATTTTCAGAGAAAATTTATTGAAACTAAAGCGATCCTTGTTTCCATATTTGATAAAATTCAAATATGCAAAACGGTGAAAGCCCCCAACTCTCTCCGAGGGTCCTTGAGTTGCTTAGAATTTCAAGGATCGTGGAAGTAGAAATGCACAAAATATGGTATGCATGGATGACCTATGTATAACATTCCAAATTGAAAAATTGGGATGTTACAGATAGGCCCTTCATAGAGGGAATCATGGATTTGTAGAGGTGCCAGAGCTCGGTTTTGAAATAGATATAAATAATATTTTGAGTGGTATACTTTCATTGTCAACATAACAACTGAGAGATCTCGATATGTTCCATGCTACACACATTATAGGCGGTTCCCAAACAGTATGGTAAAGTTTATACTCCCCCACCACCAACAAGCATCAACCCATGGCTCGCCCGAAACAACGGGTGCCTCCAACTACCAACAATCCTGTGGGAGTTTTGTATGTAATTATTTTGATTTGATTTGCTTAAAGCATGGGACTAGGCATCCCAGTGACCAGC
Source organism: Triticum urartu (assembly GCF_003073215.2). Taxonomy (NCBI): domain Eukaryota; kingdom Viridiplantae; phylum Streptophyta; class Magnoliopsida; order Poales; family Poaceae; genus Triticum; species Triticum urartu. Next base: position 659,222,538 of record NC_053028.1, on the reverse strand, counting down.
CATTTCCTCATGAGTGAGGAGCGGAGTCCAATCCTCTTGAGAATAAACCGCCTAGCATGGAGGATACAGACAACCCTAGTTGATACATGAGCTATTCGAGCATACAAAACAGAATGTTTATTTGAAGGTTTAGAGTTTGGCACATACAAATTTACTTGGAACGGCAGGTAGATACCGTATATAGGTAGGTATGGTGGACTCATATGGAACAACTTTGGGGTTTATGGAGTTGGATGCACAAGCAGTATTCCCGCTTAGTACTCCCTCCGTTTCAAAATAGATGACTCAACTTTGTACTAACTTAAATACAAAGTTGAGTCATCTGTTCTGGAACGGAGGGAGTACAAGTGAAGGCTAGAAAAAGACTGGTTAGCGACCAGCTAGAGAGCGACAACAGTCATGAACATGCATTAAAATTAATCAACACCGAATGCAAGCATGAGTAGGATATAATTCACCATGAACATAAATATCGTAGAGGCTATGTTGATTTCGTTTCAACTACATGCGTGAACATGTGCCAAGTCAAGCCACTCGAATCATTCAAAAGAGGATACCACCCTATCATACCACATCACAACCATTCTAATAGCATGTTGGCACGCAAGGTAAACCATTATAAGCTCCTAGATAATTAAGCATGGCATAAGCAACTATAATCTCTAATTGTCATTACAAATATGTTTCTTTAATAATAGGCTGAATCAGGAATGATGAAGTAATCATATTTACAAAAACAAGAGAGGTCGAGTTCATACCAGCTTTCCTCATCTCAATAAGTTCAACATATAATCATCATTACTTCCTTCGCTTGCACGACCGAATGATGTGGATAATAATAATAATAGTGCATGTGCATTGGACTATGCTGGAATCTGCAAGCATTCAATTCAAGAGAGAAGACAAGGTAATATGGGCTCTTTGTTAGATCAACAATAATGCATATGAGAGCCACTCAACATTTTCAATATGGTCTCCTCCTCTCGACCCCCAAAGAAAAGAAACAAAACTATTTACACGGGAAAGATCCCAACAAGCAAAAGAAGAATGAGAAATCTGTTTGGGTTTTCCTTTTTAATTACTACTACTACAGGCATGGAAAGTAAACTAACTAAAAGCTACAACTAAATTTTTTGGGTTTTTTCTTAAGGTTTATTATGGCACACAAGAAGAAAGATAAAAAGGAAATAAACTATCATGGATGATACAGTGAAAAAGTATGACCACCGGCAACTAGCATGAGTGTGTGAACATGAATGTAATGTCGGTGAGAAATACGTACTCCCCCAAGTTTAGGCTTTTTGCCTAAGTTGGTCTATGCCCATGGATGGCCTGGTGGATATCCGAAGTTGAAGCTGGGGTCGTACTGAGATGCATCAGCTATTGCCTGATGAGTTGCAGCTTGGAGGCAAGCTGCCTCCATCCTCCTCTCGTACTCAATCCCTCCTCCCTGGTTATAACATATCTCCCTTTTGCCTGAGAGTCAAAGAAGGCAGGAGCAGGGAGAGCGACATGATAGATGCGTCGTCTGTCAAAGATTAGTCGGTACTGGAGGAACTGATTGTTCCTCTCAACAAACTTATGACAAACCATGTCATTATAATCTAAATAAGCAGGAGGCAACTCAATATCATCTCCACGTATGGGTATCTCAAGAAAATCAGCTAAACGGATTGCGTAAATTCCACCAAAGAAATCTCCATTAATTTTGTTATTATGCAACATGCGTGCAACAATGCCCCCAAGTTATATTGTCTATCTCCTAATACAGCACTCTTGAGAACACTAAGATTTGGCACACACATGTGACATGCCTCATCCTTACCATTTATGCATCTACCTATAAAGAGCGCAAAATAATGTATAGCAATAAAATGAACGGTCCCTATGGTAGCTTGCGTGATTTCCCTAGATTCCCCCATAGTTATACTAGCAAGAAAGTCTCTATATTCAGATTTGCGAGGTTCACTAACATTACCCCACTATGGGAGTTTACAAGCAGTGTTAAAATCTTCTAAGTCCATGGTATAAGATTTATCATAAAGCTCAAACAGGACAGTTTCAGAATTGCGTGATGATGAAAATTTAAACCTTCTCACAAAGGAATCGGTGAGGTAGTGGTACTGACGGCACTTATCTGCCACGAAGCTCTCAAGATCGTCGTTACGCACATATGCGTCAAATTCCTCCTTGATTCCTGTTTGGACCATGAAATCTTCTGTCGGCCATTCACAAGGCCGCACTTGAGCGTCCCTCGGTGGTTCATCGTCCGACTCAGGCATTGCGGGCCTGGGTCCTTGCTTCCTTGAGGAACCACCTTGGTACATCTTCCTCAACATATTTCTTCCTCTGAAAAATTTCTGAAATTTTTAGTAACTTAAAATAAAAGTGAGCCAAACTCAACAAAATTGATAGCAACTACTCCTACAAGTGCCTAGAGGCCATATCATGCATTAAAACTACTTTTGACCATATAAATTTGACATGTAAGCTCAAGAACAGGGTCACTTAAGAAGCAAAAATTTCCAATGAATAAAGCACTAGAACAAAAACTAATTGGGCCATTGGAGGAGTCACATACCAAGGAACAATCCCCCAAAGCAGTTTTGTGAATGGAGCTTTGAGCTAGGAGATCAAAAATGGCAGCAAGATGAGCTAGAACTCGTGCTTGAGCTGGTTGGTGATTTTTTTGGGAGGAAGGAGTGTGTGGTTGCTGGAATAAGTGGAGGGGGCCACCAGGGGCCCATGAGGCAGGGGGTAGGGCGCGCCCTGGACCCTCGTGGCCAGGTGCTGGCTCCCCTAATGTGTTCTCAGTGCGAGATATTCTCAAATATTCTAGAAAAAAAAAACATATTCAAATTTCAGGGCATTTGGAGAACTTTTATTTTTGGGGTATTTTTTATTTCACGGATAATTCAGAAAACTAACAGAAATTACTATGTTTGCTTTATTTAATATAAATAACATAAAGTAAAAAGAGGGTACAGAGAGTTGTGTTTTCTAAATTCACCCATCTCATGCTCATCAAAAGGAATCTACTAACAAGGTTGATCAAGTCTTGTTAACAAACTCATTTCTTAACAAACTCATTTCAAATAACATGAATACTACTAGGAAAAGGCCTACTAATGGCGCACCAGTTTTGCCTACTAATGGCGCATCACTGGTGCGCCATTAGTATCACACCACTAGTATTTATTACTAATGGCGCACCACTGGAGCGCCATTAGTATCTGGTATACTAATGGCGCACCACCCAGTGCACCATTAGTATATAACACCATGCGCCATTACTATGCCTCCCAGGGGCCATATTTAACCATGTGCTTTGGCACACTAATGGCGCACTATTTGGTGATGCGCCATTAGTATACTTTGGCATACTAATGGCGCACTCTGTAGTGATGCGCCATTAGTATGAATATTAGGTTTTATTTTTTTACTTTTCTGATTTTTGCACAGGTTACAAAATATATTATTTGACAGAATATAGACGGTAGCACACAACAACAGCAGATTCATCGAATACAATAGAAGATTAGTCTCCGAATACAATTCATCATATTAGTCTCCGAATTCAAAAGACCGAACAAAGATAAAACATTACAAGTCTCGAGACCGCGAGTATCGAGTTTGTCTTCACATTACAAGTCGATATCGATCATCTAAACTACCATCACATAGAAGAGAGCTGCGGTCATCACGATGAGCATCATCGCGATGAAACTGGTCTTCATCCGGTTCCTCCAACGCTCCCTCCTCTCTCCCGCTAGATAGCGGGCGTACCTAGATTCCGCCTCCGCCCTAGTGGTGTACCCTTTGTAATTGTTACCGCTGAAATGGTGAACCTGTCTCCGACACTCCTCCCAGTCGTCGTAGACTTCGGGAATCTTACCCCTGTACACGACATACGACGGCATCTCTATGCACAAGCCAAACAACAGACAATACATACATAAGCAATATATAAGTATGCAACAAAAGGATCGGAAGAGAAAAGCAAGACATGACATTAATAGCACGATTCATGGTCCTACTAATAAATAGCATCGATTACATCTAAGTTGAACGACTGTCCAAACCAAAGAGACATACAAGTTCATTAAAGTTTAATTACAACATGAGCCAATCAATGTTTCAGAACTACACATAGCATCACTACTGTCGACTCGACTCATGGGACCGGAGCGTGGATGAAGCCGCCGTCTGTCATGATGGTCATGAAATCGCGAGCGTTGTCAGCCTGCATTTGTAGCGTTCCGTCTATCTCCTTGTTGGACGGTTGATATCTGAGGTAGAACTGCCCCGAGGTATGATGGACATCTTGATGGATGATGTCCGCAAACTCCGACTGGATGCGAAAGAATTCTTGGCTGATGTCTGCGTCCTGGATTTCCGACAAGCTCGCGGCCAAATCTTTGAGATTATTTGGTAGCAGAAGGTGATGATGGTCCCTTACGATCGCCCACATGTGATGGAGGGCGTAGTAGGCATCCTTCTGACCGACAGGCGGCTGCTTGATGCAGCAGAACGTCGTATTGTGGGCGAACACGTGCTTGTCATACTTACGAACTGCCCTGGTGAAGGTGCCTCCAGATTTGGCGTAGCCGGGGAGAACATCATCAAGAACTTTCTTGATATTTGTGTAGTCTATCTTGGAGTTACGGTTCGGGTCGAAATACGTGGCCATGGAATATTTCGGGCTTAAGAGGATGAGTGTGCAATGTGTGTCACTGCACAAAACATAGAATGTTAGAGAAAAAAGAACGATCGAAATCTAAGAAATCATATGTTACGGGGCGGTTAAGGGATGACTTACTCGGGAAAGTAAGCCACAAGGAAGTTATCCTTATCTGGGTTTGCCAGAATGACGTCTTCGAGGTGTGAACTCGCGACTTGGCGGTCCCCAGCGCTGCTCAAGAGCTTGGCACGCATGTAGAAGGGGTCGACGATCACAATGTCTGGGGTCTTGTCTCTAATGATCTGCATCTCCATACTCAGCGAAAACAGCCGAATGAAGGTGTAGTGCAGCGGATGAAGGTTAAACATAGCAAAGATGTCATCAAACCGCAGGACGATCATACCCCCGATGTCGCCATCCACAAAGCCCTTGCCCTCTGGCACCTTGGACACGAAAACCGGGTATGCCACATCATTCTCTCTAAGACGCCGCTTCTCCAAAGAAAGAACACTGTCATGCAGACTCCGCATAGCACCGGTTGCAGCATTGAGCATATTTGTCGGTAGCATCGCCCTACCCGCCACATGCACCCTCCTCGAGATATCCTTAGGTGAAGGTGGCCCGTCCTGAGCACGGATCGTACTCGGTGCCGGCTGGCTCGCACCGGCGCCCTTTTTAGTCTGCCGTTTCCGGCCCTCCTTCTTGATCTGCTGTAATGGGACCGAGTTCTGCTCACAGGCCGCCTTCTTGAGCGTGCTGGGGCTGATAATATTTGGCACCTCCGCTATATGAGGCTCGGTGAAGGCGGCAGCTGGAGGCGTCTCCTAAGAACTGAACGCCAGACGACACCTGTTGCAATTGGGTTTCTCCGCCGTACTAGCTAGATCGCGGTCGTCTTGTTTGGGTTCTTGAGAAGGAGGCCCGCAGAACTCGTCACCGTACCCATGTTCGGCAAAGTACTTATCGACGTTGGTAAATGTACCATCGTCGCTGTCGTCGTCGTCCGGATCTTGTGCCATATGCATGTCCGGATCCTGTGCCATAGGGATGTCCGGCATGTCCGGTAACGTTGCGGCGTTCTTGCCATGGCTTGGCGCCGGCATGACTGGCAGTCTTGTCTGTGGGGTGGTGTCCCCCGCCCCCAAATGAATCTGGCTGTTCGGCCAAAGCAGGGGCCAGCTTATGCAGGCGCTGAGGGTCATCTCATCTTCTTCATCGGCACCAGCGGGTCGAATCGGAGGTAACAGCTTGTCGCAGCCTGGCAGCACCCGAACCACTTCAACCCAATACATTGTGGGTGGCATCGGGTTACCGTGGAACACGGGGTTGCCCGGTTGAACGATTCTGCCCTTGGCGACATCGACCAAGGGCATATGCAAAACCGGAGAATTTTTTAATAACACTAGGTTACCTCAACGGGGATATGCATGTCCCCAACAATAAGAACATCATATTTCTTCTTGACAGTAGGAAGAGGGAATTCAAAACCTCCAATAGTGATTGTTGAAATTTTTCCAATAGAATTGATACTTTGGACTTGAGGTTGTCTCCTAGGAAAGTGTACCATATGCTCATTACCATTAACATGAAAAGTGACATTGCCTTTGGTGAAATCAATAACAGCCCCTACAGTATTCAAAAAGGGTCTTCCAAGAATAATAGACATACTATCGTCCTCGGGAATAGCAAGCATAACAAAGTTTGTCAAAATAGTAGCGTTTGCAACCACAACAGGCACATCCTCACAAATACCGAGAGGTATAGCGGTTGATTTATCAACCATTTGCGAAGATATTTCAGTAGGTGTCAACTTATTCAAATCAAGTCTACGATATAAAGAGAGAGGCATAACACTAACACCAGCTCCAAGATCACATAAAGCGGTTTTAACATAGTTTCTTTTAATGGAGCATGGTATAGTTGGTACTCCTGGATCTCCAAGTTTCTTTGGTATTCCACCCTTAAAAGTATAATTAGCCAGCATAGTGGAACTTTCAGCTTCCGTTATCTTTCTCTTATTTGTAACAATATCCTTCATATATTTAGCATAAGGATTCATTTTAAGCATATCGGTCAAATGCATACGCAAAAAGATAGGTCTAATCATTTCAGCAAAGCGCTCAAAATAATCATCATATTTTTTCGTGGATGGCTTAGGAGGAAAAGGCATGGGTTTCTGAACCCATCGTTCTCTTTCTTTACCGTGCTTCCTAGGAACAAAGTCTCTCTTATCATAATGTTGATTCTTTGATTATGGGTTATCAAGATCAACAACAGGTTCAATCTCTACATCATTATCATTGCTAGGTTGAGCATCAATATGGACATCATCATTAACATTATCACTAGGTTCATATTCATTACTAGATTGTGTTTCAGCATCAGAGATAGAAATATCATTAGGATTCTCAGTTGTGTCTACAACAGGTTCACTAGAAGCATGCAAAGTCCTATCATTTTTATTTTTCTTCCTCTTAGAAGGACTAGGTGCATCAATGTTATTTCTCTGAGAATCCTGCTCAATTCTCTTAGGGTGGCCCTCAGGATACAAAGGTTCCTGAGTCACTTTACCTCCTCTAGCTGCAAATCTAACAGCAAAGTCATTATTCTTACTATTCAATTCATTGAGCAAATCATTCTGAGCTTTAAGTACTTGTTCTACTTGAGTGGTAACCATAGAAGCATGTTTACTAATGAGTTTAAGTTCACCTTTTAATCTAGACATATAATCACCCAAGTGTTCAAGCATATCAGCATTGTGTTTCAATTGTCTACCAACATAAGCATTAAAATCTTCTTGCTTAACCATAAAGTTATCAAATTCAACCAAACATTGGCTAGCAAACTTAGTAGGAGGGATTTCAGCTTTATCATATCTATAGAGAGATTTTACGCTTACTACTTGTGTCGGGTTATCGAGACCGTGTGTTTCTTCAATAGGTGATGAATTAAGACCATGTATTTCTTCAACAGGAGGTAAATTTTAAAACCTCTTCACCTTTTATACCTTTTTCTTTCATAGATTTCTTTGCCTCTTGCATATCTTCAGGAACAATAACATGTGTAGTTGTCGCAAGTTTACTCATAACAGAAGGTGAGTCAAGCGCAGAGCTAGATGGCAGTTCCTTACCTCCCCTCGTAGTTGAGGGATAGATCTTGGTTCTTTGATCTTTCAAGTTCTTCATAGTGATAAGCAGATATAAATCCCAAGTGACTTAAAGAATAAAGCTATGGTCCTCGGCAACGGCGCCAGAAAATGGTCTTGATAACCCACAAGTATAGGGGATCGCAACAGTTTTCGAGTGTAGAGTATTGAACCCGATTTTATTGATTGGACACAAGGGGAGCAAAATAATATTCTCAAGTATTAGCAGCTGAGTTGTCAATTCAACCACACCTGGAAACTTAATATCTGCAGCAAAGTATTTAGTAGCAGAGTAATATGATAGTAGTGGTAACGGTAGCAAAAGTAATATTTTTGGTTTTATAGTGATTGTAACAGTAGTAACGGAAAAGTAAATAAGCGAACAACAATATATGAAAAGCTCGTAGGCATTGGATGGGTGATGGAGAATTATGTCGGATGCGATCGATCATGCAACAATTATAACATAGGGTGACACAGAACTAGCTCCAGTTCATCAATGTAATGTAGGCATGTATTCCGAATATAGTCATACGTGCTTATGGAAAAGAAATTGCATGACGTCTTTTGTCCTACCCTCCCGTGGCAGCGGGGTCCTATTGGAAACTAAGGGATATTAAGGTCTCCTTTTAATAGAGTACCGGACCAAAGCACTAACACATAGCGAATACATGAACTCCTCAAACTACGGTCCTCCTGGGAGTGGTCCCGATTATTGTCACTTCGGGGTTGCCGGATCATAACACATAGTAGGTGACTATAAACTTGCAAGATAGGATCAAGACCTCACATATATTCATGAAAACATAATAGGTTCAGATCTAAAATCATGGCACTTGGGCCCTAGTGACAAGCATTAAGCATAGCAAAGTCATAGCAACATCAATCTCAGAACATAGTGGATACTAGGGATCAAACCCTAAGAAAACTAACTCGATTACATGATAAATCTCATCCAACCCATCACCGTCCAGCAAGCCTACGATGGAATTATTCACGCATGACGGTGAGCATCATGAAATTGGTGATGGAGGAAGGTTGATGATGACGATGGCGACGGATTCCCCTCTCTGGAGCCCCGAACGGACTCAAGATCAGCCCTCCCGAGAGAGTTTCGGGCTTGGCGGCGGCTCCGTATCGTAAAACGTGATGAATCCTTCTCTCTGATTTTTTTTCTCCCCGAACACGAATATATGGAGTTGGAGTTGAGGTCGATGGAGCGTCAGGGGGCCCACGAGGTTGGGGCGCGCCCCCCGCCCTCGTGGAGAGGGTGTGGGCCCCCTGACATGGATTCTTCTTCCAGTAGTTTTTATATATTCCAAAAATAATCTCCGTTGATTGTAAGGTCATTCCGAGAACTTTTATTTCTGCACAAAAATAACACCATGGCAATTCTGCTGAAAACAGCATTAGTCCGGGTTAGTTCTATTCAAATCATGAAAGTTAGAGTCCAAAACAAGGGCAAAAGTGTTTGGAAAAGTTGATACGATGGAGACGTATCACTCCACCATTTAATAAAAATAAGTATCCAGTTTGTGACTTAGAGTCATCGTGATCAGTGTCAAAGCTTGCATCAACGTAACCGTTTACGACGAGCTCTTTGTCACCTCGATAAACAAGAAACATATCCTTAGTCCTTTGCAGGTATTTCAGGATGTTCTTGACAGCCGTCCTGTGATCCACTCCTGGATTACTTTGGTACCTCCTACTACCTCTTGAGCACAGCATTGGTTTTCCCTTGAAGAGGAAAGGGTTATGCAGTAAAGTAGCATAAGTATTTCCCTCAGTTTTTGAGAACCAAGGTATCAATCCAGTAGGAGGCTACGCGCGAGTCCCTCGCACCTGCACAAAACAAATAAATCCTCGCAACCAACATGATAAGGGGTTGTCAATCCCTACATGGTCACTTACGAGAGTGAGATCTGATAGATATGATTAAATAATATTTTTGGTATTTTTATGATAAAGATGCACAGTAAAATAAAAGGCAATGAAAATAACTAAGTATTGGAAGATTAATATGATGAAGATAGACCCGGGGTCCATAGGTTTCACTACTGGCTTCTCTCAAGAGCATAAGTATTTTACGGTGGGTGAACGAATTACTGTTGAGCAATTGACAGAATATAACATAGTTATGAGAATATCTAGGTATGAGCATGTATATAGGCATCACGTCCAAGACAAGTAGACCGACTCCTGCTTGCATCTACTACTATTACTCCACACATTGACCGCTATCCAGCATGCATCTAGAGTATTAAGTTCATAAGAACAGAGTAACGCCTTAAGCAAGATGACATGATGTAGAGGGATAAATTCATGCAATATGATAAAAAAACCATCTTGTTATCCTCAATGGCAACAATACAATACGTGTCTTGCCGCCCCTACTGTCACTGGGAAAGGACACCGCAAGATTGAACCCAAAGCTAAGCACTTCTCCCATTGCAAGAAAGATCAATATAGTAGGCCAAACCAAACTGATAATTCGAAGAGACTTGCCAAGATAACCAATCAGACATAAAAGAATTCAGAGAAGATTCAAATATTGTTCATAGAAAAACTTGATCATAAACCCACAATTCATCGGTCTCAACAAACACACCGCAAAAGAAGATTACATCGAATAGATCTCCACAAGAGATGGGGAGAACTTTGTATTGAGATCCAAAAAGATAGAAGAAGCCATCTAGCTAATAACTATGGACCCGTAGGTCTGAGGTAAACTACTCACACTTCATCGAAGAGGCTATGGTGTTGATGTAGAAGCCCTCCGTGATAGATGCCCCCTCCGGCGGAGCTCCGGAACAGGCCCCAAGATGGGATCTCGTGGATACAGAAAGTTACGGCGGTGGAATTAGGGTTTTGGCTCCGTATCTGATCGTTTGGGGGTACGTAGGTATATATAGGAGGAAGAAGTACGTCGGTGGAGCAACAGGAGGCCCACGAGGGTGGAGGGCACGCCTGGGGGGGTAGGCGCGCCCCCCTACCTCGTGGCCTCCCTGTTGGTTGCTTAACGTATGGTCCAAGTCTCCTGGATCATGTTCGGTGAGAAAATCACGTTCCCGAAGGTTTCATTCCATTTGGACTCTGTTTGATATTCCTTTTCTTCGAAACCCTAAAATAGGCAAAAAAACAGCAATTCTGGGTTGGGCCTCCGGTTAATAGGTTAGTCCCAAAAATAATATAAAAGTGTATAATAAAGCCCAATAATGTCCAAAACAGTAGATAATATAGCATGGAGCAATCAAAACTTATAGATACGTTGGAGACGTATCACCTCCCTGCAAAACTAATAGCAAGGCACACATCAGGTCTGCTACACAGCGTTGCATACATGATAGAACCTATGGCTGAAGCATAGGGAATGAATTTCATTTTCTCTCTATCTTCTGCAGTGGTCGGGCATTGAGTTTGACTAAACTTCACACCTTGCAACACAGGCAAGAACCCTTCTTTGCTTGATCAATTTTGAACTTCTTCAAAACTTTATCAAGGTATGTGCTTTGTGAAAGTCCAATTAAGCGTCTTGATCTATCTATATATATCTTGATGCCCAATATATAAGCAGCTTCACCGAGGACTTTCATTTAAAAATTCTTATTCAAGTATCCTTTTATGCTATTCAGAAATTCAGTATCATTTCCGATCAACAATATGTCATCTACATATAATATCAGAAATGCTACAGAGCTCCCACTCACTTTCTTGTAAATACAGGCTTCTCCAAAAGTCTGTATAAAACCATATGGTTTGATCACACTATCAAAACGTATATTCCAACTCCGAGAGGCTTGCACCAGTCCATAAATGGATCGTTGGAGCTTGCACACTTTGTTAGCACCTTTTGGATCGACAAAACCTTCTGGTTGCATCATATACAACTCTTCTTTAAGATATCCATTAAGGAATGCAGTTTTGACATCCATTTGCCAAATTTCATAATCATAAAATGCGGCAATTGCTAACATGATTCGGACGGACTAAAGCATCGCTACGGGTGAGAAGGTCTCATCGTAGTCAACTCCTTAAAATTGTCGAAAACCTTTTGCAACAAGTCGAGCTTTGTAGACAATAATATTACTGTCAGCGTCAGTCTTCTTCTTGAAGATCCATTTATTCTCTATGGCTTGCCGATCATCGGGAAAGTCAACCAAAGTAAACACTTTGTTCTCATACATGGATACCATCTCAGATTTCATGGCCTCAAGCCATTTTGCGGAATCTGGGCTCATCATCGCTTCCTCATAGTTCGTAGGTTCATCATGGTCAAGTAACATGACCTCCAGAACAGGATTACCATACCACTCTGGTGCGGATCTTACTCTGGTTGACCTATGAGGTTCGGTAGTAACTTGATCAGAAGCTTCATGATCATCATCATTAGCTTCCTCACTTACTGGTGTAGGAATCACTAGAACTGATTTCCGTGATGAACTACTTTCCAATAAAGGAGCAAGTACAGTTACCTCATCAAGTTCTACTTTCCTCCCATTCACTTCTTTCGAGAGAAGCTCCTTCTCTAGAAAGGATCCATTCTTTGCAATGGAAGTCTTGCCTTCGGATCTGTGATAGAAGGTGTACCCAATAGTCTCCTTTGGGTATCCTATAAAGACACATTTCTCCGATTTGGGTTCGAGCTTATCAGGTTGAAGCTTCTTCACATAAGCATCGTAGCCCCAAACTTTAAGAAACGACAACTTCGGTTTCTTGGCAAACCATAGTTCATAAGGTGTCGTCTCAACGGATTTAGATGGTGCCCTATTTAACGTGAATGTAGCCATCTCTAAAGCATAACCCCAAAATGATAGCGGTAAATCAGTGAGAGACATCATTGATCGCACCATATCTCATAAAGTGCGGTTACGATGTTTGGACACACCATTACGTTGTGGTGTTCTAGGTGGCGTGAGTTGCGAAACTATTCCGCATTGTTTCAAATGAAGAACAAACTCATAACTCAAATATTCACCTCCATGATCAGATAGTAGAAACTTAATTTTTTTGTTACGATGATTTTCCACTTCACTCTAAAATTCTTTGAACTTTTCAAATGTTTGAGACTTATGTTTCATCAAGTAGATATACGCATATTTGCTCAAATCATTTGTGAACGTAAGCAAATAATGATACCCGCCGCGAGCATCAACACTCATCGGACCGCATACATCAGTATGTATTATTTCCAATAAGTCTGGTGCTTGCTCCATTGTTCCGGGGAATGGAGTCTTAGTCATCTTGACCATGAGGCATGGTTCGCAAGCATCAAGTGATTCATAATCAAGTAATTCCAAAAGTCCATCAGCATGGAGTTTCTTCATGCGCTTTACACCAATATGACCTAAACGGCAGTGCCACAAATAAGTTGCACTATCATTATTAAACTTATATCTTTTGGCTTCAATAATATGAACATGTGTATCACTATGATCAAGATTTAGTAAAAACACACAACTCATCAAGGGTGCATGACCATAAAAGATATTATTCATATAAATAGAACAACCATTATTCTCTGAATTAAATGAATAACCGTTTCGCATCAAACAAGATCCAGATATAATGTTCATGCTCAACGCTGGCACCAAATAACAATTATTTAGGTCTAAAACTAATCCTGAAGGTAGATGTAGAGGTAGCGTGCCTACGGTGATCACATCAACTTTGGAACCATTTCCCACACGCATCGTCGCCTCGTCCTTAGCCAATCTTCACTTAATCCGTATCCCTTGTTTCGAGTTGCAAATATTAGCAACAGAACCAGTATCAAATACCCAGGCGCTACTGCAAGCATTAGTAAGTTACACATCAATAACATGTATATCAAATATAGCTTTCACTTTGCCATCCTTCTTCTCCGCCAAATCCTCAGGGCAGTTCCCCTTCCAGTGACCAGTCCCTTTGGAGTAGAAGTACTCAATCTCAGGCTTAGGTCCAGACTTGGGCTTCTTCATCTGAGCAGCAACTTGATTGTCGTTCTTCTTGAAGTTCCCCTTCTTCCCTTTACCCCTTTTCTTGAAACTAGTGGTCTTTTTGACCATCAACACTTGATGCTGCTTCTTGATTTCTACCTCCGCAGCCTTAAGCATTGCGAAGAGCTCGGGAATTATCTTATCCATCCTTTGCATATTATAGTTCATCATGAAGCTCTTGTAGCTTGGTGGCAATGATTGAAGAACTTTGTCAATGACACTATCATCAGGAAGATTAACACCCAGCCGAGTCAAGTGGTTCTGGTACCCAGACATTCTGAGTATATGTTCACTGACAGAACTATTCCCTCCATTTTGCAGTTGTAGAACTTATTGGAGACTTCACATCTCTCAATCCAAGCATTTGCTTGAAATGTTAACTTAAACTCCTAGAACATCTCATATGCACCATGACGTTCAAAATGTCGTTGAAGTCCCAGTTCTAATCCGTAAAGCATGGCACACCGAACTATCAAGTAGTCATCAGCTTTGCTCTGCCAGGTGTTCATAACATCTAGCGTTGCTCCTGCAGCGGGTTTTCACCTAGCGGTGCTTCTAGGGCGTAATTCTTCTGTGCAGCAATGAGGATAATCCTCAAGTTACGGACCAAATCTGTGTAGTTTCTACCATCATCATTCAACTTAGCTTTCTCTAGGAATGCATTAAAATTCAACGAAACAACAGCACGGGCCATCTATCTACAACAACATAGACATGCAAAATACTATCAGGTGCTAAGTTCATGATAAATTAAAGTTCAATCAATAAAATTACTTAAGAATTCCCACTTAGATAGACATCCCTCTAATCATCCAAGTGATCACCTGATCCATATCAAATAAACCATGTCCGATCATCACGTGAGATGGAGTAGTATTCAATGGTGAACATCACTATGTTGATCATATCTACTATATGATTCATGCTCGACCTTTTGGTCTCAGTGTTCCGAGGCCATATCTTCATATGCTAGGCTTGTCAAGTTTAACCCGAGTATTCTGCGTGTGCAAAACTGGCTTGCACCCGTTGTATGTGAACGTAGAGCTTCACACCCGATCATCACGTCGTGTCTCGGCACGATGAACTGTAGCAATGGTGCATACTCAGGGAGAACACTTATACCTTGGAATTTAGTGAGAGATCATCTTATAATGCTACCACCGAACTAAGCAAAATAATATGCATAAAGGATAAACATCACATGCAATCAATATAAGTGATATGATATGCCCATCATCATCTTGTGCCTTTGATCTCCATCTCTAAAGCACCGTCATGATCACCATCGTCACCGTCTTAACACCTTGATCTCCATCGAAGCATCGTTGTCGTCTCACCAACTATTGCTTCTACGACTATCTCTACCGCTTAGTGATAAAGTAAAGCAATTACATGGTGATTGCATTTCAAACAATAAAGCGACAACCATATGGCTCCTGCCAGTTGCCGATAACTCTGTTACAAAACATGATCATCTCATACAATAAAATTTAGCATCAGGTCTTGACCATATCACATCACAAAATGCCCTACAAAAACAAGTTAGACATCCTCAACTTTGTTGTTGCAAGTTTTACATGGTTGCTACAGGCTGAGCAAGAACCGTTCTTACCTACGCATAAAAAACCACAACGCAGTATAGTGATTGATTTTTGATCTTCAGAAAAGAACCCAGTTCATTGAATCCGATTCAACTAAAGTTGGAGAAACTGACACCCACTAGCCACATGTGTGCGAAGCATGTCGGTAGAACCAGTCTCGCGTAAGCGTACGCGTAATGTCGGTCTGAGCCGCTTCATCCAACAATACCGCTAAATCAAGAATCAACTAGTGACGGCAAGCAATATGTATATACCCACGCCCACAACTCCTTTGTGTTCTACTCGTGCATATAACATCTACGCATAGACCTGCCTCGGATGCCACTGTTGGGGAACGCAGTAAGGTCAAAATTTTCCTACGCACACGCAAGATCTATCTAGGTGATGCATAGCAACGAGAGGGAAGAGTGTTGTCCACGTATCCTCGTAGACCGTAAGCGGAAGCATTATGACAACGCGGTTGATGTTGTCGTACGTCTTCATGATCTGACCGATCCTAGCAACAAAGGTACGGCACCTCCGCGATCTGCACACGTTCAGCTCGGTGACGTCCCGCGAACTCTAGATCCAGCTGAGTGTCGAGGGAGAGTTTCGTCAGCACGACGGTGTGATGACGGTGATGATGAAGCTACCGGCGCAGGGCTTCGCTTAAGCACTGCAACAATATGACCAAGGTGGAAATCTGTGGAGGGGGGCACCGCACACAGCTAAACAATCAACGTGTGTCTCTATGAGGTGCCCCCTCCCTCGTATTTAAAGGAGTGGGGGAGGGGGAGGGCCGGCCCCTCTATGGCATGCCCAAGGGGAGTCCTACTCCCACCGGGAGTAGGATTCCCCCCTTCCCTAGTTGGATTAGGAGAGGAAGGAAGGGGGAGAGAGGGGGAGGAAAGGGGGGCGGCCCCCCACCCAATTCGGATTGGGCTTGGGGGGCTCCTAGGCTCCCTTCTCCTCTCTCCCACTATGGCCCAATAAGGCCGATATACTTCACGGCGGTTCCGGTAACCTCCCGGTACTCCGGTATATGCCCGAACTCACCCGGAACCATTCCGACGTCTAGACATAGGCTTCCAATACATCGATCTCTATGTCTCGACCATTCCGAGACTCCTCGCCATGTCTGTGATCTCATCCGAGACTCCAAATTAACAATCTTCGGTACATCAAAACACATAAACTCATATTACCGATCGTCATCGAACGTTAAGTGTGCGGACCCTACGGGTTCGAGAACTATCTAGACATGAACAAGACTCATCTTCGGTCAATAACCAATAGCGGAACCTGGATGCTCATATTGGTTCCTACATATTCTACAAAGATCTTTATTGGTCAAACCGCATAACAACATACGTTCTTCCCTTTGTCATCAGTATGTTACTAGCCCGAGATTCGATCATCGATATCTCAATACCTAGTTCAATCTCGTTACCAGCAAGTCTCTTTACTCGTTCCGTAATACTACATCCTATAACTAACTCATTAGTTACATTGCTTGCAAGGCTTATAGTGATGTGCATTACCGAGAGGGCCCAGAGATACCTCTCCGATACACGGAGTGACAAATCCAAATCTCGTTCTATGCCAACTCAACAAACACCATCGAAGACACCTATAGAGCATCTTTATAGTTACCCAGTTACGTTTTGACGTTTGATAGCACACTAAGTGTTCCTCCGGTATTCGGAAGTTGCATAATCTCATAGTCATAGGAACATGTATAAGTTATGGAGAAAGCAATAGCAGTAAACTAAAAGATCAAAGTACTAAGCTAACGAATGGGTCAAGTCAATCACATCATTCTCTAACGATGTGATCCCATTAATTAAATGACAACTCATGTCTATGGTTAGGAAACATAACCATCTTTGATTAACGAGCTAGTCAAGTAGAGGCATACTAGTGACACTTTGTTTGTGTATGTATTCACACATGTACTAAGTTTCTGGTTAATACAATTCTAGCATGAATAATAAACATTTATCATTATATAAGGAAATATTAAATAACAACTTTATTATTGCCTCTAGGGAATATTTCCTTCATTCACATCATCCTAAAACTCTATAATATCACATGATGCTTGGTGGAAATAATATGTTAAAATAGTCAGTTTGGAAATCACCACACTTCGAATGGAATAAAAGAATTATTGTTAGATAAGCCTAAATTTATTCTATTTTTGGCAGATAACAGAGAATTGGGAAATGTATAGTGCTTGGTAGATGGAGTTTGATAGCAAACAAGTACGTGCTGCTCTTAATACTTAAACAATAGTACAGACAACGTCATAGGAAATCAGTTATGCAAAAAACAAAATGGCCAGATCTATATAGCATGTTCGGAGTTTCATTCTTGTTAATTGCGGACGCATAGAAGGTTGTAAAACACAATCTCTTAGAATTAGATTTACTTTCAAGTGTCTTGTTGTCGTCAATTATCACAAATACATACTATGTAAAAACCTAGCTAGATCCAAATCTCCAGGACACAAGGTACCAACATAACAAGACTGACCCAAAATTTATTTGGAACCTAGCTGGACCTGAGAATCTACCAAACAAGAAGAAACCAACAATCTCTTTACAAAAACCTAGCCAGTACTTGACTCCTCTCCTTAAACGGTAAGGGAGCGAGGACACCAAATGGTATAGGAACATAACAGGAGAAGAAGCTCAGCAAGCTAGAACGTGGCCGGTGTGGTTGCTGGAACAAGAGGCAGCAGAGCGAGCACAGTTGATGCGAAGACCAACTTTGGGAAAGAGGGGGCCATCTTCTTCCTCCCCGTGGCCTCTATGTCCTCCTCTTCTTCATCCCCCATGACCTATTCTCCTTCCTCCCCCACGACCTACTCTCTAGGGTTATCTGTGCGGGCACAAGTGGGGGCATAGACCAGCAGGTAGGGCGGTGAATCGGTAGAGTGGGGCGATGTTAGATCCTAAAGGGGATCGACAAGTTTACTCAATGGATTGAACTGAAACACAAATCATGATAAGCTCCAATGTGGAGACCCTTCTATAAACTGAAGCTAGGGTTCCTTGGTTTAGTATACAAAGTGACTGCCTCAAACGGGACGCGCACTGGTTTACATAACCACGCGAGTTGCAGGAACTAAAAGACGACCACTACAAAAAAAGACACATCCGTGACATTTTGGGCCGAACGAATTTTTTTCTGTCATACATATGACACTTCTATGACGATAATTGTGACAAAACCCAGTATCATCATAGATGTGGTGGGCTCCTACTTCTATGACAAAAAATCATGACAGAAAATGGGCTTTTCGTCCTGGGCGGGCCGGAGAAGCAGCTGCATGACATTCTTTGGGCCATCCATGATGGAAAAAACCATGGTAGAAGCGAGGGGGAGGAAAATTTCAGGGAGTTCCCGGTTACGGTGGGAGGTCGGGGGCCGAGCGATGCGCGTTTCTCTCATACACGTGCGCGCGTGTGTGCGAGGCGTTGGCTCTAACTGAACCCGAGCGAGGCGTTGGGCTCTAACTGAACCCGAGCGATTAATTGCACTGCAGGCTACACGTTACTGAACTCGAGAGATCGATTGATGGATGTTAACTGAACCCGATCGAGCGATTCCTTCGCGACTGCTGCTAACTGAAGCCGATCGATAGCCGGTGGAGTAGCGCGCGGTGGAGGTTGGATGAACAGGAGCCCGTGGAGGCTGGAGGAGGTCGACGGTAGCCCGTGGAGGCTGGAGGAGGTCGACGGTAGCCCATGGAGGCTGGAGGAGATCGACGGTCGAGATGAACAGTATCCCATGGAATCCCGTTTTACGGTACGCCACACCCCTCCCGATGAACAGGACCCCCGTTTCGACCGTAGCTCTCCAACACAAGTCCGTTTCGTCCGTTTTGCGGTACGCCACACCCCTCCCGATCAACAGGACCCCCATTTCAAACGTAGGAGGTCCGTTTCCTCCATTTTGTGGTACGCCAGACCCCTCTCGATGAATAGGATCCATTTCGAACGTGGCCGATCGAACACAAGGCCGTTTCCTCCGTTTTGCGGTACGCCAGGCCTCGTTTCCATCGCATGTTCCGTCCAAACCCTCCCGATGAACACGACCACGCATTCTGTTCTGACCGAGCCGGTTGGCTCCCACGCGTTCCGTTGCCTCCCAATGAACACGACTGATACGTCCATTTTGCATCATGCTTTTATATCAATATTTATTGCATTATGGGCTGTTATTACACATTATGTCACAATACTTATGCCTATTCTCTCTTATTTTACAAGGTTTACATAAAGAGGGAGAATGCCGGCAGCTAGAATTCTGGCTAGAAAAGGAGCAAATATTAGAGACCTATTATGCACAGCTCCAAAAGTCCTGAAACTTCACGGATGATGTTTTCCGAATATATAAAAAACATTGAGCACAAGAACTTCACCAGGGGGGCCACAACCTGCCCACGAGGGTGGGGGGCGCGCCCTACCGTCCTAGGCGCGCCCCCTACCTCGTAGGCCCCCTGGTGACCCTCCAGTGACCATCTTCTGCTATATGGACTCTTTCGATGGGAAAAAATCATAAGCCATCTTCTCAGACGAAACTTCGCCGCCACGAGGCGGAACCTTGGCGGAGCCAATCTAGGGTTCTGGCGGGGCTATTCTGCCGGGGAAACTTCCCTCCCGGAGGAGGATATCATCCCCATCATCATCACCAACGCTCCTCTCATCGGGAGAGGGCAATCTCCATCAACATCTTCATCAGCACCATCTCATCTCAAAACCCTAGTTCATCTCTTGTCTCCAATTCTTGTCTCCAAGTACGGGATTGGTGCTAGTAGGTTGCTAGTAGTGTTAATTACTCCTTGTAGTTGAAGCTAGTTGACTTAATTGGTGGAAGATCATAGGTTCAGATCCTATATGCACATTAATACCCCTCTGCTTATGAACATGTTTAAGCTTTGTGAGTAGTTACTTTTGTTCCTGAGGACATGGGAGAAGTCTTGCTATTAGTAGTCACATGAATTTGGTATTCGTTCGATATTTTGATGAGATGTATGTTGTCTCCCCTCTAGTGGTGTTATGTGAACGTCGACTACATGACACTTCACCATTGTTTGGGCCTAGAGGAAGGCATTGGGAAGTAATAAGTAGATGATGGGTTGCTAGAGTGACAGAAGCTTAAACCCTAGTTTATGCGTTGCTTCGTAAGGGGCTGATTTGGATCCATATGTTTCATGCTATGGTTAGGTTTACCTAAATACTTTTGTTGTATTTGCGGATGCTTGCAATAGAGGTTAATCATAAGTGGGATGTTTGTCCAAGTAAGGACAACACCCAAGCACCGGTCCACACACATACCAAATTATCAAAGTACTGAACACGAATCATATGAACGTGATGAAAACTAGCTTGACGATATTCCCATGTGTCCTCGGGAGCGCTTTACATCATATAAGAGTTTGTCCAGGCTTGTCCTTTTCTAGAAAAAGGATTGGGCCACCCTGCTGGACTTTATTTACTTTTGTTACTTATTGCTCGTTACAAATTATCCTATCACAAAACTATCTGTTACCATTTATTCCAGCAAGGTATTCTCTGCAAGTACTGAAATAAGTGCTAACACATAGTTTTGTGATAAGATAATTTGTAATGAGAAACAAGTAACAAAAGTAAATAAGTGCAGCAAGGTGGCCCAATCCTTTTTGTAACAAAGGACAAGCCTGGACAAACTCTTATATGATGTAAAGCGCTCCCGAGGACACATGGGAATATCGTCAAGCTAGTTTTCATCACGCTCATATGATTCGCGTTCGGTACTTTGATAATTTGGTATGTGGGTGGACCGGTGCTTGGGTGCTTCCCTTACTTGGACAAGCATCCCACTTATGATTAACCTCTATTGCAAGCATCCGCAAATAAAACAAAAGTATTAAGGTAAACCTAACCATAGCATGAAACATATGGATCCAAATCAGCCCCTTATGAAGCAACACATAAACTAGGGTTTAAGCTTCTGTCACTCTAGCAACCCATCATCTACTTATTACTCCCCAATGCCTTCCTCTAGGCCCAAACAATGGTGAAGTGTCATGTAGTCGACGTTCACTTAACACCACTAGAGGAAAGACAACATACATCTCATCAAAATATCGAACGAATACCAAATTCACATGACTACTAATACCAAGACTTCTCCCATGTCCTCAGGAACAAAAGTAACTACTCACAAAGCATAAACATGTTCATAATCAGAGGAGTGTTAATGTGCATATATGATCTGAACATATGATCTTCCACCAATTAAACCAACTAGCATCAACTACAAGGAGCAATTAACACTACTAGCAACCTACTAGCACCAATCTAAGACTTGGAGACAAGAATTGGACACAAGAGATGAACTAGGGTTTTGAGATGAGATGGTGCTGATGAAGATGTTGATGGAGATTGCCCTCTCCCGATGATAGGAGCGTTGGTGATGACGATGGCGATGATTTCCCCCTTAGGGAGGGAAGTTTCCCCGGCAGAACAGCCCCGCCAGAACCCTAGATTGGCTCCACCAAGGTTCCGCCTCCTGGCGGCGGAGTTTCGTCCAAGAAGATGGCTTATGATTTTTCCCATCGAAAGAGTCCATATAGCAGAAGATGGTCATCGGAGGGCCAGCAGGGGGGCCACGAGGTAGGGGGCGCGCCCAGGGGGTAGGGCGCGCCCCCCACCCTAGTGGGCAGGGTGTGGCCCCCCTGGTGAAGTTCTTGCGCTCAATGTTTTTCATATATTTGGAAAACATCATCCGTAAAGTTTCAGGACTTTTGGAGCTGCGCAGAATAGGTCTCTAATATTTGCTCCTTTTCCAGCCAGAATCCCAGCTGCCGGCATTCTCCCTCTTTATGTAAACCTTGTAAAATAAGAGAGAATAGGCATAAGTATTGTGACATAATGTGTAATAACAGCCCATAATGCAATAAATATTGATATAAAAGCATGATGCAAAATGGACGTATAAACTCCCCCAAGCTTAGACCTCGCTTGTCCTCAAGCGAAAAGCCAAAATCGAAAAATATGTCCACATGTTTAGAGATGAAGGTGTCGGTAAAAATAAAATACGGACATGAGGGCATCATGATCATTCTTAGAGCAGCAACTTATATAATTCTTGTCATATGACATCTTATGCTAGAGTAATAATTCAATCACAATATCAAGTATGAATCGTAAACTTCATTGAAAACTAAAAAACTATAATCTCAATCACTGAGGCAATTGGAATTTATCATAACATAGGAAAGAGTCAATGTATAAGACCTTTTCAGCAAGTCCACATACTCAACTATCATATAATCTTTCACAATTGCTGACACTCACGCAATACTTATGGGTATGGAGTTTTAATCGGACACAGAGAAAGATAGGGGCTTATAGTTTTGCCTCCCAACGTTTTACCTCAAGGGTAATGTCAACAGTAATAGTTCATGAAAATTCACATCCAATTAGCCATATATACCGGGATCTTTCCAACATATTGTGCTTGCCAAAGGATAAAATGTAAAAAGGAAGGGTGAGGATCACCATGACTCTTTTGCAGTGTAGGAGATAAAAGTAAAAGATAGGCCCTTCATAGAGGGAAGCAGAGGTTGTCATGCGCTTTTATGGTTGGATGCACAAAATCCTGATGTGAAAGAACATCACTTTATATTGCCACTTGTGATATGGACCTTTATTACGCAGTCCGTCGCTTTTATTACATCCATATCACAAGATCATATAAAGCTTATTCCTTCCACACCAATCAATCATACATATTTAGAGAGCAATTTTTATTGCTTACACCGATGACAACTTACTTGATGGATCTTACTCAATCAGTAGGTAGGTATGGTGGACTCTCATGGCAAAACTGGTTTAAGGGTGTTTGGAGGCACAAGTAGTATCTCTACTTGGTGCAGTGAATTTGGCTAGCATGAGGGAGAAAGGCAAGCTCAACATGTTGGAGGATCCAAGACAATATAATTTATCTCAGATGTAAGAAAACATAATCCATTACGTTGTCTTCCTTGTCCAATGTCAACTCTTCAGCATGTCATATTTTAATGAGTGCTCACAATCATAAAAGGTGTCCAAGATAATATATTTATATGTGAAGACCTCTCTTTCTTTATTACTTCATATTAATTGCAACGATGACCAAAACTATGTTTGTCAACTCTCAACAACTTTTATTCATCGTACTCTTTCTATGTGAGCTCATTACTCTTTCTTTTTATTTCTTTGTTTCTTTTGTCACATGATCTCTTTGTTTCTTTTTATTTCTTTCTCTTTTCTTTTATTCACTAAGATCATGGCAAAATAATCAAGCCCTTGACTCAACACTAATCTTTATTATATAGCTCACGGACTCGATTACATAGAAGGATAATAAAGCAAAACTCACAACTAGATCATACTAAGTACTTTTATTCTACTAGATCAAGATATTACCAAAAGGATCGAACTAAGAAAAATGGTAAAGATAAAAGTGATGGTGATACGATACCGGGGCACTCCCCCAAGCTTGGTAGTTGCCAAGTGGAGTGCCCATACCTGATACTCAATTCTTCTTTGTTGGAGGAGACGGTGGTGATTTTGTTGATGGCGTAGGCTTGTCGTCCTTCTTCCAAGGCATAGGCTCACCATCATAGAAGGATGACCGAGTCTCCGGGATCCTCAAATCTGCAGCCAAACTCATCCTTTTAAATCTATATCCATACTCATAGTTTTGGTTTTACAGGTCATAGATTTGAGCTTGAAGGTGCTTGATTTTCTCGTGAAGCTCGAAGATGGTCTCCCCGATGTTGTCGGCATCTAGCTTGTGTTTGTTGGTGAACTCTGCGATCATCATGTAGTTGGAGTTGAGTCCACGCTCCACCATGCCCTGACACTTGAAAACTTGTTGCTCCATTGCTTCGAGCCTCGTCTCCACGCTTCCGTTCCACTTCGGTCCCTCAGCATCACGGATGTGCAGCAACCCATCACGCATCTCAATGGTTTGAGGGTGTCGTTGAACCTCCGCAAGGTAAGGGTTGATGAACTTCTCGAAGAACTTTTCCTTGGGGGCACTTGGAGACGTCATGATAAGCTAGATCTGTCAGAAAAACAGCTCGAAACAAAGACATGATATTTTTGCGTGATATGGGAGTCAAAACCCCCGGGAGATTATATAATGAAATTTTACCGACCAAAATACGTGTCCTGTAAGAAAACGGAGTCCGGAGAGCACACGAGGTGCCCACGAGGTAGGGGGAGCGCCCTCCACCCTTGTGGAGCCCTCGTGTCCTTTCCAGACTGCTGCTTATTTTTCTATTTTTCTAAATATTCCAAGATGGAGAATTATTGCCTTAAAAATTGTTTTGGAGTCGGTTTACTTACCGTACCACATACCTATTCCTTTTCGGAGTCTGAAACATTCTGGAAAGTGTCCCTTATGTATTCCTCCAGGGTTACAGTTTCAATAACATTGGTTTCAACATTTATGGGATTACCTGAGATATAATGTTTGATTCTGTGACCACTTACCACCTTTGGATTTGTGCCTTCGAAGTTGTTGATTTTTATGGCACTGGAATGGTAGACCTCTTCGATAACGTAAGGACCTTCCCATTTAGAGAGAAGTTTTCCTGCAAAAAATCCTAAACGAGAGTTGTATAGCAATACATAATCACCTACATTAAACTCACGCTTTTGTATTCTTTTATCATGCCACCTTTTAACTTTTTCTTTAAACAACTTGGCATTTTCGTAGGCTTGGGTTCTCCATTCATCAAGTGAGTTAATATCAAATAACCTCTTCTCACCAGCAAGTTTAAAATCATAATTTAGTTCTTTAATAGCCCAATAAGCCTTATGTTCTAGTTCGAGAGGTAAGTGACATGCTTTTCCATAGACCATTTTATACGGAGACATACCCATAGGATTTTTATATGCAGTTCTATAGGCCCATGATGCATCATCAAGTTTCTTGGACCAATTCTTTCTGGACCTATTAACAGTATTTTGCAAAATTAATTTGAGTTCTCTATTACTCAATTCTACTTGACCACTAGACTGAGGGTGATAAGGAGATGCAATTCTATGATTAACATCATATTTAGCAAGCATTTTACGGAAAGCACCATGAATAAAATGTGAGCCACCATCAGTCATTAAATATCTAGGGACTCCAAACCTTGGAAAAATAACTTCTTTAAGCATTTTAATAGAAGTGTTATGATCAGCACTACTAGTTGGAATAGCTTCTACCCACTTAGTAACGTAACCAACAGCAACTAAAATATGTGTATAACCATTAGAGGCAGGAAAAGGTCCCATATAGTCAAAGCCCCAAACATCAAATAGTTCAATAACAAGTGAACAATTGATAGGCATTTCTTGACGTCTACTAATATTACCAATTCTTTGACATTCATCACAAGATAAGACAAACTTACAGGCATCCTTGAAGAGTGTAGGCCAATAAAAACCAGATTGCAACACCTTATGTGCAGTTCTATCTCCAGCATGGTGTCCTCCATAAGCTTAGGAGTGACACTTGTGTAGGATCTGTTCCTATTTATGCTCAGGTACACAACGTCTAATAACACCATCTACTCCTTCCTTATAAAGATGTGGGTCATCCCAAAAGTAATGCCTCAAATCATAAAAGAACTTTTTCTTTTGCTGGTATGTGAAACTAGGTAGTATAAACTTAGCAACAATGTAATTAGCATAATCAGCATACCATGGAGCAGTATGAGAAGCATTTATGACATTTAGTTGCTCATCAGGAAAGCTGTCATCAATAGGTAGTGGGTCATCAAGCACATTTTCTAACCTAGACAAGTTGTCTACAACGTGGTTCTCGGCTCCTTTTCTATCAACAATATGTAAATCAAATTGTTGAAGAAAGAGAACCCATCTAATAAGTCTAGGTTTAGCATCTTTCTTTTCCATAAGATATTTAATAGCAGCATGATCAGTGTGAATAGTTACGTTAGAATCAACAATATAAGGTCTAAACTTATCACAGGCAAATACAACTGCTAAGAATTCTTTTTCATTAGTAGCATAATTTCTTTGAGCATTGTCTAGAGTTTTACTAGCATATTGAATAACGTTTAGTTTCTTATCAACTCTTTGTCCTAGAACAGCACCCACAGCATAATCACTAGCATCACACATAATTTCAAAGGGTAAATTCCAATCAGGTGGCTGAACAATAGGTGCAGAGATCAATGCTTTCTTAAGTATTTCAAATGCTTCTACACGATCAATACCTCTTTCAGAAACTTTATGCCCCAAGACAATACCTTCATTAACCATAAAGTGACACTTTTCCCAATTCAAGACAAGATTAGTTTCTTCACATCTCTGCAAAACTCGATCAAGGTTGCTCAAGTAATCATCAAAAGAAGATCCATAGACGGAAAAGTCATCCATGAAAACCTCACAAATCTTTTAACAAAAGTCAGAGAATATATCCATCATGCATCTTTGAAAGGTAGCGGGCGCATTTCATAAACCAAAAGGCATATGTCTATAAGCAAAAGTACCAAAAGGGCATGTAAAAGTAGTCTTTGATTGATCTTTGGCTGACACAGGTATTTGAGAGACACCAGAATAACCATCTAGAAAGCAAAAAATGTGTATGTTTGGACAACTTTTCTAGCATTTGATCGATAAAAGGTAAGGGGTAATGATCTTTTTAGTAGCCTTATTTAATTTGCGGAAATCAATTACCATCCTATAACCAGTAATAATTCTTTGAGGAATCAATCCATCTTTGTCATTAGGAACAACAGTAATACCTCCCTTCTTAGGGACACAATGTATAGGGCTTACCCACTAACAATCAGCAACGGGGTAAATTATACCTGCCTCAAGGAGCTTTAGTATCTCCTTTCTTACCACCTCTTTCATTTTAGGATTCAGTCGGCATTGATGATCACGAACTGGTTTAGCATCCTCTTCCAAATTAATTTTATGTTGACATAGAGTGGGACTAATGCCCTTAAGATCGTCAAGAGTATACCCAATAGTAGCACAGTGCTTCTTCAGAGTTTTTAATAATCTCTCTTCTTCATGTTCTGAAAGGTTAGAACTAATAATAATAGGATATGTCTTTTTCTCATCAAGATAAGCATATTTAAGAGTATCCGGTAAAGGTTTAAGCTCAAACACGGGATCACCCTTGGGTGGAGGAGGATCTCCTACGATTTCAACAGGTAAATTGTGTTTCAGAATAGGTTCCTGTTTAAAGAATACTTCATCTAATTCTCTTCTTTCATTCATAAACATATCATTTTCATGGTCTAGCAAATATTGTTCTAAAGGATCACTAGGAGGTACGGCAATTGAAGCAAGACCAATAATTTCATCTTTACTAGGTAATTCTTCTTCACGGTATTGTCTACTAAATTTAGAAAAATTAAATTCATGATTCATATCATCTAAACCGATAGTAAGAACATCTCTTTTGCAATCTATGGTAGCATTAACAGTATTTAAGAAGGGTCTACCAAATATAATGGGACAGAAGCTATCTTGTGGGGAACCAAGAACAAGAAAATCAGTAGGATATTTAGTTTTCCCACACAAGACTTCAACATATCTAACAATTCCCATTGGTGAAATAGTATCTCTATTAGCAAGTTTAATTGTGACATCAATATCTTCTAACTCAATAGGTGCAATGTCATGCATAATTTCTTTGTATAAGTCAATAGGTATTGCACTAGCACTAGCACCCATATCACATAAGCCATGATAACAATGATCTCCTATTTTAATAGAAATAACAGGCATACCTACCACAGGTCTAGGTTTATCTGTATCATGGGGTTTAGCAATTCTAGCAGTTTCATCACAGAAATAAACAACATGCCCATCTATATTATCAGACAAGAGATCTTTAACAATAGCAATATTAGGTTCAACTTTAACTTGCTCGGGAGGTGTATATGTTTTAATATTGCTTTTACGAACCACAGTTGAAGCTTTAGCATGATCCTTGATCCTAACAGGGAAAGGCGGTTTCTCAACATAAGTAGTAGGAATAATAGGATTATTATAAGTAATAGTCTTTTCTTCAACTTTAATAGGTGCAACTACTTTTACTTCTATGGGAGGATCACATTTAAACCACTTCTCCTTGGGGAGATCAACATAAGCAGCAAAAGATTCACAGAAAGAAGCTACTATCTCAGAGTCAAGTCCATATTTAGTGCTAAATTTACGGAAAATATCGGTATCCATAAAAGATTTACCACAATCAAAACTAGGTGTCATACCTGACTCCTCACCATTGTCGAGGTCCCAATCTTTGGAGTTGCGTTTAATTCTTTCCAATAAATCCCATTTAAATTCAATAGTCTTCATCATAAAAGAGCCAGCACAAGAAATATCAAGCATGGTGCGATTGTTACCAGAAAGCCGAGCATAAAAATTTTGAATAATCATTTCTCTTGAGAGCTCATGATTGGGGCATGAATATAACATTGATTCAAGCCTCCCCCAAGCTTGAGCGATTCTTTCTCCTTCGCGAGGCCAAAAATTATATATATAATTGCGATCATGATGAACAAGATGCATAGGATAAAACTTTTGATGAAATTCCAATTTCAATCATTTGTAATTCCAATACTCCATATCATCACATAGCCTGTACCATGTCGATGGATCTCCACTCAAAGATAAAGGGAAGACCTTCTTCTTAAAAACATCTTCGGGTACTCCTGCAAGCTTAAATAATCCACAAACTTCATCCACATATATTAGATGCTCATCAGTATGTTTTGTTCCATCTCCCAAAAAAGGATTAGCTAGCAGTTTTTCTACCATACCCAAAGGAATTTCAAAGCAAGCATTTTCATTTTTAGTAGGTTCAGTAGGCTGAGGAGCAACTCTTTGCTCTACTGGTCGGGGTCAAGATACCCCGAACAAGCCCCTCAGAGGATTACTTTCCATAGTAACAAGTGACAGTAAATTTGAGCACACTATATAAATTTTTCCTTACCAAATTCCACCTACCAAAGGTGTTTCACTTCCCGGCAATGGCGCCAGAAAAGAGTCTTGATGACCCACAAGTATAGGGGATCTATCGTAGTCCTTTTGATAAGTAAGAGTGTCGAACCCAACGAGGAGCAGAACGAAATGATCAGCGGTTTCCAGCAAGGTATTCTCTGCAAGTACTGAAATAAGTGGTAACAGATAGTTTTGTGATAACATAATTTGGAACGAGCAACAAGTAACAAAAGTAAATAAAGTGCAGCAAGGTGGCCCAATCCTTTTTGTAACAAAGGACAAGCCTGGACAAACTCTTATATGATGTAAAGCGCTCCCGAGGACACATGGGAATATCGTCAAGCTAGTTTTCATCACGCTCATATGATTCGCGTTCGGTACTTTGATAATTTGGTATGTGGGTGGACCGGTGCTTGGGTGCTGCCCTTACTTGGACAAACATCCCACTTATGATTAACCTCTATTGCAAGCATCCGCAAATATAAAAAAATATTAAGGTAAACCTAACCATGGCAAGAAACATCTGGATCCAAATCAGCCCCGTACGAAGCAACGCATAAACTAGGGTTTAAGCTTCTGTCACTCTAGCAACCCATCATCTACTTATTACTTCCCAATGCCTTCCTCTAGGACCAAACAATGGTGAAGTGTTATGTAGTCGACGTTCACATAACACCGCTAGAGGAAAGACAACATACATCTCATCAAAATATCGAACGAATACCAAATTCACATGACTACAAATAGCAAGACTTCTCCCATGTCCTCAGGAACAAAAGTAACTACTCATAAAGCATAAACATGTTCATAATCAGAGGGGTATTAATGTGCATATAGGATCTGAACATATGATCTTCCACCAATTAAACCAACTAGCATCAACTACAAGGAGTAATTAACACTACTAGCAACCTACTAGCACCATTCCCGGACTTGGAGACAAGAATTGGATACAAGAGATGAACTAGGGTTTTGAGATGAGATGGTGCTGATGAAGATGCTATTGGAGATTTCCCTCTCCCGATGAGAGGAGCGTTGGTGATGACGATGGCGATGATTTCCTCCTCTGGGAGGGAAGTTTCCCTGGCAGAACAGCCCCCGCTAGAACCCTAGATTGGCTCCGCCAAGGTTCCGCCTCGTGGCGGCGGAGTTTCCTTCGAGAAGATGGCTTATGATTTTTTCCAATCGAAATAGTCCATATAGAAAAAGATGGTCACTGGAGGGCCACCAGGGGGCCCACGAGGTAGGGGGCGCGCCCCCACCCTCGTGGGCACGGTGTGGCCCCCCTGGTGAAGTTCTTGCGCTCAATATTTTTTATATATTTGGAAAACATCATCCATGAAGTTTTAGGACTTTCGGAGCTGTGCAGAATAGGTCTGTAATATTTGCTCATTTTCCAGCCAGAATCCCAGCTGCCAGCATTCTCCCTTTTTATGTAAATCTTGTAAAATAAGAGAGAATAGGCATAAGTATTGTGACATAATGTGTAATAACAGCCCATAATGCAATAAATATTGATATAAAAGCATGATGCAAAATGGACGTATCATCAGCCTGCCACTATACTGGGTCCCAGCTAACAGGGGGTATTCATTTTTTTGTGCGTAATAAGGATGCACTTCCTTGCGTGCGAAGATATAGCTGGTGGGTCCAAGCTATCAGCGGCGGTAACATTTTTTCGCGAAATACAGAGACCCTTTCGGTGGGTCCCTGATGTCAGGTGGAGGAATCATTATTTTGCGCGTAATAAGGAGGCATTTCCTTACGTGCGGCCGTGGACCCAGCTGTCGGCCTCTCCACATACAGTCCACTTCAGATGCATGTCGGTCGTTGACCACGTTGACCAGGCCGCGCCGAGAGCACCAGGGCGGTGGACGACGGTGAGGCCTAGCACTACAAGAAATATGTCAACTTATGACCTTCTCTTAGCGACCCCAGCTGAATTGGTTGTAAATTCACGACCATTTCGCTTGGAAGGGCTCATACCCTGAAATTGCTTACACCAAGTGGTCACAAAGCAGACAAGAGGCGCCAATGACCTTATTTCTACCTGATTACGACCAATATAAATGGTCATGAGGTTGTGAACGTGGATGCATTGGTACTTATTGCTATGACTAGGCGCCACCTCATCAGTTTTGCCTATGTGTCATGTTCATGTGTCAATTTTTGCCCTAGGTTGTGAAGCAACCTATATTTCTGTCATTCCCAAAATTCCCAAAAAAATTGGGCATTCATTACTATCCAAATGATTGCCTCCTGACAATATTCAACTCCATTTGCCTGGTAAATCTTCCTCGGCAAATTTCCAAACTTTTGTTCAACTCGAACTGTTTTGAAGGAAGTACTGGCTAGGCATATATTAATGAGCTAAATTTTTGCCACATCTTCTATATTGACAAATCATTGCTCTCCACAAAATTTGAGCCCCATCTAACAATACATGTGAGTGTGGCTTCAGCATTCATATTTCTGTCCAGTGTGGTACGTTGCAAAGCAAGTGACACCTAGCCTCCTCCATTTGAGCTGCAAATTTTCCAAGATAGTGTCCTTAGTAACCGATCATCCTCAGCCAAAACTCACGCCCATTAGCCATGTACATTTCCCGTACCGCTAATCAAACACTTGGCTGCTAATTCATGTTTGAGCATCGATCGGTCTCCTCATGAGAATCTTATGTTCTAATTTTCTTCCTAGCACCTACCTGGGGAATGCCCAGCCCAGTAGACATGCCTAGGTCGCCCAAAACACATGGCAATGCCACGGTCACGCGGTGACCACGCGGCGGGCAAGCGAGTCTACGCGCTCTAGAGTTGGAGCCCTCGGCCACCGCCCAAACCTCGACGTATCACCACCAAACCATGTATTTATGCTTAAATAGATACTTATGTACCTAGAAATAATTTTTGGAAAAAATAAAGAGCAAACTATAAGGTAGCTGCAATTCAAATTTGACGCGCTTCCTACTAAATCGGCGGAAATTTGTCTTTTTCACGAGAGGTGGATCAAAAATTTTTACACCCAACCATTTTGTCAATTGTGCATTAAATATGTTCTAGTATTTTAGAAAATTGATTTGGACCAATTTTGCAACAAATATATGGTAGGTCCTTCACAAAAAACTCATTTTAGGCACTCGGAAAATGGAAAATGAATTTTCCTTGCAAAGAAAATGAAAACTCCCTTAGGAAACATTGTTTGGAATTCCAATATGCACCCTTGTGCACAATATGAGATCATTTGAACAAACTATGCCATGAATGTGGCCATAAGATTGAGCATTTGGCTTGAAAAACATTGATCTCCACCATAATAGCTCATTTCTAAGAACACCTTCTGAAAATAATTGTCGTATTACAAGTTTATTATTTTTTCTCGAAAATTGGTCACATATAATGACACAATGTGAAGGTTTCCCAATTTTTTGATTTTTTTGAACTTTTTATGCCCGTTTCAAAATGCGATCAAAACGGCGGGCTTGACCGTTCCTAGCAAGTTGTTGAATCTTGGAATTTTTTTGGTGTTTCTCTGATTAAATAGATACTTTTGTACCTAAAAATTATTTTTTGAAAAAAATAAATAGCAAACTATGAGGTAGCCGCAGTTCAAATTTGACCCGCTTCTAGCTGAATCGGCGGAAATTTGTCTTCTTCACCACAGGTGGATCAAAACTTTTGACACCAAACCATTTGGTCAATTGTGCATTAAATATGGCCCAGTATTTTATAAAAATTATTTGGTCCAATTTTGCAATAATTATTTGGTAGGTCCTTCACAAAAAAACCTCATTTGGTGCACTCAAAAAATGGAAAATGATTTTTTCGTCCAAAGAAAATGAAAACTTCCATAGGAAACATTGTTTTCCATTCCAATATGCACCCTTCTGCACAATATGAGATCATTTGAACAAACTATGCCATGAATGTGGCCATAAGATTGATCACTTGGCTTGAAAGTCATTGATCTCCACACGTGATAGCTCGTTTCTGAGAACACTTTTTTAAAATAATTGACGTATTACAAGTTTGTTATTTTTCCTGGGAACTTGGCCACATATAATGACACAATGCGAAGGTTTCCCAATTTTTTGATTTTTATTTGAATTTTTTATGCCCGTTTCAAAATGCGGTCAAAACGGCGGGAATGACCGTTCCTAGCTAGTGGTTGAATCTTGAAATTTTTTTGGCGTTTCTCTGATTAAATAGATACTTATGTACCTAGAAATGATTTTTGGAAAAAATAAATAGCAAACTACAAGGCAGCTATAGTTCAAATTTGACCCGCTTCTAGCTGAATCGGCGGAAATTTGTCTTTTTCACGAGAGGTGGATCAAAACTTTTTACACCCAAACATTTTGTCAATTGTGCATTAAATATGTCCTAGTATTTTAGAAAATTGATTTGGTCCAATTTTGCAACAATATTTGGCAGGTCCTTCACAAAAAAACCTCCTTTGGGGCACTCGAAAAATGGAAAATGGTTTTTTCGTCCAAAGAAAATGAAAACTTCCTTAGGCAACATTGTTTGCCATTCCAATATGCACCCTTGTGCACAATATGAGATCATTTGAACAACCAATGCCATGAATGTGGCGAGAAGATTGATCATTTGGCTTGAAAGCCATGAATCTTCACGCCTGATAGCTCATTTCTGAAAACACCTTTTTAAACGATTTTTCGTATTACAAGTTTATTGTTTTTCCTGGAAACTTGGTCACATATCATGACACAATGCGAAGGTTTTCCAATTTTTAGAATTTTTTTGAATTTTTTATGCGCGTTTCAAAATGCGGTCAAAACAGCGGGAATGACATGTTCCTAGCTAGTGGTTGAATCTTGGAAAACTTTTGATGTTTCTCTGGTTAAATAGATAGTTATGTACCTAGAAATGATTTTTGGAAAAAATAAAGAGGAAACTATGAGGCAGCTACAGTTCAAATTTGACCCGCTTCCTGCTGAATGGGCAGAAATTTGTCTTTTTCACCAAAGGTGGATCAAGGATTTTGACACCGAACCATTGTGTCAATTGTGCATTAAACATGGCCTACTATTTTATAAAATTGATTTGTTCCATTTTTATAAAATTTATTTGGTAGTTCCTTTACAAAAAAACCTCATTTCGGGCACTCCAAAAATGGAAATGAATTTTCCGTGAAAAGAAAATAAAAATTCCCTTAGGCAACATTGTTTTCCATTCCAAGATGCACCCTTATGCACAATATGAGATCATTTTAACAAACTATGCCATGAATGTGGCCATAAGATTAATCATTTGGCTTGAAAGACATTGATCTCCACACATGATAGCTCGTTTCTCGGAACACTTTTTTTAAATAATTCCCGTATTACAAGTTTGTTATTTGTACTGGAAGCTTGGTCATATATAATGACACAATGCGAAGGTTTTCGAATTTTTTGATTTTTTTGAAATTTTTATGCCCGTCTCAAAATGGGGTCAAAACGGCGGGCATGACCGTTCCTACATAGTGGTTGAATCTTGGATTTTTTTGCGTTTCTATAATTAAATAGATATTTATTTTTTTGCGTTTAGGGTCTTGGATTTGGAAAAAATAAAGAGCAAACTATGAGCAGCTACAGTACGAATTTACCCGCTTTCTGCTGAATCGACTTTGTCTTTTTCATGAGAGGTGCATCGGAACTTTTGACACCTAACTATTTGGTCAATTATGCATTATATATGGCCAAGTTTTTTAGAAAATTGATTTCGTACAATTTTGCAACAAATATATGGTAAGTCCTTTACAAAAAAAACTTATTTTGGGCACTCCAAAAATTGAAAATTGTTTTTTCATGCAAAAGAAATAAAAACTCCCTTTGTCAATGTTGTTTGCCAATCTAAGATGTAAACTTGTGCAAAATATGACATCATTTGAACAAATATTTGATAGATCTTTCAGAAAAAAACTCATTTTTAGCATTGAAAAATGAAATGAAAAATTTGTATGTAATCAATCATGACCAATTTATATGGTCAAAAAATCTCCAAATTGTTTAGTGCACTCTAATTGGTCCATAGGAATATCACGCGGATCATGCATCAACCACCGTCGGATGCTTCAGGATCCAACGGCAGCCCTCACCCCGGTAGAGTTGGATGCATTGTGTGCTTAGCCGGATGACTGATTGTATTGAATCTGTGAGCTGCTTGGGCATAGAAATCAGATGCATTGAATCGAAATCGACAGAGGTAGGACTAGATTGTGCATACGGGATCTCACTTGATGCCAATTATTGAGAATCACCTACAGAGATAAGAATTTGCACGTGGCATCTTCTAAAATAACCTGCACACTGCACCACAACTACTGTAACTTAGTGAGTATATATACAATAATATATAGGATTCATCTGCAGCAATAACAATTTCCACACAACATTCTGTAGATACAAATCTTCAAACAACATTTGCTATTGTTACTTGAGAGTAAAAGATGGCACTGTATCCTAAATTCAGTTCGTTTATCACCCCTTCTAAGTATATGCTGTTACCTACTTAGCTCTAAAATAGAATCATCCCCCGTTTCAACTATTTTATTCTAGGAACCTCCCTTCTGAATCATGCACAGTGCCTGTTACTATGGCAATGGATTTTATCTATGTGAGATTAGAATTTGAGTGCCATCATTCATCTCTTGGTATCTTGTTCTCTGTGATAACTGTTCATTGTTGAGTGCTATATATATACTCTAGTTGTCATGCAGTGCTTGTTCCATATTTTGTTGATGTACCGATAGCTGTTCAGAACTGCAGTAGTGTAGTTAATTTTTTGAATGATTTGGTGTGCATGGAACACTGATTTTTCTTTAATACACTGTCCAAGTCATAATTTTTCTCAACTGGTGCATGTATATATATTTGGGTGCTAGTCAATTAGAGAATGTTTGTGATACCATGTCTGTACTATGTGCCAGTGTAGCTGTACTGATACTTTGGGTTTCATCCATGCAGCAGAGGACAAGGGCTTCATGGCCAACCAAGGCGCATGGTGCTCGCAAGCGACGAATGGAGGTTGTTCGACATAGGCACGGAGGAGGAGGAGGAGGAGGAGGAGGGGCACGGACGGAGGAGGACAGAGCACCTCTCTTCTTCTAGGTTCTTCTCCATACCTTCACTTATTGTATGTGCCTGTGCTGCAGCTCACCCGTGGTCCTGTTTGTCCTGCAGGTTAGTGAGTAGCATCAGGAGGAGGAGCTCAAGCACGACCACCAAGAGGCACCATCGCAGCAGCAGGTAGCACGTCCATCTCCACCTCCCTCTCCCTCTGCTCCCAATCCTTTTTATTAGAATATATTGAGTACATTCTGTCAACTTGTGTGTCAGTAAGAACGAAAACTAATTATCTAAGGTCCTGTTATTAGTACCTATATATGACATTGCTACTTGATTGCCTAGCTCCCCTGTTCATGGTGGGCTAAATTTGTATTTGCTCCTGCTGCTGCCTTTTGATGATCATGTGTGTGATGCATTTTGATGATCTCCTTGTACCAGATGAGTCCGTCGATGAAGCGGCAGCGTCTCCTCTAGAGGGTGATGGTGGCGGCGGCGCCGGCGCCTGTGTGCGGCTTCGACTACAACCTCCTCTCCGGTGAGTCCATCTCCTACCTCTAGCTCCATCTCTGAGCCGCTGTAATACCATGCTCTGTTTCATGCCATGGCTTATTTAGTCTCTGCTTGTTGTGCCTTGTGTATTGGAGCCTAATTAGCTTCTGTTAGGGGATAATCTACTGGTTATACCAAGATTTTACATGAAATTTTGTTCTGCTTATTCTGCTAAGGTTGTTTGCAATGGTTATACATATGTTACACAATTTTTGCTGCTGGCTAATCAGCTTTAGAGATGGTAACATGGTGCTGCACTCTCAGGATCATCTTATGACACAGAATCAATTTTTGGTGTGCTCAAATTTTTAATCTATTATATAATTAAAATAAGAGTCAACAAGCCTTTACGTTCATCCACATATAGTAAATTATCTTGACCATCAAATTTTGATATTAACGGCGGAGATTTAATGATGTAAGCGTTACCTAAAAAAATATTGGCACGTACAAACGTTTTAACCTGTCACGTAGGCTTATTTTCTTAGGGACATAATAGGAATAGTTATAAAAGAATAGGCACGTCTCTACACCTCAAAAGAAAAAAAAGAATAGGCACGTCTCATGTATGCTTGGGAAACCTATAGCCTGTAAAGACCTCTCTTTTCAAAAGAAACCCAATCAATCACGTACGGTGACACGACATGACATGTAGAAATAGATCATGTGGGAATATATTAACTAAACTGGCAGAGTTTCCAAAAAACAAGAAACGACAAACAGCTACAAGTCACGGCTGCTTATCCCATCACGTACGCACTAAGAAAATCAATCACGTGCTTGCCGGAAGGAAACTACGGACTATATGGTTGGATCCTTTAACAAAACGGAGTCACAACTATACTTGATTTTTTTTCCGAATAACTGTACGTGACTAATTTACCAATTATTGTTTGACTCGGTTTCTACAAGACAAATTGATCAAAGCCGTCAGTTCACTGTGAAGTCTGCCTATCATCTTCGTATGAGCATGAAAGGGTTGAAATCCAGATAGCCGGGATCTTCAACTACAGCGGTGCAGCACAAAGGTTGGCTGGCGCTTTGGCCACTAACTGGAGACTCATGAAGAACAGACTTGCGGCTGGTACTGAACTGCATACACGACGGATCAAGCCGGCTGTTTTTTGTATCGCATGTGTTTGAGAAGAAACCAATCAACACAGGTCCTGGGCCTGCCCACATTCTGCCATGTTCTGGAAGCTGCTCTGCGAGGAGAAGGGAGCTCCGGTGGTGCTTCCGCTGCCAATGGAGGTCACCCAACATGAAATATCAACATGGATGCAGAGTTGGTTCGCTGCCGCAAGCCACACTGAGAGAGTTCATGATCCAGGGACTAATATGGGTTGTGGTTAGCAAAGAATGAGGCGAGAGATGCCAAGAAAATTGCAGATCCCTGGGCAGTGGCAGAAAGCGTTTGTGATCATGTACGGGAGTGGCTCTCGGGGCATACAAAAGAAAAAAACGATCAAGACGTCGAAATCGGTCAAGCATTGGAAGCAGCCTGACCAAGGATGGATTAAAGTTAATGCAGATGGTGCTGTGTCGAAAGTGCAAGACAAAGGGGGAGGTGGAGTGATCCTACTAGACCATGAAGGTGCTTATAGAGGAGGAGCTGCAACGTTCTTCCCCAGTGCTACTGACCCTCAAGTTGCTGAAGTGTTGGCTGCGAGGAGGGGGGTTAAACTAGCGACAGAGAGGAGTACAGAAAATTCATCTGGAACTAGCCAGCAAAAGCGTTGTCTCAGCATTGGGACCTTTTATAGAAGAAATCAAAGACATGCTTAGATCTACACAAGAGTACAAGGTCACCGGGGCTCGGCGTACAGTGTTCGCACATCAACAGGTCACCGTGTACCTCCAACGCCGAGGGTGATGCACCGCAGCTCACGTCGAAGGAAACCCGACCGGAAGCGCGGTACGCAGGCAATCCGGCGGGCGCTTTTGAAGACCCGAAACCCCGCACGTCCGGGAGGGACCCCGTCTGGACGCGCGGCGGCTATGGGCTGCCCTAGGTCGACCTGATCGTCCCTAGGGCCTCGAGGTTCGCCGCCCTGCAAAGAAGAACAGATGAAGAACGAGGAAGAAGAAGAACTAGGGTTAAGGAGAAAAGATAAAAGATAAAAAGTGGTAGATGAATTGATCGATTGTGTGTTGTTTAATCGGCCGTCACCTCTCATCTATTTATAAGGCGGATGGACTTTCCGTACAAGAAAAAGACTAAAAATTCCGTCTAAAACATCAAAAACCCTAACCTAACTCGAACAGGAATTTTGGCAATTTCCGGATCAATCTCGGTCTCACCGATTTGTTTGCTTCGGTCCCATCGAGTGAACGTGGCCAACTCTCTGTTACTTTGTCTAATTTCCGGATCAATCTCGGTCTTACCGATTGGGTTGCTTCGGTCCTACCGAGTCAATATTGCCAACTCTCTGGTAAATTTTCGGACCAACTCGGTCTCACCGATCAAATAAACTCGGTCGGTCCGAAGTGACTCTGCAGCTTCTGTTTCTGACCTTGTTTTGCCTCCACAGGTTGCATACGACCTCGGATTAAGACGATTTTTATATCAAAATCCACCGTTTCGACGAGACGCACAACTTTCATGTTGAAACGTTTTCCTTCAAAGGTCGTCTTTATTGAGTTTAATGCCATTATTTAATCTGGTGTCAACATGAGCATCGCCGAACTTGTCATAACTATTACATCCGAGCTCCTCTATATACCATCTTCATATCCATCTCGATCTTCTTAAAGAGAGCCATCCAGAGTGACCTCCCATCCTGAGTTTGAATTAGTCTTTATATAGCCTAAGCTAATTTTATGACTATGCCACTTTTGAGCGTCAACATACAGCTAATCTAGCTGCTCATGTTTTAGCTAAAGTGGGGGTTAGCAATGATTTAGAGATGGTTTGGTCTGATGTGCCACCCGACTGCATTTTACATATTGTAATGAACGACATTCCCAACATTATTTAAGTAATAAAGTTGCGAGTACCCCTCAAAACAAAATTGATTCAAGCGGTAGTCAACACAAATTGGAATATTTGTTATGCATCACAATTTTTGATACACATGCAATACATCGAATAAATAAGAAAAATCCTATGGACCGTTACATCAAAAAATCGCTAAATCTGGGACGACTTTT
Organism: Triticum urartu; assembly: GCF_003073215.2. Lineage (NCBI taxonomy): Eukaryota > Viridiplantae > Streptophyta > Magnoliopsida > Poales > Poaceae > Triticum > Triticum urartu. The sequence continues at coordinate 659,182,371 of NC_053028.1, read as the reverse complement.
TTATTTGAAAATAGTTGATATAAGTCTATCTTTTTTTACAATGAAATAAATCTATCATTGACATGTACAAATTGAGTGCAACATGGCACATCCAAAATCAGATCAGGAAATATGGGTCGAGACGTAATAGATTTTTGCATACAAGGTAGTATTATTATATTGCCATATATTGATCTACAAAAAGTATATTGCCGTATTGATCTGTCACGCGTTCGTCATGTGTAATCACGATCACGTGCAAGATGTGAACACAAGAAGCCACAATTGCCGATTAAAATTCTGACTGGATACGTACTCAGAAATTTTTTGTACCCGTACTAGATATGCATCCCAGCGCCCGACGGAAGGATACAGTCAACAGTCCATCGGCCCTTTATATTTCTCAGGGCGATAATTATGTATCGGCCATGTTTATGCTAAGGATGATAATTGTATATCGGCCATTGCCTACTTAGGCTTCCTGCCACTCACTCGAGTGATACTTTTTCAAATATTTGCCATTGAGAGTTCGAGGTAACAATGCCTCTTGTATTGATTCCACTAAATATGAATTTCTGGGAACAACTCTTGTAATTCTAAAAGGACCTTCCCAACTTGGAGACCACTTCCCGAATTTTCTATCTCTTGAACCAATCGGCAGAATCACTTTCCAGACGAGATCACCAACTTGAAAATTCTTCCACTTAACTTTCTTATTGTAAGCTCTTGCAACCCTCAACTTGTCTCTCTCTATGGACTTCAAAGCAAACAAACGTTTATCGGCAACCTCATCAATATTGTCCATCATCAAGTTATAAAAGTCTACTGCCGATAAATCATTTTGTTTGGCTATTCTCAAAGTATTCAAATTTACATTCACTGGTAAAACGGCCTCTTGACCATATACTAGCTCATATGGGGTCATCTTCGTAGCACCATGCCTTGAAATTCTATGTGCCCACAAAGCTTCAGACAACAACTCATGCCATCTCCTTGGATTATCTTTAATCTTTTTCTTGATGAGTTTGATAAAAAATTTATTACTAGACTCAGCTTGTCCATTAGCTTGGGCATAATATGGAGAGGAATTGAGTAACTTTGTGTTATAAGATCCGGCAAACTCTCTGACTTGGTGTGACATGAAAGATGAACCTTAATCTGTTGTTAATGGGAGCCGACTGGTGAGTGCCACAAATGCCTTCATGTACCTCTCCCATAGCAACTCTTGCCTGGTCCTCATCCAAACACTTTAGAAGAACATCATCGACTGTTCGGCAATAAAGACCATCATCTCTCATTGTATACTTGAAATCCATACGCCGAACAGCCCTGTCCACCCTTTCACTCGGATTGCACAAGTAATCAACAACGGGCTTCCTCCAGTCGGGATTGTCACCTGCACTAGACTTTTTGTTAATGGCCGAATCAGTGGGTTCAGGTTTGGCCTCTCCCATATTGGCAAGACAAGACATCGGTCTTTGAGAGATATGAAACATTCCATGATCAACATGATATCCGGATGCTTGTTGTGCCAATTTATTTGCTTCCCAATTGTCATGTCTAGATATATGAGCAATGCTAAAACAATCCAAAGTATAAATTATACCTAGATATTTATCAAGATAAACATTAAGTGATTCGTCCAAACACTGAAAGACTTTGGATATTTGCTGCATCACTAGTAACGAATCACCATAAGCCTCAATATGTGTAACACCTATAGCAAGTAACATCTCTAGGCCGAGGAATAATGCTTTATATTCGGCTTGATTGTTTGTACAAAAATATTCTAAGCGGCATGAGGCTTCAAAAACAGCACCATGAGGAGATATGTAAACAATACCAACACCTTGTCCATTGGTACAAACTGAACCATCAAAATATAATCTCCATGGTACTATTGAGACAAGGTTTATATCAACATCATGCTTGTCATCAATCTGATGTTCAACAATAAAATTAGCAACGATTTGGCCTTTCATGGATTTTAGAGATTCATAGGCCAAATCATATTCAATCAAAGCATAAGCCCACTTGCCAATTCTACCACTAAGAATTGGTCTATGCAACATGTATTTAATGACATTGGTCTGACAAGCTACTATGCAAGCACTCGGTACTAAATAATGTCTCAATTTTGTGCAAGCATAATATAAGTATATGTATAGATTTCCATGAACATGTACCTTGTCTTGCTCTCCAACCAAACTAAGGATGATGTTAGAATGGTACACCGGCCATGCTTTGTCATATTCTTAGGGCGATAAATAAATATCGGCCACCTCCATAAGGTTCATGTAGAATTCATCCACCAAAACATGTATAGCCGAAGTAAACAAATGAAATAGCAAATCAAGTATTTTGGCTCTTTGGACCAGCAACAAACTTGTAGCTAATCAAATGTATAGTGATTTGGTAATACCCTCTCATGATATAGAAGATTATGTTGCATCCATGGATGAAAATAAATCCATGGAGGGTAATTGATCATATCTAGGGATGAGTTCCATGGAAAAGACATCAATGACATGGTTGAAGAAAATGGATGATGTGCTAACCGAAGATTTTGATGTTGTGATGCGTTCCTTCGACTTAATTGTTTGTTGCTTCCATCCTTCTCTCTTTTCACTTTTATTGTACTTCTTGTAATGGAAGTTTGTACATAATTCTCATTTTGGGCACTTCCTTTCGGAATCCATGCCATATTCCTTTCCTCAAGTTCTTGTGCATTAAGTTTTTGCAATTTCTTCTTTTGTCAATATGATAAGCCGAGTGAGCACCCCTGCTGTGATTTTGTTTGAAGCAATGGCAACTCTTGTTTTACCTTGTGTACTCTCAACTTCTTCTCTTCAGATTTGGCACCTGATTGACTTGCCTCATCGCCTTTAGTAGCCAATGTCTAACATTTTAATTGGCTCTTTTTAATTTGAGATCAAATCTGAAGTAGCACTCTTACGGGCATCTTTTTTAACACGGTAAACTTGTTTAACCACCTCTTTCTTGTTCCTTGAGCTCCGGACCGATTCCTTGTGATTGAAACGGTCTTTGACATGTGATTGTTCATCAAATGTTGATTTTCTAGGAGCTGCATAATGTTAGTGAAATGGTCCAAAATAAGATGGGTAATATGTCCTTGTATCATACCTGTCCCATGATGGATATGGATTTACATGAGCATAGGGAGGTATCCACGACATTGGCATCGGCGGCCCAAAGTAAGGATATGAATATGCTACATTGAGATTCTCACTTTGCCAATGCTGACCCTCATATTTGCGCTTTAGAGGTGACCATGGTTTCTTTGAATGATTTGGCCGATAAGCATTCTTCTCTTTACTCTTCTTTTGGTATTTATTCAATAGTTCAGCGAAGGTGATTTTTGATCTCTTACACTTGCGCTTATTTTGGCCTTTGTTTTCTTTTGATTTTCTTTCATCGATCATTGGATTTGCTTGCTGCCCCCCAGCCCTTGGCGTCTCCATTGTAGCTTCGATGGAATTCTCGCCCTCAAGATTATGTTCATTATGCTCTTCAACAACTTCTTTACATGAAAGCTTGATCCCATCACCTGAAGTTTTTACCTTTTCTTTAAATGGAACAGCTTGAAGTAGCCGATGCAAAAACTTTTTGCCATCGGGACCAATCGGAATAGACCGGTTATCTCTTGGTGTTTCAACAAACTTCAATCGTCCTTTTTCAATGGCCGATTTAACTATTTGACGAAACATGTTGCAATCCTCAAAATTATGCTTGAATAAATCATGCAACTTACAATACATTCATCCTTGGATTGATGGCTTAACATGGTGATCAAGGATTGTAATGTAATTATTTTACAGCAATAAATCAAATATTTGATCACACATGCTTGAATTGAAGGTATACTTCTTGTTTTCTAGCCGATCTTGCTGTGTGAACGGTTTTGAAGGTAAGCAAACGAATGGTTCAGATTTGGAATCTTCCCATTCGGCTATGCATTATGTTTTCCACTCTATCTCCGATGCTTTGGATAAGATATTATATTAGCATCGGTTTTCGCAATAGAATTTAACCTTGGCCTTAAATTTCTGAAACGAAGATATTTAGAATATACATGTCTTAGTTGAGACCAAGTGCAAGCCAAGTACGAAATAAGCAAAGCTACCCAATTAGATATGAGCTTTAGATAAAGCAATGGGGAAAGCCTTGGCTGCAATAATTTTTCACTAGCGGTCTATCTGAATGGTGCAATATGTTGACCGATATGCTTTGTGACAATCTGATTGCTAACAAATAAATTGCCCTTCTTCATTGGTCTCTCAATATTTCTTCTGAAGATTTTTCTAATGTATGCATCAACAACTAAGTCATGACCAAATCTGAAAACAGATAAATTAATTGCTAGACATACCTCTTCAAATATGTTGGGAGAGCATGATGGTGGTGTGACTTGAAGAATATCCTGCTCCACCTTCGGATAGCTCCCCAACGCCTTGTCATCATCTTTCTCTTGATTTGGTGCATCATTAGTTGCAAGATCTTTGTCCACCAAACTTTCTTCGGCTACTTGTTCTTGTTCTTGAAGCTCACCAATTTCTATGGCACGAAACTCATAGGGCAGGAAGTAGGTTCTATTAACCTCAGAAAAATCAAGTATGACTGTCTTGCTATACTTTCCATGCCATTTCTCAATAATGTTTGCCTTTTTGGAATTGATGGATTCGGAATATATATAACTTGATTCGGCTTTTTCAACCGAAGCACTTTTAGTTTCCGAATCATCATTCTTTTCACCGGTTATATCAATTGGCAAGGATTCTTTTCTTTGAGCTAATTCCCTATCAATTCTCTCTTGACGAAGTACTTGCACCCTATCGCGCAAAGCTTTAACTCCCCTCTCAATTTCAGCCCCCTCTAGTGTAGTTTGCCGCCCAATGCTTTTAGGATCTTTCAGCAATGAACTGTTAGTGTTGCCAAAATTTTGCAACTGTGTAGGGGGTGTATAATATGCTGCCCTACTAGGTGGAGGTGTATGCACTTCTGTATAACAATATGCTCTCTCGCCAATTCTATCGATTGATGAAGTTTCATCTTCTTGCAAAACTCTAGCCTTTATTGCAGCATAATTAGGAAACAACCCCTTTTCATATTGTTCAAGGCAAAGAGCACTAATCCTCTTGTTTTGTGCCAAGCTCTTTGTTAATGCAGCCACAACCGCTTCTGGAAGAGATTGCTCCGCAATACTTTCAGATTCTTTCGGCAATGATTGGCGAGTGTTGCCGAAATACTCAAATTGCGTAGAGTATGCATTATATGCTACAGTTTTTGGTGACAGCACATGTGTTCCTATAAATTTTTTCATTTATTCGACTATGACCATGAAGATGCGGGGCCGAATTATGAACATCTATAGTTGCATACGGTGCTGAAAAATTACTAACATGAGGTGTAGCATATGATGGTTGAGGGTAATTGGCCAAATAACTAGTAGTAACATGGCCAATACCCTTATCCACCGGCATGTTTGGATTAACATACTGTAAGTTATTTGTCGATGAATAAAAACTTGAAACACTTTGTTGCATACCATTGGAAGTTCCTACATAGGGTGTCTCAACTTGATTAACCAAACTCATCATGTTATTCATCGGCATATAAATTTGTGGGGTTGCCGATGCATGGGAGTTGGGATACATATGTTGCATGTTGCTAAAATTATATGAAGTAGAATCATGGAAATTTTGTTGCATCGGCCCTGGCACATAATTAGATGCATAATTGATAAAGCTAGGGCTAGCCGATACATTATGCTCATTAGATGATCTAGCAACAACATACGCATTATTTGCATCTACATATGTGAATTGGGTATTCATATTACCTTTGTAGATTGCAAACCCTAGATGACGATCTCTTCGTACCAAGAACGGGCCGGAGACCGTTCAAAGCTTCGTCCCCAGCGGAGTCGCCAAAGAGTGTGTTCGCACACGAACACGTCACCGTGTACCTCCAACGCCGAGGGTAATGCACCGCAACTCACGTCGAAGGAGACCCGGACGGAAGCGCGGTACGCAGGCAATCCGGCGGGCGCTTTTGAAGACCCGAAACCCCGCACGTCCGGGAGGGACCCCGTCTGGACGTGCAGTGGCTATGGGCTGCCCTAGGTCGACCTGATCGCCCCTAGGGCCTCGAGGTTCGCCGCCCTGCAAAGAAGAACAGACTAAGAACGAGGAAGAAGAAGAACTAGGGTTAAGGAGAAAAGATAAAAGATAAAAAGTGGTAGATGAATTGATCGATTGTGTGTTGTTCAATCGGCCGTCACCTCTCATCTATTCATAAGGCGGCTATACTTTCCGTACAAGAAAAAGACTAAAAATTCCGTCCAAAACATCAAAAACCCTAACCTAACTCGGACATGAATATTTGGCAATTTCCGGATCAATCTCGGTCTCACCGATTGGTTTGCTTCGGTCCCACCGAGTGAACGTGGCCAACTCTCTGTTACTTTGTCTAATTTCCGGATCAATCTCGGTCTTACCGATTGGGTTGCTTCGGTCCTACCGAGTCAATATTGCCAACTCTCTGGTAAATTTTCGGACCAACTCGGTCTCACCGATCAAATAAACTCGGTCGGTCCGAAGTGACTCTGCAGCTTCTGTTTCTGACCTTGTTTTGCCTCCACAGGTTGCATACGACCTCGGATTAAGACGATTTTTATATCAAAATCCACCGTTTCGACGAGACGCACAACTTTCATGTTGAAACGTTTTCCTTCAAAGGTCGTCTTTATTGAGTTTAATGCCATTATTTAATCTGGTGTCAACATGAGCATCGCCGAACTTGTCATAACTATTACATCCGAGCTCCTCTATATACCATCTTCATATCCATCTCGATCTTCTTAAAGAGAGCCATCCAGAGTGACCTCCCATCCTGAGTTTGAATTAGTCTTTATATAGCCTAAGCTAATTTTATGACTATGCCACTTTTGAGCGTCAACATACAGCTAATCTAGCTGCTCATGTTTTAGCTAAAGTGGGGGTTAGCAATGATTTAGAGATGGTTTGGTCTGATGTGCCACCAGACTGCATTTTACATATTGTAATGAACGACATTCCCAACATTGTTTAAGTAATAAAGTTGCGAGTACCCCTCAAAACAAAATTGATTCAAGCGGAAGTCAACACAAATTGGAATATTTGTTATGCATCACAATTTTTGATACACATGCAATACATCGAATAAATAAGAAAAATCCTATGGACTGTTACATCCAAAAATCGCTAAATCTGGGACGACTTTTTTATGAAAAAATAGTTGATATAAGTCTATCTTTTTTTACAATGAAATAAATCTATCATTGACATGTACAAATTGAGTGCAACATGGCACATCCAAAATCAGATCAGGAAATATGGGTCGAGATGTAATAGATTTTTGCATACAAGGTAGTGTTATTATATTGCCATATATTGATCTACAAAAAGTATATTGCCGTATTGATCTGTCACGTGTTCGTCATGTGTAATCACGATCACGTGCAAGATGTGAACACAAGAAGCCACAATTGCCGATTAAAATTCTGACAGGATACATACTCAGAAATTTTTTGTACCCGTACTAGATATGCATCCCAGCGCCCGACGGAAGGATACAGTCAATATTTTCCAAAATTCAAACCAAACTATTGTATTCACACGATGAAATACTTTTAGTCCGATTCTACCGCCCAACCAACAAGAAGCCTATAGAAAACGCTAGCGGAGAATATGCAATGGCCCGAAGTGATGAAAAAACGTTGGGGACATTCAGGGAGCACACATATGACAACGTGCAGCTACAAGGTAATCAGGGCCTTAAGCTAGAATACTCAGCGAGTCATTTGAAAATGTGCTTTAAAAGATTCAATATCTCAAAGAACAAGTTGAGACTGAACTATTCTAAAGCCATTCGGTTATACAGCGGCAAGAAAACATGAGACATCATGCTGACATAAGCAAGTTAATTTTGAATAGGACTATTTTTTTCCGGGGTAAATCAGACTAACTTGGTGTGTACTAAAATGAAAAATGTTATTTCTCAATGGATGTCGAATTTGGAGGACGCAAATTTATTTTAAATATAGAACTAAAATTAGCAGTAAAAAGTCAGATTCTATTGACATATAAGTATTTTATGAAAATATTTATAGCTAAATATGTAAATATAAGTGACCCGCAAAAAAATATATGTAAATATAAGCATCTTATTATGTCCATGTAGGAGAAAATTATTGTTTGTATATGAAATTTAATATACAGAACAAAACGGATGCAACATATTTCTTTTCTGAAAATATTTCTAGATAGTCCTTAATTAGCTCATATTTGCGGCATAATCTATATAAAAATAAAATTGATTTTATATAATGAAATCATATTTTATATAGGAAAGTATGAATAAGAATTATCAATTCGGCTTTGTACAAACTTTATATGAAATACTTCAACAACTAAGTTTGGAATATGATTTATAGAAAAATTCTTATTGGGTGTATAGACACAACTATTTATGTACTTGTTAGATAAGGAACAATAATTTATTTTCTTATGGACATTATGCATTGTCTATTAATAACTAAAATATGCAACATTTTTACAAGAAATAATGTTATTTATATATTGAATTTAACCTACAAAGGGGAAACTTGGAATTAATAGGCAATTTATTTCATTGTTGTAACATGCAAGTAGTGACTGAGAAAAATTGCCGATGTAACTTATATCAAATGTATCAATATGCCTGCCAACACAAAACTAAGAAATGTATGTCATAGATGTCGATATCAACCATTTCCGCACTGTGAAGATTAGAGAAAGTTGACATCATAGCGTGAAGGTGAGAGGAAACATTCATATCGCCGGGCAGAGTCAACTCCATATATACAAAGTCCACATTTTGATTTGTAATATCAATTTCAGTAGTATAAGATTGATGTTCTCATTCCAGAACAATTAGTACGGAGCAATGGAGGAAAATTGTCAACATACATGCTCATATATGTCAACATGCATTGTTGACGCAGTTATATGGACAAAAAAAGGTGTATAGGATTGTCCAAACCGAGTTGAAATTAAAACATATATAATAATATGTAGGTAAATCTAGCCGCGCAAATGCGCGGGTCACTCCGCTAGTTTTAGTGATAAGGAAAGATCCCACTGATTTATCCACCTTTTGCTATGAGCAACTAATTTGCTTTTTACTAGCTGCTTTATTTGCTTGCTTGGTTGATCACTAGCATGAGCTTGGTTGGCCTGAACTTTAATGTTTTATTTGCTTGCTTCTCAGTCTCTCCCTCCCTGCAGGTGCCACCGGACGCAAGGGTGGAGCCTATGCCTCCTTGCTGAAGCTTCTCGCTCTACACCAGTTTATGGTGCTGCGGATGTGGTTAAGATGGCGTTCTACACTATGCTTCTTATGTTGCATGTGAATGGGGGTGAGTAGATAGAACTGGAGTGTTCTCATAGGAATGCAAGTTGTTGCATCCGGAGCACATGAGATGTGCTAATACGAGTTGGAACAATATGATGTAGTAGTAAGTTAAGGCAAATTATGTAGATGATGTATTCCTATGTAATTAAATGATGTATTCTCTATGTACATGCTGCTTTAAATGACATGAAGATTATGGAAATTGTGTACATGCTACTTCATATGGAAAATAGTACTGGGCCTCAATTGGCCATGGCCCAAACAAAGTTGGACTGGAGCTATTTATTTAATGGAAAAAACACACTAGAGAAGGGCCAAAATAATAAGAAATTGAATATTAAAAGACCACGACCTAGAATATAAAAGGGCCGAATTGTGAATATAAAAAGATTGCAATGTTGGGCTTGGTCCATGAAGCTGACAAAAAATTCATAGGGAAAAATATAAATGGGCTAAATTAATGGGCTCGGCCCATATAAACACTGAATTGGACTGGCCTGATTCTTGTGCCACATCAGCTTACCACGCTGGATGCCTACGTGGTCTAGGGAGGCTGCTAGTGACCAAAAATTTGGTCGTGGAACCAACGACCTTTTACAGAAGGTCGCTAATTTCAGTTTACGACCGCCAACTTTTGACCTTCTGTTTTTGGTCAAAAAAAGGTCGCAAATGAAAAACTATGACCTCTCAGCGGCCAAGAGTGAGGGTCACAAGTTGACATATTTCTTGTAGTGTAGGAAGGGAACGACACGGAGGCAGGGAAGACTCGGCAGTTGTTTCCCACGCGGAGGGGAGTAGGACTCTACGAGGGTTAACTGGTTCGTCTGTCGTCGCCGGAGAATAACAGCAGGTGTGGGTGAGTAGAGGGATGGCTAGGCCAGCGATGGGAGTACGGTGGGCGGTGAGGCCTGCGCGGCAGCAGAGCTGGCCGCGGGGAGGAGGGAGCACGCAGTCCCGCCGGCGCTTGTTTGAGCGGCTGGAGCAAGAAGAGCAGAGATTGAAGAAGCACGACGGCCGTTGGATGGTCATCCAACAGTCACTGCTTGTACGTCAACCTTTTTTTAAGGAAAGCCTCAAATCTGTGGAAAACAGCATACAACCCATCTGCCATTATTTCTAATAATTTACAGCCCATTTGCTAATTATTAAGGTTTTTTGGAGCCAATATTCTTTTTGTTAGCATTACAGCCCATATTGTGGCTACGGTTCAAAAATTATACGAAATTTTGCATATTTCGGTGCGGTCCGAACTGTTTTTAATCCCGAAATTTCGACTCACATTCAAACTGATTTTAAAAATAAATGTATATCAATATAAAATCCAACAAATTCTCCATGCATAAAAATTAATGTAATTTAAAATCTCAAAATGAAAAAAAAGATATTTGAAACTAATTGCGGTTTGATGTGTTTTAAAAATGTACAACCCATTTCTCATTACTGATGGGCCATTTTCTCGGCTAGCCGAATGGAAGCTCTCCTCGTCTTGAAAGATTTGCAGCCCAACAGGCCTGACAAAGCGACTTACTTGGAAAATCACAAAAAAACTGGGCTGTGGCCATGGACCCACCTGTCAGCCACTCCACGTACAGTACTCTTTCGATGGAATGTCGTTGACAAAGTTGACCACGCCGCGCCGAGAGCACCAAGGCGGTGGATGACGTAGAGGCCTAGGAAGGGGACGACGCGGAGCCGGGGAAGACGCGGCAGTGGATGCCCACACAGAGAGGAGTATGAGGGTTCACTGGTTCGGCTGCTATGTGAGGTTGCCGTCGCCGCAGGGCCTGGCTAGCGGTGAGAGTAGTAGGGGCAATGAAGCCTCAACGGCAGCACAACCGGCCACTGGAGGCAGGAGCAGGCGGTCTCCCCGGCGCTGGTTTGGGCGGCTGGTGCAAGAAGAGCAGCGATTGAAGAAGCAGCAGGACCGTTCGATTCAAATCCAACAGTTACTGCTGCTAGAATCGTTTGTTAACTAAGTTGACAAGCCCTGCGTATGCGTCAACTTAGTAGGCTCACAGGTCAGCCTCCCAACCGGTGCGCCCCAGATGTCAGTGGGAGGAATATATTTTTTCACGTAATAAGGAGGCCGTTGATTGCGTGCCGCCAGGCCAGCGGAGGGAGTAGGGTGGGCCGGGGAAGCCTGCGCGGCATCACAGCGGGCCACAAGAGGAGGGAGCAGGCAGTCCCGCCGGCGCTAGTTTAGGCGGCTGGAGCAGGAAGATCAGAGATTGAAGAAGCACGTCGGCCGTTGGATGGACATCCAACAGTCACTGCTGCTAGAATTATGTGTTCACTGACAAAGCCTTGCGTAAACAAGTCAGCCTCGAAATCTGTGGTGTGTACAGACCATTTGCTATTATTTTTATAATTTTTACTCATTTTCTAATTCATATGGAATTTATTGCAGCCCGTTTTTCATTTTTAGAATTGCTGGCCATTTTCTGGTCAGTACCAGGGTCAAAAATTTAACTAAATATGTGGGAATTTTTGAAAATTCGCAAATTTTTGCTGGGAAACGAAATATTCTTAATCCAAAAATTAATATTCATACTAAAACAATACGTATAAGATATTAGTGAAGAATAAAAACAAAAAAAGAAACTTATATCCCATTTGCTATAAATTTTTTGGAATCTTCAACCCCTTTTGATATTACTTTTAACAAACATTGACCATACTCTTAAGCCAGGCCGGAATGCATCCCTCCTCGTCTTGAAAGATTTGCAGCCCAGTAATTCGGAGAAAACAAATAGGCCTAGCTTGGGTGCCCTGAGAACGAGATATGTGCAGCTCCTATCGGGATTTGTCGGCACATTCGGGCGGTGTTGCTGGATTTGTTTTAACTTGTCGAAGTGTCTTGTAGAACCGGGATACCGAGTCTGATCGGAATGTCTCGGGAGAAGGTATATCCTTCTTTGACCGTGAGAGCTTGTCATGGGCTAAGTTGGGACTCCCCTGCAGGGATTTGAACTTTCGAAAGCCGTGCCCGCGGTTATGGGCAGATGGGAATTTGTTAATGTCCGGTTGTAGATAACTTGAACCTTAACTTAATTAAAATGAATCAACTATGTGAGTTACCGTGATGGTCTCTTCTCGGCGGAGTCCGGGAAGTGAACACGGTGTTGGAGTAATGCTTGCCGCAGGTTGTTCTCTAGTTATGCGTTCGCACTTTGCCTTCTCTTCTCGCTCTCTTTTGCAAACAGGTTAGCCACCATATATGCTAGTCGCTTGCTGCAGCTCCACTTATTACCTTGCCTTACCTATAAGCTTAAATAGTCTTGATCGCGAGGGTGCGAGATTGCTGAGTCCCTGTGGCTCACAGATTACTTTCAAACCAGATGCAGGGCCTGATGACTCCATTCCAGATGACGCGCTTGAGCTCAAGTGGGAGTTCGACGAGGACTCACGCCGTTACTATGTGTCTTTCCCTGATGATCAGTAGTGGTGCCCAGTTGTGGCGATCGGGACCGTCTCGCATGTTGGGTTGGTCTTTTATTTTGGCACCGTAGTCGGGCCATGAGTGTTTGGATGATGTAATGCTATTTATGTACTTTGTTTTGACGTGGCGAGTGTAAGCCAACTATGTTCCTTCCCCTTTTATTATTTATATTACATGGGATGTTGTGATGATTGCCTAACTTGCGACATTGCTTTCAATGCGGTTATGCCTCTAAGTCGTGCTTCGACACGTAGGAGATATAGCCGCATCAAGGGCGTTACAACTATGCCCTAACTTGCTTGAGTAGAGTAGTAGTAGTGGAGTAGGACTCTACTCTACTACTAGCACCGGAGTAGTATGTTCTAATCTAAAATAGTTACAAACTTCATTGCCCAAGCGTGGAACGACTACGAACCGCCATCGGTGCTAACTCCAATCCTGCAAGTCATGGATTTGTTTATTTTTAACTTTCTGTATGAATCTGTAGCCAGCCTGCAAGTCATGTACGTTGTACTGATAGTGGAACCCACAGAGTACTTAGAATACAAGATTAAGGATGCAATTAACTTTTTATAGAGGGAGAATCTTACACACAATTAACTCAAATGGATTGGACGTGACTCTATTATTCTCCAATGGCAACCGGCAAATTTCCTCCCGCGGGCCGGAGCAGGTTTCTCAGTTTGTAAGCGGGTTTAACGGAGGGGTTTGATGGAGGCGAGGAGGCATGTTCAGCCGGGCGTGCAGTGGACGACGCAGTACTATTCGATTTGACAACTACAACTAGTATATTGTAAAAAAACAAAGAAGAGTAGTAGAGATAGAGATAAGAATAGAGACTAGGGAGGAGCACCATCTACTGCTTCGTGGGCTACTCCTGCGTTCCATTCGGCGGCCGCAACGTCCCGTATAGCCACTCCCTCCTGCGCTCCATTCGGCCGGCGCTGTTGAAATTTGGGGAGCGCACTCTCGCGACTGCTAGCAGCGACGACTTCACCGACGATGACTTCTTCCCCGACCTCGGCAACCTCTTCCTCAACGACATGGGCAACAACCTCAACGCCAATGGTGCTGCTCCCGTTGCACCGTATGTGTTTCTGTCCTTCCTGTTCGAAATCGTGGTAGAATTCATGTTTCTAGTCTGTGTCCTATATTCGATCTGTTCATCTACTATGCTAGTCCGCATGATTAGTTTAATCTCTGTTATAGCCGTCATGATTTATTTTGTAGTAAATCTGGTAGTAACTTGCTCGTATATTCAACTGGTGGAACGTCCCCTACAACCACTCCCATTTCATGGACGGCCTGGTCGATGCCTCCAAGGAGCCCTTCGTCTACTGCTATGAGTGCCCGGTGCCGTTTTGGGGCTCGCGGGCGGACATCGTGCATCACCTGACGCAGGCGTGCGGCAATCACTATGGCCCTTGGCGAAGAACATCAAGTACGAGACGTGCTACCCGTTCATCGTGCCGGAGTCGCTGGAGGATCAGCGCCGCCTGCTAGTCTCGGAGGAGGACGACAGCGTCTTCCTCTTGATCGTGGCCACCGGCGAGGCCCGCGCAGGCCGCCGCCACATCTCTGTAGTGTGCGTCAGGGGCGACGCCGCTGACACTGACACAAGGCCTATGTTCGCGTGCGTGCTCACTATTACTACCCCTCGGAGGTACGTGGGCGGCGACACTGGCTACGCCAAGCATACTTGAACTCTGCCGAGCTGGGACCTTCCTGCCGATATGGACATGGAAAACCCATGGTGTTATCTGAACTCCAACAATGTGCACGCGGACTCCAAGGAGGTTCACCTAGACATCTGCATTTTCAAGTTAAATGTTGATCATTAGTCTTCGCTCAATGTAATCCGCTGTCTAAGCATGTGGAGACTTCCATGCAGGATCTTGCTCTATTGGAGTATCGCGCATGAATAAAAGTGTATCCGTTTATGGTTTAGTCTAGAATCTTCCATGTATGAATTTTTACTACAGTACTGGTGAAAGACTTACGATGAACCATTTCTTACATCTCCTCTGCCCGCTTGCAAGTCATCTTGATTTAATCCCTCCGTCTAGGTGTATAAGGGCATGGTTAATATTACTTAATAGTATAGCCAACTGTTGACTATAAGAAAGTGCCATGTCATCTGTAGCCAACATGTATAACAATCGATACTCAAAAACTAATTCTTAAAGATCATTTCTTGCAAAGCTCAATAAGTGTTATTTCATCACAAGTTTTGGATGCAGGTTGACCAGTTGAACGCTTTTGTTTGCAAAAGATACTTTTTTATCTATTTCACCCGGATGTTTGTGAGCTCTAGAGATGAAATAATATCCGAAGAAACCTATCGATACCCGTTACACATGAGATGACCCCCACATCCTTTGTCAAAATAAACAACCCCCCGATCAATGCATTTCACTCTTCGGTGCAACGCACGGGCACCTTACTACTATAGATTAGTACGACCAAATATTGAACTAACATTATATATAGTACGATAAATGCTGATGCATGTCACTTAAAATTATATCATTCAAAACTATGTTCAAATACGAATCCAACGATATAGTTTTTGTTGACATGCACTAACATTTTGTCAGTTAAATCTCCAGTCAAATTCAATGGGGGACTAATAAACCACGACCGATGTAGTACACGTGTAGAGGGCGGCGCTACACGGGAGTCTCACCTCTCACCCCGCTTGTGGCGCAGCAGTAAAGTCGTCATATCACAAAACCCAACCACTCACAGTAATAAGTGGCCTGGTAAAATAAACGGACAAGCAACCATCACATTCCTCCGTCTTTTTTGCATTTCATCTCTCTGCATTTACTTTCTCTGGTTCATCTCGTACACTCGATCCCTAGCTACTACTCCTAGGGCCAGTTCTTTTGGCGGCTTCCCCAGCTTTTCCCACAAGACTAGTCACAGTGGAGAGTAACAATAAGGCGCCTCACTCATTTATTTGGGCTTCTAAACTACTACTCCGTCCTGGTTTATTCCTCACCATTGTAATTTGTGCTAAAATTTGACCAAAGATTTAGCTGGTTTATTCCTCACCATTATAATCCCTCCCTCTTAGGAAAATCAAATAATCCCAAAATACTTAGGCGCGGTGCATTAACTTCTACCTCGTTTCTTGTTTCTTGACATATCAACCAATAAGAGATAAAGAGTGTGCATGCTTTTAATGACTTGACATATCAAACACGACATGCAGTGGTTAGTTCATTGCATGCAATACTATTAATTAGCAAATAAACATTAACGTTTCTCGTTTTCTCCTCCACCTTGGTCACGGTGCACAACATAAGATGACTTACTCACCTAAACGGATGGAGTAGTGCATGTGACATGCACTAACATTTCATTAGTTAAATTTATGATCAAAATTTGTCACAGATTACAATGTGGACCAATAAACCAGGACGGAGGTAGTAGTTATGGGATTACTAATCTAGAAGCCTAAAAGAACTGGCCCCTGGTACTCCTACTAGTAGTAGTACTCAAGTTCGAATTCCAATTGCACGACACAACTTGTTAGGCAAAAATTTGATACAGTGTGTAGCAAGCGGTTTGGGAATTTTCATGCCTTTCCAACCAGTGAGATACTCCGTACAAAGTACAACAGAGAAATAACCACAGATAAGGAAGCTAAAAGTAAACAATCAAACGAGCATTTTTGCATTTGTTTTGCATTGAATAGTTTCACAAGCTTGACTAGTGTTGTTTTTCTACTTTTACAAAAACCGCATCGTAATGTTAAAACGTGCATTTGCACATACATAAGTAATAGTAGTACTCCCTCCGTCTAGGTACAGAAGTCTTCCCTCCTTCTTGGTCATGGTGCACAACCAAAGATGACTTATTGACCTGGACGGAGGGAGTAGCACAGTCTGCAAGCATATATCGAGAGAGACGTGTAGTGCGATAGTATATAGTAAAGTTTGTGCTATATGCACGTACTTGCAAAATGCGTACGAATACACAAGGTTTCCAAACTTTCCCTTTTACATACTTAATTAAGGACGCTAAAAATTCCTGAACGTTCGGGATTTATCATTTGCGTCCCAAAACTAATGAGATCGCCTTACAAAACAAAAATTATACTCCTCGTAAAAGCCATGGCGCTCGCAGGAGTGCTTGCGGCGTGCTACGAGTGCCTTGGTGCGCGGCCGTTTCCCAGCGCGCCGACACAATGCCTCTTCCTCAGCCTCGCAACTCGTGAGGTGCTGATTGGCGGCTTGCCGACGGGCGAGCGCGATCTCACCGGTGTTGTGATCCGGCGCCAACAGGTACTCCTCCTCGCTGGAAGCGTGCACCCGGTCCACGTACCACCAAGCGTAGATGAGGCGCTTGGGCCCAACTGCACTCAGGGCGTCGGCACGGGCGTCCTCCGCCACCCTCACAGCCCTCGCACGATCCTTCTGTCAAAGAGCCAATCGCCTGACTCTCTCGGATGCGACATAGGCCTCCCAGGCAGCTTGTTCCGTGGTGCGCTTCTCTTCCTCGGCCTTCTTCTCCGCCTCTATTTTGGTGCGCTCTGCTGGAGGCAAAGCCTCCCACAAGGCGACATCCATTTCTTTCCAAAGCTCCTCAAGGCTGGGGGAGGGGGGCTCAGTGGGAGGCGCGGCGTTCTCCTCGTAGCGGGGAGCCGACGTGTTCTCCGGCACGCGTGCTGGCGAGATTGGGAACGCCGACGCGTCCACCTCGACGCGTCGCGGCGAGGAGCGGAACACCGACGCATCCTCCTCGACTAGTGGCGGCGAGGAGCGGAACGCCGACGCGTCCTCCTCTACTAGTGGCGGCGAGGAATGGAACGACGACGCGTGACCCTCCGCGCGGTGCAGCGAGGGGATACTAGGGCTTGGGAGGGGCGATGCCATGGTGGTCGACGTGAGAGGGAGGGGGAGGAGATAGCGATGAACGTGAACGTGAGGGGGAGGAGATAGCGATGTCGTGGGAGGCGCAGTATTTATAGCGAGCAATGGCACACCTACGTTAGATATGGACTGAGCTGCACTGACTTAACTGCAGGTCCAGTTGCGTCACTGACATGTGGGCCAGACCCCTGTTGGGCCCATATGTCAGTGACCCAATGCACCTACAGTTAAGTAACAACTATGTGGGCATATTTGTTGGAGTAAATTAACGGGGAGCGAAGGGGTGTAAATATTGCTGGTCACAACGGATTGGACGAGCGTGGGGGGAGGAGAGTCATGCATGCAGATTTTTTCACACGGGGTGGAGTGGTGGGACTGCCGGAGGGAGAAGGAGAGTTTGGCAGGCATATTGTTTCCACACATGGGGAATGGTGCATAATAAGTCATCTTGCATGTCGGGCTAGGTATAGTCTCAAGTCATTAAAAACATACACGCCCCACACATGTTCATATTTCAAGGTGCACTAAATTATTGCATGCGATGATTAAGGCTGGCCATAATGGTGGTATCTTAGCTGGTATCATCCACACGGGAATACCAAACATGCACACGGGAATAGCAAACATGTTGATGCGGCAAAAGACTTGCTTGTCTAAAAAAGGCAAAAAATTGCTCATTTATAGCCGGTCGAAGTCTCAAAGGGCGCGACCGCGCGAGGGAGGCGAAGTTCGTGGGAGGCGGGACGTTTGACGGAATTAAGTGAAGTTACATCCACGCGCCGGCATGGCGTGCGAACAGGCAGAAGCTATACCGTCAGGCCTACGATATGGTTCTAGTAGACATGACATCTAGTGGGTCCCGCATAGTTCTCGAGAACTCTTTGGGGGCTTGCAGCAGTTTATCCACCGGGCATGCCAGCAACCCCACACCGTTCGCACGCCCTACTCGTCCCCGTCTTCTACCTTAGAACAGCTCGCTCCCAGTCGTCCCGTCCTTTCACATTAGTTCGCTACCAGTTTTTTTTGCGGGGTACAACAGTTCAACTTTTCCTAACCCTCCTCCAAAATCCATGGCCTCCCAAATCTCCATGGTCGCCGCTGAGTACCAGGTTAGAGCCATCACCGACGATTAGTTCATCATCATCTACACACGTGGATCCGAAACGATGAAAGCATGGCTTGCTCGCTTCCTACGCATGTTCAACAGTTCAACGGATGAGTGGGTCACTGGGCTAGATGTTGAGTACACCATAGTCCTGGGACGAGAGAAGGATCTAAAGAACGAAGAGAGGAAGAAGCCCGCCGTGATCTAGGTTTGCGTACATATTGTTTGCTTGGTCTACCACATATGCCATGCCGACGTTGAGTGCAGGATTTTAAGAACTTCCTCAAGGACAAAAGAGTGAAATTCGTTACTGTAGGCTTTAAGAACGACAGGCATGTCCTCCATCGGATAGGTCTCATTGTAGGCCAGCCCTTCGATCTCCAGAAGGCAAGCCTGGTGTCCTCCTCTCAACCTTCAATGTTGACCCTGGCAGAATCCATGATTGATCCTTCGTACGCTAAACTGAAGAAACCTCATCACGAGTTTCATCATGCATGGGAGTCGAAGAGATTAGATGAAGATCACATCCTGTACGCAGCAATGGAAGCTTACCTTTGTTTAAATATCTACAAGGGTTGGAAGAAGAAGCAGAGCCCAGTGTCCAGTTCAATCAAAGAAGCGTCGGTGAAGAGGAAGAGGAAGAGGAAGAGGGATGAGGACAAAGTCAAGGACGTGGACTCAGACTCCGAGTAGGTGGCAGTGTCGTCGCTCATGCTGGTTCTACTGAAGTGTCAAGCGGACTAGTTGCTTAGTTTATTTTCAAGGGTGTGTTGTGCTGAGGCCCCAGCAGAACTATGTTTATGTTCTTTCTCGTTATTTGAACTCTTTAGTATGTACAGTAGTACTTGTACTATGTCTTAATACTGTTCTTCTTGCAGTTGGTACTACTGCTCGTATCTTCGTGTTCCTACTGTACTTAATACGTTCGTACTAGTAGTATAATTTGGGTCATTCGATTTGTGAAAGAAGTTCGACAGAGCTAAGGAAGAAGACGACAGAAGAGGTGGAAGAAGCCCTTCTAGCCATCCATGTTGCATCAAACGGCTCACATGATTCGACTGACCCAAATTGCTCCTTCAGATTGCAGGATCCACGTGGCATTCAAGGTCTCGAAGGTAGATTCCGCGTCTGCACCCGGTTTGTGGGCTCAACGCGCGCACGACCGGCTTCCGCCGCGACAGCCACCATGCGTGCCTCCTCCGCGCGGGCGGAGACGACAATGACACACTAGTTCCTCCTCGCTGGCGTGCTGGAGCACGTGCTCGTCCTCATCTTGGTACGCTGCATGCATAGACGCGGCTCCACCAGCTGCTCGCGTGCTTGGCAGCGCGGAGGCATCGCGAGGAGGGACTGCAGACGACGTGAGCATGCGAGCCTTCGGCTTCATGGCACAGGGATGGCGGCGACACGGCGGTGATGGGCGAGAAATTGTTGGCCGGAGCAGGCGGGCGCCGGCATGCGCAACGGCGGCGGCGGCATATTGATGAGTGCACGTGTGGGAGCTTACTTTAATTTTATATACAAGGTTGGTCAAACTTAAAAGAAAACTGTACTAGTACACGTAAACATTACACTTAGGCAGCGCTTTTATTAGTTAGTACCACAGCCACGATACGGAATCCTGTGCAAGCGCGTGAACCGCGGCCGCGCGGTCGATCGAATGGTGCGTCACCGTGTCGCGCTCGAAGGACATCCACCGAACCTTTTTGTGTGAGTGAAAACAATCCTCGAATATTACTCAACTTTTTTTCCTGTGAAAGTTCTTGACGCTGCAATATTTCCATATATTTGAATTTAGCTCCAGTTCGTGTTTATTTGGATTTGGACGTTTTAGGTGCGCCCTAGTTTTTTTAATACTGATTTTGTGTGTGTGACTGAGAGAGAACGTGTGTATGTGTCCATATGTGTGTTGTGGCGGAAGGGCAATGTGGAGATGGTGTGCGTGTGATACAGACATAGAGAGGTGTGAATGTGCAAATGATCATGCATGAGTGAGACATAGACAGATGCCGATACGTTGTGTATACATGAGAGAACGGTCTTCTAGTTTACTTGTGTGTGTGTGTGTGAGAGAGAGAGAGAGAGGGAGAGAGAGACAGAGAGAGGAGCATCCGTAACACAACAACCATCTCTCTCGATTCGTCTGTCCCTCGCACGGTCACATGCAACACATGCATCAATGCGCACATTTTGACACCCTCACCCGGCCCCTGCCCACCTCAAGGCCCGCACAATCTCTTCGTGAATACCCATTTCTCTCAGGTTGTTTTCTCTCAATATCGGACACACACACACACAGACACACACAGCACAACACACACACACACACTCCCCCGAGCACACAATTCATCCCCATCCAAGGTTATACGGCGACCACTCTCGCTTGTGCTTCTTTGCACCCCAACATGCACAACACCTCAATCTTCAAAGAGGGCATCGAGCAGATCGAAGACGGCGACCACACCGCGCTAGAGAATGCGAGGTCATTTGGAAGTAGGGTGATATGACGACGGCTGACTGACTCCTCCCCCCACCCTCTTTCTCTCTTGCACAAAATTACCAATCCCTCTCTCCCCCGCACAAAGTTGTCAATCCCTCAACCCATGAGATCCTTCCCCTCTCGTCCATGTTTTTCCAGCTCTCTCATCAAACATGTTGTCTCTTCTCCTTCCACGCATACAGAATCCAGATGCACACGCATCTCATGTATATTACATGTATCCATCTTTCTCACAGACCTAACTTCTTCCTCTCTCTTTCTCTCTCTATCTCCCTCTCTCTGTCTCGTTAGGTTTGTCTCCTACTCTCTCGTCCACATACATACAATCTTTCCGGCCCTATCTGCTCCATCTTCAAAAGCTCTCTCTGCACGTTTCATTCACACATTGGAATATGTCAAAATGTTGCTTCTATAATGGATGATGTAGAGTTATGGTTGTTTTTGTTGCATCCTACAAAGTAATAACTATGAAATGCATTTAGATTCTCATTTGACTGAGATTATGTGAGTTTGAGCATGTTGTGAAGTACTATAGACCTTGTATACATCTTGGGATTCAACAATGATTGTAACTATTGAATTGTATAGACCATTACACTCGAAGTCAATAGCCTAATATATTTATTTCACAATTTCAAAAAATGATTAGTTCACTACAAACTAAGAAAACAAATGTGTACTCCCTCCGATTTTATTTAAGTCCGCGTATTAGCATTGGTCAAAGTCAAGTTTTGTAAACTCTTAGAAAGCTTATAACAAAAAATATTAACATATACAATAACAAATAAATACCATTAGATTCATTATTGAATGTACTTTCACATCATACATATTTGTTATGGTAAATGTTTATATTTTTCTATAAACTTGGTCAAACTTTAGGAAGTTTGACTTCGGTCAAACCTAATATGCAGAGTTTACTACTACTACTCGCTAGTTGCTTAGCCAATCACTCAACACGCCGCACGGGGAGTCCAGTGTCACAAAATTTTGGGGTCGGCAGGAAAATCTCCCGCGACCCTGATTCGAGCAGTGGGAAGTTACCATCATAGCCTTGGGAACAGGCCTACGGATGACGCTTGGTAGGGGGCTGTTTTCGTAACTTCGGGTTCACCCTACCCAGCCAACCCCACCCCGGCACCCAAAGTAGTACACCAGAATACTCCCCATTTTCTATCCCCACCGCAAAATAGACTTCTCCACGGCACCGCAGCCTTCGTGCTCCTTCCCTTTACATCGGCGCACTCGTCCACCGCAGCGCATCTGCCTCATCGATGACCTCGTACGCCGCACTAGAGCCGGTCCACCGTCATCGTCGTACGTGGAGCCTCTTCCCCGGCATCGTATTCCACGGTCTCGGATCTGCTTCCCGGAAGCCAACGCCAAGCGCAGAAGTACCACCGTCGTGGATAATGAACTGACTCCCGTTGCCGACCATGAGTCACAGAGGCCGCCGCGACCATTGTTCTCCTCCTCGATTGGTAATGTGTGTGTTGAATCACTTAGCAGTACATGTGCAGTTCCAATTTTGTTCATGCCTACCCTTCAAATTTCCTGGGTGCTATTGTTCCCGTAAAAGTAATTGGTTATAGCCTCCATTGTCCAACAGAATATCAGCTTGTAATTGTGCGTCGATCCTGTATCGCGCTGTGCTTGGGTAGGTTTTTCATCTGCAACCAGTAGTGTGGCAAATGATGGAAAGTTTTTTAGAACTAGCAAGATGCCCATGCGTTGCACGCGTCAAGATGCATTTGTATGAGTAGTTTATCTTGTGGGAGAAAAGGATGAACGAGGGAAGGCCTTATTTGCAAATCTGGAGAGGGGTATGGGTATCTTTTTGCAAAATTCCCATTTGTTTCCTTCCTATCTGTCAGATATAAATCGGACGGCCTATATTGCAAGAAAAAAAGTATAGAGAAAAAAAGTAGACAGTAAAGGAAGTAGAGATAAATATTAAATATAAAATAAATATAACAGTAGAGAAGAGAGTAGAGATAGCATGTTGAGATTTTTAAAGCGCCGCGCGTTGCGATTCTGTTGGAGATGCTCTAACATGGCAGACGAGTGCTTTAATGTTGCCCACAAGATGCGCGAGTATTCCTAGTAGTATATTTTTCTTGCCATGGTGAGATTTTAAAACCACGAGTGCAAACATGCAGAGGAGCAATGAAGACCAAACACGGGATATTCCTGACATCTTCAAGGAGCGTGGCAAGTTAAAGAGGAGTTGCACCGAACCTGTAAAACGAGCTTTGGTAAGTAACACCCTTTCAATTACTTTCGTGTAGCCTCGTGTTCTTTGATGTGTATATGTTGTAGTTTCTGTTTCTCTTAAGCGTGGTGTTCTTCGATGTGTAATAAGAAGAGTCTTAATCGTCCTAATGCTTTCGTGTTTAGCTTGATGTAGGAAGTGGGTGTTCTCACCTTGTAGTCTATTTTTATTTTTTATTTCCTTTTGAATTCACTTCTACGAGTTCTGTTTATCTGGCTTCTACTAAATGGATCTAGGTTGCTCTGAGTATTGATCTAAAAAAGAAGTAACTTCATGTCAGGATGCAGTTCCTGGGAGGAGGGAAGTATGGTCAACCTCGATATCATGTTTCCAAAATGAGGCTGGATTACACACAAGGTGCTAGTTCCCTAATGATGCTGGATTAGACACAAGGTGCAAATTCCCAGATGATGCTGGATTACACACAAGCCAGGTGGAGTCGTCAGCTGTTCGTGTCTTCGTGGCATTAGTAAAGGCTGAAAGAAAGCGTGCAGCAGCCCTTGAGAATGTAGATGAGTTCCTGAAGAAGCGAAAAGAGCAATCAGATGCTCTCTTCACCCAAGCCAAAGAAGAGATGGAAGAAGCCAGAAATAAACTAGCAGAGGTAGAGCAGGCTAGGCGTCTCCTGTTATCTAAAACTGTTGTCAATACAAAATTTCCTTCATAATAGCTAGGTTCAAATGTTTATCCAGTCAGCATGCCTGTTGTGATGTCCGTGCATCTACTGATGTGGCACAAAATGTATTTTTTCAGGTCATGTAATAATAGCAATTACTTTCCAAACAATAACAGACGAAGCATTGGACATGGTATAGTTCACGCGCAAGCCCTACATTCCAAGTTCAACTTCCACATCAAACTCATGTTCACAGATATCTGCACATTCATACATAATGTCCACAACCATGATTCACTTCAAAGCCAAAAAAATGTGAGGAGCGTTATAAATAAAGAAAATCCTCTACTAGTTCCTGCTACCTGTGCGAGCACAACAAGTCAAGAGCATGCGTAAATTACTTATATTTTAGTCATTTTTTGTGTTCTAAAATGCCTGCAGGCGGGGCAGTCTTAA
Source organism: Triticum urartu (assembly GCF_003073215.2). Classification (NCBI taxonomy): domain Eukaryota; kingdom Viridiplantae; phylum Streptophyta; class Magnoliopsida; order Poales; family Poaceae; genus Triticum; species Triticum urartu. Next base: position 659,157,671 of record NC_053028.1, on the reverse strand, counting down.
GCTGGTTGCACGCGGCGAGGAGGCGTGCTCAGCCGGGCCTGCAGCGAGTGCGGCCGTCTTGGCCGGCACGCCGGTTCAATGCCTGCGCTATGAGAGGTCGCGTCCGTGTCAGAGCAATTACGCGGTGAGGAGGCATGCTTAGGTGACTATTCCTACAAAGATGCTCCACCACTTACCTGGTACCCACGAATGCAGCAATCGTGCACCTATGGTTTTAGGGTTTATTTGTTAACGTCGCCTTTACGTAACACTCATGTGTGCGAGACAGCGAGAGGTCGACTGCATGTGTGCGCCTCTTCTCTTCGTATATGTAATCCACCGTTTGTCTGGTGTCCAAAAAATTATAATAACTACTAGCAATGTGCCAATGCGTTGCCACACGATCAAGTAGATTAATACATATTCACCGATTTGATAGAAAAAAAGTCTAGTTTTGAAATATGTATATCACTAAAAATATGTTATGTTTCACTCAAAATATATTCCTTTGGCGGTTTTGATGAGATAAGGGAGGAATGTTGTTGGTTTCAAGATTCGAGAAGTGGTATATGTCTAATTTCTACTCTTACTAGAAAGATGCCCGTGCGTTGCACGGAACATCAATATCTTGTGGGAGAAAAGGATGAACGAGGGAAGGCCTTATCTGCAAATGTGGTGAAGAGTGCGGGTAAATTGCCATATTTTCCTTCCTATCCGTCAGATATAAATCGGACAACCTACATTGCAGGATGGCAGGCCAACCATCATCATCAACTCTATTTTTTATCCCTACTCTTATAAAAAGCATTGTCGGTGATGATCGTGTGCCTGCCATCCTGCAATATAGGCTGTCCGATCTATATCTGACGGATAGGAAGGAAACTATGGCAATTTTGCAAAAAAGATACCCACACCCCTCTCCACATTAGCAAATAAGGCCTTCCCTCGTTCATCCTTTCCCCCCACAATATAAACTACTCATACAAATGCATCTTGATGTTCCGTGCAACGCACGGGCATCTTGCTAGTTGTTGCAAAAAGCCCATGTGTGGGTGAGAGAGAGGGAGAGTGGAGGAGGACGGAGTGCATGTGTGACAAATATACAAGGAGTGTGTGTGCGATAGGTATCAGCTTAAAATGAGGCGATAGTGTGTGTGTGCACGATCGAGAGGGCGTGTCTCAAGAAGGGAAGAAAAATCTACATGGATACAAGGAGCGGGAGAGAGACATGTATGCGATGGTGGAAGCACGAGTGTGCGGGTGTATAAACCTATCTAGAGGCTAGCTAGTCGATAAATGTTTGTGAGAGAAATACGAGTCGGGGTGCGAAAGCGAGATTTTTGTGTGTGTGAGAGAGACGGTAGTCGGGAAGGGGAGTGGAAGCAGGAGTTGTGTGTGTGTGTGTCGATGAGAGAGAGAGAGGAGACGGTAGTCGGGGTTGTCTGATCGGTAAACAAATGAATAATGTCAGTCTGGGATGGAGACGAAAAGGACACCGCAACAAATGTTGTGTCTACAGGAGAGAGAGAGAGAGAGAGAGTAATTTTAGTGGTATGAGTCATATGTAGAGACATATAGGGTGTGTGAGAGAATCCCATAGAGAGAAAGACAAAGTGAAAGACGAATGGAGACTGTGTGTGTGGCGGTGAAAAAGAAAGCTTAGGTACCGAGTGATACCAGAGAACAGTAGAGACGTGAGAGATAATGAAAACCGTGTAATGTATAATGATAGGGAGAGTGTGACACTTCTCAAGGGAGACGTCGAGAGACCATGTTTGCGAGGATAGGAGAAACATGAAGTGAGCGTACGGGTGAGCTGGAGAAAAGAGAGTGATAGCTACGTGAAGGAGCATGCATGAGAGAGAGAGAGATGGGCGTGAAAGGAGTGAACAAAAAAGGGATTCAAATATTTGAATTTGAGATGATGATACATGTAATCCATACTCGAACCAAAATTGATCTATAAACATGCATAATCATATGAATTCACGCACATCTATGTTATTTAATGTGTAGATATTACTGATCCATACATTTTAGTAGAACATAATTTGGTTAAATTTTTTAGAATTCAACCTTAAGATTTCGAGATCGTTGTATTTGTAAATCATATTATACATATAATGCAGCAGAATTCTTTGTTGTGCTTTTGAAAGTATATATAAAAATGATGTATATAGAATGTAATTCCAATTGAAAATGGATCCCGCCCGAAAAAATAGAATACAAACGGGATTCGAATTGAGTTGGCACAGTAAACGTGCACTCTGCAAAATTTGAACGAAACGGGGAAAGTCGTAGTAACCGCCCGAAACCAAAACCTGCGAGATGGAAATCACTACTGCCTATCTCTGCCACGCAAAACCTATCTGCTGGATTTCAATAGGTTTCGATAGGGGTAGGTTTGTAATTTCACCCAAACATGACGTAACCGCCTCTCACCCGGATTCATACATGGTGGGCGCCAAAACACAGTGTGTCCTTGGCCGAAATCGACTCCCTCCCCGATTCATATTCATACACGGTGGGCGCCAAAAACAAACCCTCGTCGGCAAATATTCGGTGTATGCGAGATTGCCGTCCTATCCCTAAACGACTAATGTTGCTATGATGTAGTAGTAGAAATTTGAAACGGGGCCTAAGTTTGTAAATTTCCTCGCATTTGAGACAAGCGCGCCCTGAATACATGGTTCCCCCCTTCCTCTCTACCTCCCTTTTCCCCATTCGTACTCCGTGGGCACCAAAACACCCTCTCCACCCCACCCTCCTCCGCCCGTCGCCGTCCGCCACCCCATCCACCACCGTCCTCCTCCACCATGCCGGAGCCGATACCCCGACGCCGCCGTCCATTACAAGAGATCGACCTTTCTCATCCACGGCTTCGGACCGGGATCCTTGCATCCCGTCCTCTCGCTTCATCCCCGCTGTCGTCCACCTTGCCGGCGCCGCTCCTACGACCGTCTCGTCCACCGCGCCCCGCCACCACCGTCTACCCTCCTAGATCTGCTTCCGCACCGCCGACAGCCATCTCTACCGCAGCACCGTCAAATTCTCAGCAGATGCGTACACGGCGCCGCACCAGAGGTGGTACTCTTTCGTATCTGCTCAACTTATTTATCGCAGCAAGAAAATATATCACCACTACTTTACTCTGATTTCTTGTCTTGGTTGCGAAGTTGCCTTTTTCCGGTTTGCACCTTCAGATCCGGCATGTCATGCTCAACACTATACTCCCAATGCTTATGGTTTTCCCCTTTTATATTCCACACTAGTTAAATCACAGTAGACTAAATTTCAAAATTGGGTCACTCGATTTTTTAGAGCTCGTCGGAGTTCGCCGGTGCTATCGAAGGGGCTTGGGTGGTTGTGGGGCCTGGCCAAACGAAGAAAACTCGACGCGGGTGGGGGTTGGGGCGGGGGTGGGGGGTGGGGGTGGAGGAGGAACACAGGCGGTGGGGGACGATGGTCCGGACGGCGGCCCGTGCGGTGTTCTGTATGGGAAGAATCAGAGACGAGGAAGAAAAAGGGTTAGGAGCCATAGGATCTTCATCCAACCGCTTGAAATGGTCGAGAGACAGCTGGGAGTTGCATTCTTAAGGCGCTCTGTTTCATCATGTGTGGGCACTGCGCAACCAACATTTTATTATCCAAAATTGGCTTGCTCTTCTTTACCATGTTCCTCTTCCATTCTTCTTTAATATGTACTATCTCTGTTCCTAAATACAGGTCTTTGTATAGATTCCACCATGGACTACATATGGAGCAAAATGAGTGAATCTACACTCTAAAATGTATCTAGATACATCTGTATGTGATCCATAGTGGAAATCTCTACCAAGACTTATATTTTGGAACGGAGGGAGTATGATAGTAGTACAATATGTTCCTTGTACTGAAGATGAGCAGGGACATTTGTAGTGTAGAGGTCTATACGGTCGGTTGTGATGGACACTTTGAGCCTCTTTGATTCGTAGGATCTTGTAAACATAGGAATAGGATTTGTAGTGGCCTGCCCACTTGAATCCTACAAGAATAGCAAGGAAATGCGGGGAGCTGTGTCGCCTTTGAGAGTTACACTGATAATAACAGTACCGCACCTTCACTTGAAGAGAGCTGGTATCCGAAGCCTTTCTAGCCGTACCGGCAATACTAGCACATATATTCCAGCAAGTTCCACTTTGCTGATTTTACTCTGATGCTTAAGGTTTTCCCGTTATATCTTCACTATGATCTGTGTAGCTTCTTTGTGTCGCACTAGCAGTAGTCCACTCTTGAAGCTAAACACTGCAATGACTTACAAAATTGGCACCAAGGCATTGAGTGCCATTCTGGATGCAATGAAACTCATATGCTCCCCACCTGTTGATTCTTGTTCAGAATATGATCCTAATGACTATTCTAACCTCGAGGAGTCAAAGGAAGATGGCCTGTCCTGTTCACCCATCAAGGTGCCTGTTCTAATTTGGCAATGTTTTATTGATTGCGGGTATCTTGCATATGTTGGCTTGCATTTCATCTACTTTGTTGCACCGCCATCTGCTTAGTTTACTCATCATATATGTCGAGATGCCATGCCCATCCATTATCAATACATATGCCATCTGTCATCATACCATGTTTTTCCACTCAAATGTTGTTCTTGTGCCTTACTTTTCCGCATGTGCCTTACGGATCTTTTTTGCAGGAAATCTGCTCGAAGAAGAATTCCGGTTTGACAAGAACGACGGTACATCGCAAATATGATGCCCGCTGCTTTGCTCTTGTTAGTACCTGTTGTCCTGTATCACTGTACTTGCATACATACCTGGTTCATTATGTGACAACAGTATGCATGATAGCTTGCTTATCAATTGTTCGCTCCAAATTATCTGATCTGTATGAATGGTTACATTAGTGTAGAATATATCCAATGCCAATGTTTTTTAGCTCTGCATTGTTATTGTAAGTACATGATGTCCTTTATCAGTGTACTTATAATGATAGTAGTTGTTCATGTACCATCACTCTGTAGCTTATTTTCCTTTGCCCTTCATTTTCTACACATCAGATCTATATTTACTCCTACCATAAGGTTGGTACTGAAGAAGTTTAGCTGTGCATTGCTCTTGGCTGTACCTTTTGCCTGTATCGCTACACTTACATTTATAGCTACTTGGTTATGTAGCATCACTCTTCATCTTATCTTAAATATTCTCCATTTTTTCGTATATTATCACATCTATATTTACTCTTAACAAAACGTAGAATAAACGCAATGCTTTTGAAGAAGATTCGGTGGTAAACTTCTTGAATTGCCCCCCCCCCCCCCGTCGGCATCGACAAGGCCTTTATAGAGCCTGTCTTCACCAATAATGTAAGTTTGTCCATCTCAAGCCTTCAAACTTTGTTGTATATATTTGGTTAGGCATGGCTGCAATAGCTGTTTATTTTTGGTGTTTGCATCAAATTGCTTGTTTAAAGTTTATTATGTAGTTCATAAACAAAAGTTGTACAACCAAGTTCCTTCTTCATACCATGTAAATTAAACTATACAGAGCAAGTGATCTTCTTTTGCACTGCATGTATGCTTCTGTTCTTCATCCTTAATCCGGTGGTGTGGTGAACCTACCCACTACAGCACAATGTCATATTCTGCAATGTCTTAACTATGAACAATGTCATATCATTCTACTATTATTTAAACCGTCTCTTTATTTGCCAATCTGAAATGGTATAAATTGACAGCACACTAACCATTGATACTTATGAGTTCTTGATATGTAATCCAGTGGTGATGTGAAGCTGCCAACTCCTTCACAATGTCATTTCCTGCCATGTCTTCACCTGAACAATACCACATTGTGTTAATGCAATTTTAAACTGTGTCACTTTATTCATTAGTAAGAAATGTGATGAATTGTCAACACTGATACTTTTATGTGCAAAACCTGTCATCTGCCTGCTTGTTTATCTTTCAGAGTGAGGAAGATATAAGTGTTGAACACGCGCAGTCTCATCATCTTGCTCAGCTGCTTGCGCTGCAGCTCCCCAGCAGGGCTAACCTTTCTTGAACTCTATTGAAGTGCTGTCGGTTTTGTATATTATTTTTTGGCGTGTTTATTTGCACTGGTGGCGATCTTTGATGCCCAGTGTATGTAATCTGTTGTCTGCTTGTGCTTTATTATCATAGTGGCATACTTTGATGCCCAGTGGATGTAATATGCCGTAATTTATTTATTGTATAGTCTAGGGTTTTTCTTATTCACGATGCTGCAGTTATTTTACTGTATATATATCATGTCTTCGCAGTAAACCGGCCAAATCGTAAAATTACGGTACATAATCGGGCCGTCATGCAATCACGATGTAGGTTGGGCCTGAAACGTGTCGAACAGCTCACGGGCCGGCAGCAGCCCGAAATGAACCCCGGCCCATGATTGTGCGAATCAAATCACGGGCTTTTAACAGGCCAAAATTGTCTCGGTCCTTGTTTGGCCCAATCAGATATCGATTGCGAGCAGGCCGGATGCAAACCGGGCCGTAGTTAGGCCCAACTATATGATGGGCTTTTAACATGCCGAAATTAATATAGGGCCGAAATGTTAAATGGGCCCTTAACAGGCCAAAACTAATATCAGGCCGAATTACTAAGTGGGCCTTTAGCAAGTGGGCCCAAAAACATAGTGTCCAGTTGATGGGCCAAGTCTGATATGGGCCATAATTGAGCCCAAAGCCTCTTAAAGGTCCAGACCTGATCTGGGCTGTAATTTGGCCCAGAACGTGGTAGTCTTTTAATGGGCCGGATCTCATATGGGCCACTATTAGGCCTGGAGCATGGCAGGCCATTAATGGACCGGATTAAATATGGGCCGGCATTTGGCCCAAAACATGGCAGCTAGTTAATGGGCCGGCCTACTAGGGTCCTCAAAATCTTGTGGGCCTACAGCTGGGCCGGCCCATTAATGTCGGCGAAATCTCATGGGCCTTTAGCTGGGCCGGCCCATTATGATCCGCAAGAATCTTGTTGGCCTTTACTTGGGCCGGCCCATTATGGCACACAAAAATATTGTGGGCCTTTACCTGGGCCGGCCCATTATGGCCCGCAAAATCTTGTGGGCCTTTAGCTGGGCCAGCCCATTATGGTCCGCAAAATCTCGTGGGCCTTTAGCTGGGCCGGCCCATTAGGGTCCGCAAAATCTTGTGGGCCTTCTGTTGGGCCGGCCCATTTAAACTTGTTGGGCCGGTCCACGTGTCAACATATCATAGGCGCGTCTCGCCCATTGGATGAGTGACACCTGTGCCAACGCGGACCTGACACATGTCTCCTCCAGCCAACGATGATTTTACACATGGAAAATCCCCATTGGTTGGGGCTGTTAACGGGTTATCAAATCCAAAATCCGACCCGATAGTTTAACGGCGTTCCGTTACGGTGGATGCCACGTGTCGGTCACCCTTGACGAAAGCACTTCTGTGACGCATGATTTATCGTCATGGAAGTGGACACTTCCGTTATGATAATTTTGGTAATGTCATGGAACACTTCTACGACATCACAGGTATGACTATCTTGATTCTGTCATAAATTTGTCATGGATGTACATGCATGACAAAAAACGCGACCTACTGTGACAAACGTGTATCATCACGGAAGTGTATTTTTTTGTAGTGGACAGTGACAACGCGAGGAATTACAGTTAGAGGGGTTAAAGGTAGGAGAAGGCTCAAACCACCATCCATCCTGATCATGTGGTGTCCACCATCCAATAATCATAACTATTGGCGAAACGGTATGTTGTCGACAACAGATATATAGCTACAACAACAGTCAACTTCAGAGTTGTGACATTGCTCCACGGGGAAGACAACACTTGTCCTCAAGTGTATTTCTCGGGAAACCAAGCTTTGATGGTTATTGCAAATAAATCCAGGAAGATCTTCATGAGATCTGCATCTTCCCATGTTGCTTCTTCAGCAAAGAGATTTTCCCATTCCACAAGCCATTGGGTGACTAAGACACCATTTCTTGGTAAGGATCTAGTTTCCAGAACTATAGTAGATTTAGTTTTGATCTTGCCCTCTGATGTTACTAGGGGAAGATCAGAGAAAGGAATCGCATGATTATCGATGTGTTTTTTAGCTGGCTCACAATGAACACAAGATGGATGGCTATAGTGGAAGGTATTAGGATCTTGTAGGCCATTCTGCCAATCCTTTCCAATATTCTATAAGGACCATAATATTTGGTAGTGAGTTTGTGATGAAGATACCACAATCATCGACAAGTCTCCTAATGGAAATATGCCCTAGAGGCAATAATAATGTTGTTATTATTATATTTCTTTATTCGAGATAAAGGTTTATTATTCATGCTAGAATTGTATTGATCGGAAACTCAAATACATGTGTGGATACATAAACAAAACAATGTGTCCCTAGTGAGCCTCTACTAGACTAGCTCGTTGATCAAAGATGCTTAAGGTTTCCTAACCATAGACATGTGTTGTCACTTGATAACGGGATCACATCATTAGGAGAATGATGTGATAGACAAGACCCACCTGTTAGCTTTGCATATGATTGTTCAGTTTATTGCTATTGCTTTCTTAATGTCAAATACATATTCCTTCGACTACGAGATCATGCAACTCCCGAATACCGAAGGAAAACCTTGTGTGCTATTAAATGTCGCAACATAACTGGGTGATAATAAAGATGCTCTATAGGTATCTCCGAAGGTGTATGTTGAGTTGGCATGAATCGATATTAGGATTTGTCACTCCGAGTATCGGAGAGGTATCTTTGGGCCCTCTTGATAATACAACATCACAAGAAGCTTGCAAGCAAATTGACTAAAGGAGTTAGTTACGAGATGATGTATTACGGAACGAGTAAACAGAATTGCCGGTAACGAGATTGAACTAGGTATGAAGATACCGACGATCAAATCTCGGGCAAGTAACATACCGACAGACAAAGGGAACTACGTATGTTGTCATAAAGGTTCGACCGATAAACATCTTTGTAGACTATGTAGGAACCAATATGAGCATCCAGGTCCCGCTATTGGTTATTGACCAGAGAAGCGTTTCACTCATGTCTACATCATTATCGAACACATAGGGTCCGCACGCTTAACGTTTGTTGACGATATAGTATTATATAAGTTATGTATGTTGGTGACCGAATGTTGATCGGAGTCCTGGATGAGATCACGGACATGACTAGGAGCTCCGGAATAGTCTGAAGGTAAAGATTGATATATGGAATAATAGTGTTTGGTCTTCGGAAGGGTTCCGGAATTCATCGGAAGGGGTTTCAGATGTTTCCCGAAATGTTCCGGTGTGAGAAAACTTTATTTGGGCCAAGGGGTAAAGCCCACGGGGCTTTTGTTAAGTGCAAAAGGCAGTTTTGCGGAGGCCAGCGGCCTCCCTGGCGTCTGGGTCCAGACGCCGGGCACCCTGGCGTCTGGTACTGGAGTTCGAGAATGACTCTTGCCTTTCGGGAAACACCGACTTTGAGGAGGCTTTTACTCCATGTTTCGATCCTAGGGCACAACATATAAATAGAGGGGCAGGGCCAGCACCCAAGACACATCAAGACTCACCAAGCCTTGTGCCGGCAACCCCGTCCCCTCTAGTTTATCCTCCGTTTAGTTTCTGTAGTGCTTGGCGAAGCCCTGTGAAGATTGTTCTTCATCACCAACCATCACCATGTTGTCGTGCTGCCGGAACTCATCTATTACTTCACCCTCTTGCAGGATCGAGAAGGCGAGGACGTCATCGAGCTGAATGTGCGCTGAATGTGGAGGTGCCGTACGTTTAGTATTTGATCGGGACGGATCGTGAAGGTATACGACTACATTAACCGCGTTGATAAACGCTTCCGCATAGCGATTTTCAAGGGTATGAAGATGATCTCCCCTTATCGTAGATATGCATCTCCATGGATAGATCTTGCGTGTGCGTAGAATTTTTTTTGTTTTTCATGCAACTTTCATACAACTTATATGAAAACAATCCTTTTCTAGAGAAAATCATGTATGTTAGACTATATAATATAGAATTGAACACAACGCTTTTTTCCCTTCACCCCACCAAGAAAAATATAACATACCACTACTAAAGATGTTAGAATGGCATCATTTATTTAGATTATATTCAATATATATTGATGGTAAAACTCTATGTAAGATGAGGGAGTCCTGGATTAGGGGGTCTCCGGACAGTCGGACTATATCCTTTGGCCGGACTGTTGGACTATGAAGATAAAAGATTGAAGACTTCGTCCCGTGTCCGGATGGGACTCTCCTTGGGGTGGAAGGCAAGCTAGGCAATACGGATATGTAGATATCCTCCCTTGTAACCGACTCTGTGTAACCCTAGCCCCTCCGGTGTCTATATAAACCGGAGGGTTTTAGTCTGTAGGACAACAACAATCATACCATAGGCTAGCTTCTAGGGTTTAGCCTCTACGATCTCGTGGTATATCAACTCTTGTAATACTCATATCATCAAGAACAATGAAGCAGGACGTAGGGTATTACCTCCATCAAGAGGGCCCGAACCTGGGTAAACATTGTGTGCCCTGCCTCCTGTTACCATCCGCCTTAGACGCACAGTTCGGGACCCCCTACCCGAGATCCGCCGGTTCTCACACCGACATTGGTGCTTTCATTGAGAGTTCCACGGTGCCGTCACCGTAAGGCTCGATGGCTCCTTCCATCATCGGTAATGATGCGGTCCAGGGTGAGGTTTTCCTTCCCGGACAGATCTTCATATTCGGCGGCTTCGCACTGCGGGCCAACTTGCTTGGCCATCTGGAGCAGATCGAGAGCTACGCCCCTGGCCATCAGGTCAGGTTCAGAAACTTAAACTACACTACCGACATCCGCGAAGTCTTGATCTTCAACGGATTTGAGCCTATGCCGGATACACCGCACAGTCACGATGAGCATGATGTAACTCTGTTGTCGGACAGTATTCAGGAGATCGCATCGGCAACTACTCTGGCCGTTAATTCGGAGCAAATTGCGCCATCCAAGAGCGGAGGGATAGACCCCGCCATGGAGGCTGCACTCTCAGTGGCGATAGAGCTAGATACCGACTTCACCCCTTACGAGAGTCGTGTCGCCAAACCACTGGATTCGTCTCCGGCCACGGACTCTGAGCCGCCTGCATCCGTGCCCATCCAATCCGACTGGGCGCCGATCATGGAGTTCACCTCCACGGATATTTTTCAGCAATCGCCTTTCGGCGATGTGCTAAATTCATTAAGGTCTCTCTCCTTGTCGGGGGAGCCTTCGCCGAACTATGTCCGGCTAGAATGGGATGCAGACAACGAAGAAATTGGCTGCCCACCCACCACCCACTTAGTAGCCACTTTCGACGATTTAACCGACATGCTCGACTTTGACTCCGAAGACATCGACGGTATGGACGACTATGCTTCACTGATGAAGTTATGGATCACGAATTCCCGGAGGGTTTTAAACCCGTAAATATCGAATCATATGATGGTACAACAGATCCCGCTGTATGGATTGAGGATTTCCTCCTTCACATCCACATGGCTCAAGGTGATGATTTACATGCCATCAAGTACCTCCCACTAAAACTCAAAGGACCAGCTCGGCATTGGCTCAATAGCTTGCCAGCAGACTTTGTCGGCAGTTGGGAGGATTTGGAAGACACATTCCTTGACAACTTCCAGGGCACTTATGTGCGACCACCGGACGCTGATGACTTGAGCCATATAAATCAGCAGTCAGGGGAACCGGCCAGACAATTCTGGACATGGTTCCTGACTAAGAAAAACCAATTGTCGATTGTCCGGACGCAGAGGCCCTAGCGGCATTCAAGCATAACATCCGCGACGAGTGGCTTGCCCGCCACCTCGGCCAGGAGAAGCCGAAGTCTATGGCAGCCCTCACGACACTCATGACCCGCTTTTGCGCGGGCGAGGATAGCTGGCTGGCTCGCAGCAACAACACATCAAGGAATCCAGGCACTTCGGATACCAAAGATGCCAACGGCAGACCACGTCGTAACAAACCAAATCGCCGCAATAACGGCGATAACACTGAGGATACGACAGTCAATGCCGGATTCAGAGGCTCTAGATCCGGTCAGCGGAAAAAGCCATTTAAAAGAAGTACTCCGGCTCCGTCCAGTTTGGATCGCATACTGGATTGCTCGTGTCAAATCCACGGCACCCCCGACAAGCCATCCAATCACACCAACAGAGAATGCTGGGTGTTCAAGCAGGCCGGCAAGTTAAATGCCAAAAACAAGGACAAGGGGATGCATAGTGATGATGAGGAGGAGCCCCGGCCGCCGAACACGGGAGGACAGAATGGGTTCCCCCCACAAGTGAAGACGGTAAACATGATATACGCAACCCACATTCCCAAGAGGGAGCGGAAGCGTGCACTAAGGGACCTCTATGCGATGGAGCCAGTCGCCCCAAAGTTCAACCCATGGTCCGCTTGTCCGATCACCTTTGATCGCAGGGACCACCCCACTAGTCTCCGTCATGGCGGATCCGCCGCACTGGTCTTAGACCCCATCATAGACGGATTTCACCTCACTCGAGTCCTTATGGACGGTGGCAGCAGCCTGAACTTGCTCTATCAGGATACAGTGCGAAAAATGGGTATCGATCCCTCGAGGATCAAACCCACCAAAACCACCTTTAAGGGCGTCATCCCAGGTGTAGAGGCCCACTGCACGGGCTCAATCACATTGGAAGTGGTCTTCGGATCACCGGACAACTTCCGAAGCGAGGAGTTAATCTTCGATATCGTCCCGTTTCGCAGTGGCTATCACGCACTGCTCGAACGAACAACATTTGCAAAATTCAATGCAGTACCGCATTACGCATACCTCAAGCTCAAGATGCCAGGACCTAGGGGGGTCATAACAGTAAATGGAAACACAGAACGCTCGCTCTGCACGGAAGAGCACACTGCGGCCCTCGCAGCAGAAGCACAAAGCAGCCTTTTAAGGCAAACCACTAATTCGGTGATACATTCCCCGGACACCTTCAAGCGAGTCCGGAGTAAACTGCAACAGGATTGCCTGGCACGTTCAGAGCTCGCCTAGCAATTCGGCCCCTGTCCCAGTCCCAGTCAAGCAACAAAATCCGTGCTACGCGTACATAATTACACACTGAAAATACCATGGACATAGGCGGGAGCACGATCAGGGCACGTCCCGCAATGCGGCTTAACCGCCCTAGGGGTTGTATACCTTTATCATTTCTTTTCTCTTTCAGGGCCTTACTCTCTGGAAGCCCTTCCGGCAGTACGATTGCCAGAAAAATTACGGGAAGGAACAACCAAGGCGGCAAGAAGCTAAGATGTACACGGGAACCCCCAGGTGGTCTCTAATAATAGTTGATATACCCTCTTTCTACTATCCATACGCAGCTTGCCTTTGGATAAGACATCTCGAATAGTCCTACTTTCTTCTTATTGCACTACTTGTACCAGTACGCTTCAACGTATTATCTAAATAACAATGCATAGCATTAGTCTATTATTGCATTATTTATCCTTTCTTTTTTCTTATATGTCCATTTACGACAATCCGCACCCGTACATTCGGGTACGGTCAGTATGCCAGGGGCTTTCGCTTACCCCATAATACGGCACAAGAAGTTCGAACACTTTTGACAGTGCGACACCCCAAACTTATAGCACTATATGCATCAGCTTTGAATCATGTCTTGGGTCAATAGTTGGGTTTGCCCAGCTCCCATGCTTTGGTACCTTACGTTCCGCTATATCGGCTAAGGTAGCGGTGGGAGAACTACTGCGATTGTGTCCCGGTTCTTCCGGACGAGCACCTCAGTAGAGAAAGCCGAAAATTGACTTTCATGATAAGGTGAGAGACTGGTCGCTGTTCGAGAGGTCTCAAGTCCTTAAAGACTTTTTCCGCTTCATGCGAGGAGTCGGCCTTGTCCGGCTTAGGCGTTATAGCGCCCCAAATTCGGTCTTCCGAATACTAGGGGCTTCGCCAAAATTTAAAATTGTAGACTTCTATGGCTAAGTGAGAGTGATAAAGCCTTATAGTCCGATTGCCTGGTTCGTTGCGATGAACACCTCCCTGGAAGGACCCAAAATTGGGGTAAAGAGTGCTCAGGTTTATCCCAAACACCCCAATACTAGTTACATGGGGGAAGAAGCCGACGACTGGCCAACTCTCAGATTTTATAAACGGCCGCACAGAAGGTAATATTTTAAATTTAAAAAGAGTCACATGGCACAAATGAACTCGTTTCATATTACAAGATCACATGAGCATGTTCTTTCAAAAATTACATCCCTGGCACATTCATCCACCACAAGGTGGGAACCCTCCAGGACACTCTCCTAATACATTTCGGGGCAGCGATGCTCCTTGCCCTCCGGCGACCCCTCCTTCACCAGCTTCACAGTGTCCAGCTTCACCCAGTGCACCTTCACCCGGGCAAAAGCCCTGCGCGCACCCTCGATGCAGACAGACCGCTTTATGACTTCAAGCCATGGGCAAGCCTCCACAAGCTGCCTCACCAGACCGAAGTAGCTGCCGGACAGGGGCTCGCCAGGCCACATCCGGACTATAAGGCCCCTCATGGCCTGTTCGGCCGCCTTGTGAAGCTCGACCAATTGCTTCAGCTGGTCACTCAAGGGGCATTGGGTGTTCTATCACAGTATACTGAGACCAGAACAACTTTTCCGTCGAGCTCCCCTCCTGAGCTCGGTAAAACTCTGAGGCATCCAGTACACTGCGGGGAAGATCTGCGAACGCTCCTAGAGAGCTCCGAACTCGGGTAAGTAAAAGGAAAGATTCCTCCACATGCTTGCTTTGCATAATGAATGCCTTACGCGCTGCTATCTTCTTCACCGCATCAATCTCCTGGAGGGCCCTGTGGGCTTCAGCCTTGGCGCTCCGGGCGCTTTCAAGCGCCTGCGCGAGCTCGGACTCTCATGTCTTAGAGTCAAGCTCCAAGGACTCGTGTTTTTGGCAAGAGCCTCGAGCTCTTGCTGCACATCGCCCACTCGGGCTTCTTGCTTCTCCCGCTCAATGCGCTCCTTGGCCGCTTTGTCTTCGGCCGCGGACAGCGCCTTCTTCAGGGTCGCCACTTCGGTCATGGCCCCTGGCAAATTCATGATGATCCTATTACTTTACACCCAAACTTCTTTTGTATATATAGACAAGGTATTTCTTACCTTTGCTCTCCTCGAGCTGCCTCTTGGTAAGGCCGAGCTCATTCTTGGACCGCTCCAAGTCCTGCTTCAGTGCAGAGACCTCCGCAGTACGTGCGGCAGCGGCCAGCAATGAAGCCTGCACATACACATAGATATATTCTGATTAAACTCCTGAGTCATCATTTGATCCTCTATTCGGCCTTTATACTCGAACGCCGAACAGAGCATCAGGGGCTACTATCTATGCGGTAATATTTTCTTATATTTTGGTTGCTTACCTCAAATCCTGTTAGGAGGCTGGCGCAAGCTTTGGTCAGTCCGTTTTTGGCGGACTGAACTTTCTCGATCACCGGACTCATGATAGTGCGGTGCTCTTCTTCAATGGAAGCGTCGCGAAGCGCTTCCAGCAAGTTGTCCGGTGCCTCTGGATGGACAGAGGACACCGGCACGGGCGGCTTTCCCCCCTTAACGGGGGCTCGCCCGCCGGAGTCCGGAACCACCGAAGATTCTGGTGCAGTGTTCGACTATGGGCCGAACCTGGAGCCCATGGGAGTCCTGCTCTCTTTACGCCCAGGGTCCGAAAGGTCGCCTTGAGGCGCCCCCAGGACTACCTCCCCTTGGCTCGGTGCCTTTTGAGACAACACCTCGGCGTTGTCCGTAGGGCGAGGGGTGGAGGCGGTCGGAAGAGAACTGTTGTTCATATCCGACAAGTCCAATGAACCGCTCGACGAAGATACATCGAGATGAGCTCGGGACGGACTGCATAATCATGTTCGGCATGAGGAAAAGCAGTGCAATAAAACATACCATGAATTACTATGGTGTCCGAATACTTACGACTTCGCCGCTGTAGGCGGCCATCGTGGAGCAGTCCGGAGGGAGGGTCCTTCCCTTCTTGGACCCTTCGGCCTTCCCGGTTGGGTCGGCCTTCCTTTTCTTGTCTCCCCGGCTGGGGGGGAGAACTTTCCTCCTCCTCCTCCTCGTTTTCATGGGAGGAGTGCGCGTCGGAGTCATCGGACGATGAGTCCGATACAACCTTGCGCCGAAGACCCTTTCGGGTGCCTGTGGCCTTCTTCTTGGCCTTCTTTGCCGCCACCTCGTAAGGTGTCGGAGCCAGCATCTCCGTTAGGAGAGCATCTGCAGGATCTTCAGGCAGGGGGCTGGGCAATTGAGCTCCTCTGTTGTCTTTATCCAGTCCTGTTAATGACATGGAAGCTTAGATCTTGCACATGATTCAACTGCGGCAAATAAATACCCTGTGAGATATTGAAACTTACCGGATTGGCATGGCGCTTTGCGCTGAGTCCGCGGTCCTCGATGAGGGAAGGAGGTACCTCGGCGCCCTTGAACAGCACCCTCCAGACGTCCTTGTGCGTCTGTCGTAGAGCTCTCGGAGTGTCTGGTGCTTGGCCGGGTCGAACTCCCACAAATTGAATGCCCGTCGTTGACACGGGAGAATCCGGCGGAAGAGCACGACCTGGACCACGTTGACGAGCTTGATTTTCTTGCTCATCATGTTCCTGATGCTGGTCTGGAGTCCGGTCAGCTCTACCGAAGAACCTCAGGACATGCCCTTCTCTTTCTAGGAAGTGAGCCGCGTGGGTATTCCGGATCGAAATTTGGGGGCCGCCGCCCAGTTGGTGTCGCGCGGCTTGGTGATGTAGAACCACCCTGATTTCCACCCCTTTATGGTCTCCACATAGAAGACTTTGAGCCAGGTGACGTTAGGCATCTTGCCCACCATGGCGCCTCCGCACTCTGCTTGCTGGCCGACCACCACCTTCGGTTTGACATTGAAGGTCTTCAGCCACAGGCCGAAATGGGGCTTGACGCCGAGGAAGGCCTCGCACACGACGATAAACGCCGAGATGTCAAGGATTAAATTGGGGTCAGATCAAGAAAATCCAGCTCGTAGTAGAACATGAGCCCGTGGACAAACGGGTGGAGGGGAAATCCCAGTCCGCGGACGAAGTGGGTAAGAAAAACTACTCTCTCATGGGGTTCGGGCGTAGGGATGATCTGCCCTGCATCTGGCAGCCGGTGCGCTATATCCGCGGACAAATATCCGGCTTCCCGTAACTTTGTAATGTTCTCCTCCGTCCATCCACTTGCCTTCCGCTCCGGACATGCTTGGAGTGGTTTGAGAAGAAAGACGCGAACTTGGGCGCTGGAGCTCGAGTGTGCGGGTACGGGTAAGCAAGGAGGAAGAAGGCGTGGGTGAAAAGAGTGAATCTTTGTCCCTTTATAAGGGCGGAGGAGGCGATGCGCCTCCCCACTTGCCTGGTAAAATCGCTTATTCCCCAAGCGCCGTAATTGATGGCGCGATGAGAATCCCATAATAAGGGGTACACGATCTCTACTTTGACAAGACGTGTCAAGAAAACCGCCTCACGATATGTGCGGTGATGGTTGAGAAAAACGGTTCAAATAATGACCGGGCCATGGCATGATGTCATGCTGTCAAAACGTGTCAGCAGATTAGATTTGTGGAAATATTATTCTCTCTACGGTGGTATGTGGAACTTGTTTTGCAGAGCCGGACACTATCCGTGTGTTCAAAATCTTCCATGGAGTATTCGGAGGAGGAACCCGCCTTGCAATGCCGAAGACGATACTGCATGCCGGACTCATCTTCATTGAAGCCTGGTTCAGGGGCTACTGAGGGAGTCCTGGATTAGGGGGTCTCTGGACAGCCGGACTATATCCTTTGGCCGGACTATTGGACTATGAAGATACAAGATTGAAGACTTCATCCCGTGTCTGGATGAGACTCTCCTTGGCGTGGAAGGTAAACTAGGCAATACGGATATGTAGATCTTCTCCCTTGTAACCGACTCTGTGTAACCCTAGCCCCTCCGGTGTCTATATAAACCGGAGGGTTTTAGTATGTAGGACAACAACAATCATACATAGGCTAGCTTCTAGGGTTTAGCCTCTACGATCTCGTGGTAGATCAACTCTTGTAATACTCATATCATCAAGAACGATCAAGCAGGACGTAGGGTATTACCTCCATCAAGAGGGCCCAAACCTGGGTAAACATCGTGTCCCCTGCCTCCTGTTACCATCCGCCTTAGACGCACAGTTCGGGACCCCTACCCGAGATCCGCCGGTTTTGACACCGACATAAGCCCATATCTTTTGTGAGATCAAGTCAATTGAAAGGCATCATTTACAATATTTACTTGAATGATGATAGGTTCGCATGCTACAAGTAGTGCAATAACGTCCATGCTCGATACCGCAAGAACATATAAAACATTCTACCTATGAAGATCATTCTCTTCTTCCTAGTCCTCGCCCTCCTCCGGATCTCGGGACCCGACATCCCATGCCTCGACATGATATATATAGTCCTCGCCCTTCTTCCTAGTTCTTCTCCTCTTCCTTCTCCTAGTTGCACGAAGGCATGGTCCAAAATGCAATGAATCATCGCAAACGGTGATGGCCGGCTGATAACCATGGTTCTATGTACAAACAAACTGTGGGTGAGTTTTGCTCTGTATGTGCCAAGAGTATTTGTAGTCCCCGGTAGATTTCACCAATGGACATTCCAAGATTTTGCCAACTTCGATTGTAGACACGCTATTTGTTTTTGTTGAACTTGCTCTAATAAAGTGGCCGTGTGCATCTTTCCGATGCAGAGGGCGGGGGATGACCTCCTTTTCAAGAAAAAAGAAATGTACATACTTTACTTGCACAAATGACTTTACATGTATGTTCTGCTGTGTCACTGTACACTTTAATCACACAACTATATATCTTTACTTCAGCACATATTTACCCATTGTTCGTATGTGTGGTCACTTCCTGAATAATTTGTGAGAGACGAAGAAGCCGAGCGAGAAAGCAGCGATAGCGATGGCGACCACTTCCTTGTTGCTCCTTGCCTTCTCCACCATGCTGTCCGCCCACTTCATGTCTGACAGCTGCTCCAGCCCCCCTGCCACGCGCTCTTTCCAGCAGCTGCATGCCGTGGCCTTCTTCTCCAGCACCGCTTTGGCTTCCATGGCAGCGGCAGTAGCCTTGGCTCTCTCTTCCTCGCTGCGCTGTCTCACTGCCGCAGCCAGGTTCTCGTGGTCAACCACCGCTTTGGCTTTCTCGCCGTTGGCAACCTCCGGCTTCGGCGCCGGCATCTCGGGTATGGCCGGAGCAGCGGCATGGGGAGCATTAGGCTTCACTTCTTGTTCTTTGTTCACCGTTGGTGCTAGCTTTTGCCGTTCTACCTTGTTCCCGCTGACTTCCTCCGGTTGCTTCTGCTGTTGAGCATTCTTCGTGGCCTCGTCCATGGCCTTGTTGGACGCATTCTCCTCCTTGGCGATCTCTTCCTTAGGCTTAGTGGTGCTGTCGTCGCCGTTGGCCGCCTCCTTCTCTTTACCGTCGACATCTTTGGTTGGCGGCGGCCTGACGGTGGTGGTGGCGGCACCATCCTCCTTAACCACACCAGGTTTACCCCTCTTAATCTCCTCGATGCTCGTCGGCGCGGGGACACCAGAGTACGTGCGCTTGGGCACGGTGAGCGTGAGCACGCCCGCCTCGAAGCGGCCGGCGATGTCGTCGAGGCTGGCGGTGGAGGGGAGCTGGAAGACCTTGTGCAAGGATCCAGGGGTGGCGCCCGGCCTCGCCCCGCTCACGGTGAGCCTGCCGACGCCGTCCACCTGCACCCTGAAGTCAGGCTGGACGTGGCGACTGGTGAGCGAGCTTTCGGCCCGGCTCGCGGCCCACTAAGGACCAGACCGTTCGGTCCTGGCCCGCTAACAAAACTGGCCGGTCCGGTCTGCAGAAACAGGCCCGAAAACAAGTCGGTCCGGTCCTGTTTTTGACCGAGCTGGCTCGGTCGGACCGCGGCATTTGGCACAAGCGCACAGCCCAGCAGTCCAGTGCAGGACAGCAAGTCGATATGATGCTAGGGCAAAGGCTCCCGCACCCCCAATTCCCCGATCCCCTTTCCTCTTGGCTGCAGAGAGAGCGCCGCCTCCGCCGGCCGCCGTTGCCATCGTCGACCACCACCTCCTGGGCTGCACCTGCACGCAGTGAAAGGAGGAGTGGAGGAGCCAAGGAGGGAGCGTCGTGTCTGCACGGCTGCACGTGCTCGCCGTCGTCGTCCGTTGCCGTCTCCACCTGCCCGTCTTCGACCACCTCCTCGCCGGTTAGCCGCAGTCGAGCACGAAGCTGGAGGACGCGGGGGACGGAGCTGAGCTGCTGCACGTGCGCCTGCAGTCCTGCATGTCGTCGCCGCCAGTTTGTAATTGTTCCTTATCTCTGAACTTTCTTCAGTTGGTAATTGTTCACTCCCTCTGAACTTTCTTCAGTTGGTATTTGTTCACTTCCTCTGAACTTTCTTCAGTTGGACAACTTCCTGTGTTGTTTTTCTTGCAAACTTGCTTAATTTTCGTCCATTTGAACCTCTTTTGCAACCTAATAATCTATATGTTCCAATTTGCTGTCAAAAGAGTTCTAAAAAGGCTCCCGGCACACTCCCACGCAGAAACTGTACTCGGTCCAGTCGGTCCCCTCGGTCTGCTCCGAGCTGAGGTGCAGCCGGTCCGGTCCTGGAAAACAGGACCGCATGTAAGCTCGGTCCGGTCCTGGAAAACAGGACCGCATGTAAGCTCGGTCCGGGCCAGTTTCGGCCGGTCCAAAGGGAGGCTCGGTCAGGGACCGGACCGGCTCGGACCATGTCCACCCTGACCCTGAAGTCGCCCTTCTTGAACCCCTCGAGGCTGAGGCGGAGCACGTAGGTGCCGGTCTTGTCCGCCCATTCGAACTTGGGGTCCACGATCGGTGCCGGCTGCTGCCGCTTCGGCTTGGTGTTGGTCAGGGCCGGCCCTAGCAATTCTGAGGCCCTAGTGCAAGTGTGCAACCGAACAAATCCATTTGATAACAAAGAGAGAGATTAAGGTGGTGATACACCTAGAAAAATCATTAAATTAGCATCGTTGGGCCCCTGCTTTCTTTGAGACTTGTGGTAATCCATGTGAGGATGAAAGTAGGGGGAAGAAAGAAAAAAGAACGAAGCGTCCGTGTGTTTTTTTAGAGAAAAAGTATCAATGGCAGAACATAAGAATATAAGATATGGGCCCCTCCCCTGGCTGGGCTCTAGGCAGTCGCACTTTTTGCGTAGGCCTAGGGCCGGCCCTGGTGTTGGTGGTCAGGGTGGACACGGTCCGGGCCGGGCCGGTCCCGGTCCGAGCTAACGTTTGGACCGGCCGCCGACGGTACGGGCCGGACCGGACCGAGCAGCATGACGGTCCTGATTTCACGGAGCGGATCGGCCAGTCGGCCACGATGAAGCCTGGGCCGGGCAGAGCGGACCGGCCAACCACCACCGGCGGCAACTTGTACGGGTGTAGCTTGATGTGTACGACATGCGCAGGTGTTCTGGCGAGGTGGGTGACATGTGCGAGCGCCGGTGTCGAGGTGGGCGACGTGCCGTGGGAAGTGTGTGGGCGCCGCGGTTCTTTGCCCTAAACATGCACATGTTTGTTGACTAGCAGATTTTCCGTTGTATATGCAAGTAATCCGTCGTATGCATGAGCTCATGATTTCTCGTGTGCGGGCCTTGCGTGATTAGTGGATCAAATGGGACGTGGAGTTAATCGTCAAACTGTAGCGTGATTTTTGGATCAAGCCCTGTTTCTCTCGTACTTTCTGTTTTCTGTTTTACTGAACAAAAGGAAACCTCACCATGGGATTGCGCGTGACGTGATTATAGGAAGCTGACGGTATAAAATCTAGCACCTTCTGAAACAATAGTTGCCTGATTTGTTGGACGAGAAAATCACGGCCTAGCGTTTCTCCCACGATGCGAAAATCACGGCCGAGCTCTGCTGAAACTATTGCCGTTGATCGAGAACTCGCGAACGGCGGCAATGCGCGCATGGCATCGACGGCGAGCGGCGGAAAGAGGCTATGGGGCACGAAGAGGAGAACAAGGAAGAAGAAGGCAAGCTCGGGGACAAGGTGGTTCACCCAGGGTCTGCCGGTGGCCGTGACAATGACTGCGTT
Organism: Triticum urartu; assembly: GCF_003073215.2. Classification (NCBI taxonomy): domain Eukaryota; kingdom Viridiplantae; phylum Streptophyta; class Magnoliopsida; order Poales; family Poaceae; genus Triticum; species Triticum urartu. Next base: position 659,135,512 of record NC_053028.1, on the reverse strand, counting down.
TCTTGTCCGCTCGGTCGGCTCGGTTAAAGACCAGACCGGACCAACATTTTCTCGGGCCTGATTTGGCAGACCGGACCGTCCAATTTATTTAGCGGGCCAGGACCGAGCGGGCCACAAGCGGGCCGAAAAGCCCGCTCGGTACGTCCACCCTGAGTTGGTGGCGGCCGCCATGAGGAAGCGTAGGCAGGGAATCGTAGTGAGATGAGATGGGGAGGTTGGCATGATGGACCGTGTATATATTTAGGTGTTTGGTATGATCAATTCGAAACTTGTAAAAGGAGGAAATCATTGGACGGTATTAATCCGGCGCACGTCCTGCATGCATTCCTGTACTGTAAGCGTAGCCATACTCGTGGAGTCATGTGTGAGGAAAGGTCAAGGGATCTCCGTGCGGTAGGGTAAATGGATTTGGAGGGAAACTAGCTAGCTATGGAGCGAGGCGAAGAAAGGAAGAAAGAATGCTTGCTGTGCTGTGCATGTAGTAATCGTGACAGCCAAGCTAAGTCGGCCGATCGCCGGCTGCACACAGCACCAGCTTGTTCACATCGATCGCCATCTTACTTTTATCTCACCTCAAATATACTACTAGCTTTTGAAAAATGACACAACTTAAGAAAGTGATACTACTGGAATTTTCATGTACGCCAGGTGTAATACTCTTCGCCGAGTGCTAAAACATGGACACTCGGCAAATCAAGTTTTGCCGAGTGTCACTCTCGGCAAACCCACCTTCATGGCAAACTGCCATCTTTGCCGTCACTGCCTCACGGCAAAGAGGCACCGCATGGCAAACCCTGGAGACGCCGAAAGCCGCTCACGGCAAAGAGGAGCCACGTGGCATGCCTGTCCGCAACAGACGGCTCAGTCAGTTACTACGTACTTTGCCGAGTGTCACTCTCGGCAAAGCATATGCAACATCCTTTTTTGTGTTCTTTCTAACTGACATGTGGTCCCACTGGTCACATTTATCAGTAAAAGTTTTAAATAACTTGCTAAATATTTTTGAAAAAAATGACGATATCTTTGCCGAGAGCGGCTCTCGGCAATCCTTCTGACCAGTACGATAGCGTGGCCCACATGGGGGCTGACAGTTTGCATAGCTTTGCCGAGAGGTAGTCTCGGCAATGCTCGCCTTCTTTTCCGAGAGCTGCTCTCGGAAAAGTTGTGGCACAACAATAGTGTCTCGGACGACCATGTTTCCGAGAGGAGCTCTCGGTAGTATATTGTTTTCTGAGTGTTGCTCTCGGAAATCTTTCCCATCCATTCTGCTGTCAAGCTATTTCTTTTCTGATCCCTGCAGATAAAAACAACTACAGTGCAATTTGATCATATATAGGCATAATTTGATCTAATCCACACATATATAGGCATAATTTGATCATATATAGGCATAATTTGATCTAGTCCACACATATATAGGCATAATTAGGGATAGTCCACATATTGTCACACACAAGTCGAATGTATTATCCTAGTAGACGTCACACACAAATCGCAAATTCATACATATTGTCACTACTTGCAAAACAAGTGCACGTCACAATAGAAGTACACTTGTTCATATATATAGATCATCTTGAGGAGGAGAGGCCATCGGGTTAACGTTCCGGAGGGGGAGGAGGGGCATCACTTGCACTGCTTCGAGATTGCATAAGAACCTATAAGAGTAGAGTCACGTGAGGGTGGTTCGTCCCTATGTATTGAATCTTCTACTCTAGTTTAGATAATGTTCTACATGTAGTTGATCCTCAAGCAGCTTCAACCTCTGTTCGTGTCTTTCCGTTCCTTTTCTCTGGACTCCTGCTCAGCCTGCCGCCTTTGCTCCTCTTCAATAGCCCGCTGCGCCATTAAATCCTGTAACATGGCATTAGGCTCATATAGGTTTGAACGGTGCTATTTCGAGGCATGGACATAAATGAAACGTTAGCATGCTAACCTTGAGACGCGCTATCTCACGTGATGCGGCGGTTGGGCGACTCCGTATGGACGGAGTTGAGCTGGTGCTCGACGCGCGTATCTCGTGCAGCTTGCGATGCGAGAAGGTGGCGATCGCCCCATTGCAAAGGAGGTGGCGGCCATGGCCCTTCCCCTCGCCAGCAATGATGAGAAGCTCAGGATCAAGGGGCTTGGACGTAGGTTCGGCTTCCTGCCCGTGCACCTCCTGGAAGACCTCTTTGAAGGTCCCCCACTTCTCCTCCGCCGACTCGCTACAGAACTCGGCGCCATCCTTCCCCTTGTGGCCTTCTCTCCAGGCTTCCAGGATGTGGACCGGGCGACCAACCTTCGCCTCCTGCAAAATTAACCATCAAGTTGAATGAACCAAGATGCACCGTGCGAAAAAGTTAACATCTTAATCCACATACCATGTGTTGCTTGAGAGCGGTTAGGTTCCGGCTCCCCTAGACATGAGTCGGGCCTGGCATTTTGGCTTGTTCGTTTCCCTTCTCCACATGCTACGCCTGCCATGCTGGGTCACACCACATGGCAACCAGGGCCTCCCAACAATCGTCCTTCATCCAGGGTTCCTTCACCTAGTTAGACAAAATCGAATAATTGAGGAACAAGAGGGATGAATCAAAGTACTAGCAACCGATGTAGTCACTTACCACTGACAGGTATTCTTCTCGCGACAAGTTGGTCTGGCAAGCAGTCTTCCTTTTCATCTTCTCTCCCTTCTCATCGAGCGGCCGACACTGCATCACGGCTTTGTACCGCAGCGTGTGCTTGGTGTCAGAGAGTATCTTTCGGGCAGATTTCACGATGCCTTTGATCGCCTTCTGCTGCTCACCATCCACGCAAGAAGATGTTTGCTACAAGAAAGCATATGGCATCTTCTCACCATCCATGCAAGCAAGGATTTGGATATGGAAAAATGCAGTGGTTGGAGCGAAGATACTTACAAAAAAAGCATTGATGACCCGAGTGGCCATGGTGACATCGTGCTCATCCTTGTTGTGTAGGTAATGCTCCCAGGTTAAACCTGGCGACGGCGGATCGTCGTCACCCGGCTTGGACAATCTAGGGAAGTGCTTCCTCAAGAGGGAGTCGATGACGTGGTTCGGCGGGCGTGCCCCCTTAGGTTGTGTCGGGATAAATTCCCACTGACTGCATGATATAAAAGACAAGCATATGTGAGTGTCAAAGTTGTGGCATCCAAAATATGATGCAAATGAAATGCTTGCTTACCCCTCTCCTGTCAGGCAAATGACAGGACGATTGCTGGCAGCAGTTGGTTCCGGGACCTTCCCCGGACCACGCCCGGATTTCTTCCTCTTGGAAATGTTGCTCGAGGTAGACCCCGAGCCATCCAAGGCCTCCATGTCGCCCGACTCGGTAGAGAGCGGATATGGTGTATCTAAGTCTGCTCCGACATCGCCATCCGATGATGACTATGCCTCGGTTGTGGCCTGGTGGGAGGGGGACGACTCGGTCCTACCAATCGGGACTCTCCGATGCTTACTACCAGTGCTCCCATCAGAATCTGAAAAACAAAATATATATGGTTACTCTCAGTTCCAAAGCAAAATCTTCCTAATCTAAGTGTCATATCATATATGGCAAAAAATAACACAAATAGCTCAATCAAGTCTCAGATATATAGTTCCATTTACTAATGCCATAGCACTGACAAGGAAACAAGCACAAGTATATAGTTTCATTGATCCACTCTAGTATTTATCTAAAAAAGCACAAGCATAGAGGTGTTGATCCTTCGGCAAAAACAAAGCATCCACATCCTTATCCCCACGCCAAACAACTTACCGACGACAAGCATTAGTTTAGAGACAAGAAGTTCAGAGAACTAGTTTCAACTGAAACTAAATACTTCGAGCACTCATTCGGTTTAACTAAAACTAAACCAGTCAAACATAGGAGTCAAAACCAAAGCATCCATAGCCTTATTCTCCATTGCAAATCACTTACCGACAACAAGCATACACAGTGCTGAATCTGTTCTATATATATTGGCCGTAGCACATTACTAGTATTTACGATGATCATCAGTCGTAAAATTAAACCAGAACAGTAGCAACTAAACTCTTATTAATCGTTTAGTTAAACTAAAATTCAAACAAACACTCTAGGCATTACTCCAAACTTCCAAACTTCCATACTACTCTAGGCATTACTAAACAGGACCATCTTCCTCTACTACTTTTAATCACATTTGTGCATAGTTCCTACATTTGTGCAAAATATCCTACTCTAGGCATAGAATCTAATACTAACCTGAGGGCATCTCCAGCTGTCGCGCTACCGGAAAAGCTCTGCTGCGGTGGCCGTCCTTGCGCCGCATCGAAGAACCGCCGCGCCGGCTGCCGGCCATGAAGCTTGGGGCAGTGGCCGCAGTTGGGGGCGGTGGAGGAGGGGGTGGCGGTGGCCGCAATTGGGAGCGGTGGAGGAGGGGTGGCGGCCGCAGCTGGTGGCGGCGGCAGTGGTGGCAATTTCGGCGTCGGCGGCGGCGGTGGCGCAGGGAAGAGAGGAGGGGAATGAAGATACAAACGAAAGGGGAAAGGTTAAGATCCAGGTTAGATGCTTTACCGAGAGCTTCACTCGGAAAAGGTGGCCATTACTGAGAGCCGAGAATCGACCCTCGGTAACCACTGCTCTAATTTTTTTCCCTTCTCTTTTTGTTTTTTTTTGCACTATCTTTTTTGTATCTCATATTTCATATGCTTTTACGACCAAAGTTTGTAAATTCCATGACTTCTGATGAATTTTTTCAAAACTCAACTTTAAAGAGTGTAAAGTAAAAAACATGAGAAGAAGCAGTTGTTGACCGTGGCCTACCCCCTCTCTCGGTGCCGGTCAACTTTCTAGACCAGCATCGAGAGAGAAATTTAAAGAGTGTAAAGTAATAAACATGAGAAGAAGCAGTTGTTGACCGTGGACTACCCCCTCTCTCGGTGCCAGTCAACTTCCTAGACCGCCGGGGCCACCGGATAGCCCATGCATATACATGTGATGGCCTCCTTTGAGAGCACAAGAAGTTTCAAGGCCAAGGGAGCAACAGGACCCGCACTTCCTGCACAAACCGGACACATTCCCTCTCGATACCCATGGACTATCTCGAAGAACGGGCCTAGACTTGGTCTGTCATCTCGCAATGACATGCACTAACACGGAGAAGCAGTTATTCACCGTGGACTACACCCTCTCAGTGCCGAATAATGCCCTAGACCGCCGGGACCACCGGATGGGTGCTCGATATAGAGACCGCCCGAGGGGGGGAGGGCACCCCTACATGCGTGTGGCCCATGCATATGCATGGATGGGTGGTGTGCTATTTGAATGAGCAACGCACGTGCTTGACGTGACACGTGCCTTACAAACCACACACACGGGCGGGAACGTCAAGGACCAGCTGCGTCTGTCCCCGAGACAGAATCTTTGATGGGTGATCCCATGACAGAACGAGCCTAGGCTTGGTCTGTCATCTCGCCATGACATGCACTAACACGGAGAAGCAGTTATTCACCGTGGACTACACCCTCTCGGTGCCGAATAATGCCCTAGACCGCCGGGGCCACCAGATGGGTGCTCGATATGAAGACCGCCCGAGCGGGGGGAGGGCACCCCTACATGCGTGTGGCCCATGCATATGCATGCAGGGGTGGTGTGGTAATTGAATAAGCAACGCACGTCCTTGACGTGACGCGTGCCTCACAAACCACACACACGGGCAGGAACATCGAGGACCGGCTGCGTTTGTCCCCGAGACAGAATCTTCGATGGGTGATCTCGTGACAGAACGAGCCTACACTTGGTCTGTCATCTCGCGATGACATGCACTAACACGGAGAAGCAGTTATTCACCATGGACTACACCCTCTCGGTGTCGAATAACGCCCTAGACCGCCGGGGCCACCGGATGGGTGCTCGATATAGAGACCGCCCGAGGGGGGAGGGCACCCCTACATGCGTGTGGCCCATGCACATGCATGCAGGGGTGGTGTGCTATTTGAATAAGCAAAGCACGTCCTTGACGTGACACGTGCCTCACAAACCACACACACAGGCGGGAACGTCGAGGACCGGCTGCGTCCATCCCCGGGACAGAACCTTCGGTGGGTGATCTCGTGACAGAACGAGCCTAGACTTGGTCTGTCATCTCGTGATTACATGCACTAACACGGAGAAGCAGTTATTCACCGTGGACTACACCCTCTCGGTGCCGAATAACGCCCTAGACCGCCGGGGCCACCGGATGGGTGCTCGATATGGAGAGCGCCCGAGGGGGGAGGGCACCCCTACATGCGTGTGGCCCATGCATATGCATGCAGGGGCGGTGTGCTATTTGAATAAGCAACACATGTCCTCGACGTGGCACGTGCCTCACAAACCACACACACGGGCGGGAACATCGAGGACCGGCTGCGTTCGTCCCCGGGACAGAGTCTTCGGTGGGCGATCCCGTGACAAAACGGGCCTAGACTTGGTCTGTCATCTCGCGATGACATTCACTAATACGAAGAAGCAGTTATTCCCCGTGGCCTACCCCATCTAGGTGCTGAACAACGCCCTAGACCGCCAGGGCCACCGGAGGGGTGCCGGTCTCTAGAACCGGACGAGGCCCATCCGAAGAAGAAAACACAAGACGGTAATTATGATGTGCTAAGGTTGTTTGCCAAGCATGAAAGAAAAAAAGAAAAAAAAAGTGTAATACATATTATCGAGAATGCACAAGAAGGAAAGAGATCTAGGTTAGATGCTTTAGCGAGAGCAACTCTCGGAAAAGGTGGCCATTACCGAGAGCCGAGAATCGACCCACGGTAACCACTGCTCTAATTTTTTCCCCTTCTCTTTTTGCCTTTGTTTTGCACTATCTTTTTTGCATCTCATATTTCATATGCTTTTACGACCAAAGATTATAAATTCCATGAATTTTGATGAATTTTTTCAAAACTCAACCTTAAAGAGTGTAAAGTAAAAAACATGAGAAGAAGCAGTTGTTGACCGTGGCCTACCCCCTCTCTCGGTGCCGGTCAACTTTCTAGACAGGTACCGAGAGAGAACTTTAAAGTGTAAAGTAATAAACATGAGAAGAGGCAGTTGTTGACCGTGGCCAACCCCCTCTCTCAGTGTAGGTCAACTTCCTAGACCGCCGGGGCCACTGGATAGCCCATGCATATACATGTGATGGCCTCCTTTGAGAGTAGAAGAAGTTTCGAGGCCTACAGAGCAACATGACATGCACTTCCTGCACAAACCGGACACATTCCCTCGCGATACCCATAGACTATCTCGAAGAACGGGCCTAGACTTGGTCTGTCATCTCGCGATGACATGCACTAACATGGAGAAGTAGTTATTCACCATCGACTACACCCTCTCGATGCCGAATAATTCCCTAGACCGCCGGGGCCACCGGATGGGTGCTCGATATAGAGACCGCCCGAGGGGGGAGGGCACCCCTACATGCGTGTGGCCCATGCATATGCATGCAGGGGTGGTGTGCTATTTGAATAAGCAACGCACGTCCTTGACGTGACACGTGCCTCACAAACCACACACACGGGCGGGAACGTCGAGGACCGGCTGCGTTCGTCCCCGAGACAGAATCTTCGATGGGTGATCTCGTGATAGAACGAGCCTACACTTGGTCTGTCCTCTCGCGATGACATACACTAACACGGAGAAGCAGTTATTCACCGTGGACTACACCCTCTCGGTGTCGAATAACGCCCTAGACCGCCGGGGCCACCGGATGGTTGCTCGATATAGAGACCGCCCGAGGGGGGAGGGCACATGTGTGTGGCCCATGCATATGCATGCAGGGGCGGTGTGCTATTTGAATAAGCAACACACGTCCTCGATGTGGCACGCGCCTCACAAACCACACACACGGGCGGGAACGTCGAGGACCGGCTGTTCGTCCCCGAGACAGAGTCTTCGGTGGGCGATCCCATGACAGAACGGGCCTAGACATGGTCTGTTATCTCACGATGACATGCACTAACACGAAGAAGCAGTTATTCCCCGTGGCCTAGCCCCTCTAGGTGCCGATCAATGCCCTAGACCGCGGGGGCCACCGGAGGTCTGCCGGTCTCTAGAACCGGACGAGGCCCATCCGAAGAAGAAAACACAAGGCGGTAATTATGATGTGCTAAGGTTGTTTGCCAAGCATGAAAGGAAAAACAAAAAAAAGTATAATACATATTATCGAGAATGCACAAGGAAAGAGATCTAGGTTAGATGCTTTAGCGAGAGCAACTCTCGGAAAAGGTGGCCATTACCGAGAGCCGAGAATCGACCCTCGGTAACCACTTCTCTAATTTTCCCCTTCTCTTTTTGCCTTTGTTTTGCACTATCTTTTTTGTATCTCATATTTCATATGCTTTTACAACCAAATTTTATAAATTCCATGACTTTTGATGAATTTTTTCAAAACTCAACTTTAAAGAGTGTAAAGTAAAAAACATGAGAAGAACTAGTTGTTGACCGTGGCCTACCCCCTCTCTCGGTGCCGGTCAACTTTCTAGACCGGTACCGAGAGAGAACTTTAAAGAGTGTAAAGTACTAAACATGAGAAGAAGTAGTTGTTGACCGTGGCCTACCCTCTCTCTCGGTGCCGATCAACTTCCTAGACCGTCGGGGCCACCGGATAGCCCATGCACATACATGCGATGGCCTCCTTTGAGAGCACAAGAAGTTTCGAGGCCAACGGAGCAACAGGACCCGCACTTCCTGCACAAACCGTACACATTCCCTTTCGATATCCATAGACTATCTCGAAGAACGAGCCTAGGCTTGGTCTGTCATCTCGCGATGATATGCACTAACACGGAGAAGCAGTTATTCACCGTGGACTACACCCTCTCGGTGCCGAATAATGCCCTAGACCGCTGGGGCCACCGGATGGTTGCTCGATATAGAGACCGCCCGAGGGGGGGAGGGAACCCCAACATGTGTGTGGCCCATCCATATGCATGCAGGGGTGGTGTGTCATTTGAATAAGAAACACACGTCCTTCACGTGACACGTGCCTCATAAACCACACACACGGGCGGGAACGTCGAGGATCGGTTGCGTCCGTCCCCGACACAGAATCTTCGGTGGGTGATCCCGTGATAGAACGAGCCTAGACTTGGTGTGTCATCTCACGATGACATGCACTAACACGGAGAAGCAGTTATTTACCATGGACTACACCCTCTCAGTGCCGAATAACGCCCTAGACCGTCTGGGCCACCGGATGGGTGCTAGATATGGAGACCGCCCGAGGGGGGGAGGGCACCCCTAAATGCGTGTGTCCCATGCATATGCATGCAGGGGTGGTGTGCTATTTGAATAAGCAACACATGTCCTTGACATGGCACTTGCCTCAAAAACCACACACACGGGCGGGGACGTCGAGGACCGGCTGCGTTCGTCCCCGAGACAGAGTCTTCGGTGGGCGATCCCTTGACAGAACGGGCCTAGACATGGTCTTTTATCTCACGATGACATGCACTAACACGAAGAAGCAGTTATTCCCCGTGGCCTAGCCCCTCTAGGTGCCGATCAACGCCCTAGACCGTCGGGGCCACCAGAGCGGTGCCGGTCTCTAGAACCGGACGAGGCCCATCCGAAGAAGAAAACACAAGACGGTAATTATGATGTCCTAAGGTTGTTTGCCAAGCATGAAATAAGAAAAATAAAAAAAGGTATAATACATATTATCGATAATGCACAAGAAGGAAAGAGATCTAGGTTAGATGCTTTACCGAGAGCAACTCTCGGAAAAGGTGGCCATTACCAAGAGCCGAGAATCGACCCTCGTTAACCACTGCTCTAATTTTTTCCCTTCTCTTTTTGCCTTTGTTTTGCACTATCTTTTTTGTATCTCATATTTCTTATGCTTTTACGACCAAAGTTAATAGATTCCATGACTTTTGATGATTTTTTTCAAAAGTCCTCTTTAAAGAATGTAAAGTAAAAAAACATGAGAAGAAGCAGTTGTTGACCGTGGCCTACCCCCTCTCTCGGTGCCGGTCAACTTTCTAGACCGGCACCGAGAGAGAACTTTAAAGAGTGTAAAGTAATAAACATGAGAAGAGGCAGTTGTTGACCGTGGCCAACCCCCTCTCTTAGTGCCGGTCAACTTCCTAGACCACCGGGGCCACTGGATAGCCCATGCATATACATGTCATGGCCTCCTTTGGGAGTAGAAGAAGTTTCAAGGCCTACAGAGCAACATGACATGCACTTCCTGCACAAACCGGACACATTCCCTCTCGATACCCATAGACTATCTCGAAGAACGGGCCTAGACTTGGTCTGTCATCTTGCGATGACATGCACTAACACGGAGAAGCAGTTATTCACCGTGGACTACACCCTCTCGGTGCCGAATAATGCCCTAGACCGCCGGGGCCACCGGATGGGTGCTCGATATAGAGACCGCCCGAGGGGGGAGGGCACCCCTACATGCGTGTGGCCCATGCATATGCATGCAGGGGTGGTGTGCTATTTGAATAAGCAACGCACGTCCTTGACGTGACACGTGCCTCATAAACCACACACATGGGCGGGAACGTCCAGGACCGGCTGCGTCCGTCCCCGAGCAGAATCTTCGGTGGGTGATCTCGTGACAGAACGAGCCTAGACTTGGTCTGTCATCTCGCGATGACATGCACTAACACGGAGAAGCAGTTATTCACCATGGACTACACCCTCTCGGTGTCGAATAATGCCCTAGACTGCCGGGGCCACCGGATGGGTGCTCGATATAGAGACCGCCCGAGGGGGGAGGGCACCCCTACATGCGTGTGGCCCATGCATATGTATGCAGGGGTGGTGTGCTATTTGAATAAGTAACGCACGTCCTTGACATGACACGTGCCTCACAAACCACACACACAGGCGGGAACGTCGAGGACCGGCTGCGTTCGTCCCCGGGACAAAATCTTCGATGGGTGATCTACCCCTACATGCGTGTGGCCCATGCATATGCATGTAGGGGCGGTGTGCTATTTGAATAAGCAACACACGTCCTCGACATGGCACGTGCCTCACAAACCACACACACGGGCGGGAACGTCGAGGACCGGCTGTGTTCGTCCCCGAGACAGAGTCTTCGGTGGGCGATCCCGTGAAATAACGGGCCTAGACTTGGTCTGTTATCTCGCGATGACATGCACTAATACGAAGAAGCAGTTATTCCCCGTGGCCTACCCCCTCTAGGTGCCGAACAACGCCCTAGACCGCCAGGGCCACCAGAGGGGTGCCGGTCTCTAGAACCGGACGAGGCCCATCCGAAGAAGAAAACTCAAGACGGTAATTATGATGTGCTAAGGTTGTTTGCCAAGCATGAAAGAAAAAACCAAAAAAGAGTATAATACATATTATCGAGAATGCACAAGAAGGAAAGAGATCTAGGTTAGATGCTTTACCGAGAGCAACTCTCGGAAAAGGTGGCCATTACCGAGAGCCGAGAATCGACCCACGGTAACCACTGCTCTAATTTTTCCCCTTCTCTTTTTGCCTTTGTTTTGCACTATCTTTTTTGTATCTTCAATATTTCGTATTGCTTTTACGACCCAAAGATTATACATTCCCATGAATTTTGATGATTTTTTTCAAAACTCAACTTTAAAGAGTGTAAAGTAAAAAACATGAGAAGAAGCAGTTGTTGACTGTGGCCTACTCCCTCTCTCGGTGCCGGTCAACTTTCTAGACCGGTACCGAGAGAGAACTTTAAAGAGTGTAAAGTACTAAACATGAGAAGAAGCAGCTGTTGATCGGCCAACCCCCTCTCTCGGTGCCGATCAACTTCCTAGACCATCGGGGCCACCGGATAGCCCATGCATATACATGCGATGGCCTCCTTTGAGAGCACAAGAAGTTTCGAGGCCAACGGAGCAACATGACATGCACTTCCTGCACAAACCGGACACATTCCCTCGCGATACCCATAGACTATCTCGAAGAACGGGCCTAGACTTGGTCTGTCATCTTGTGATGACATGCACTAACACGGAGGAGTAGTTATTCATCGTGGACTACACCCTCTCGGTGCCGAATAATGCCCTAGACCGCCGGGGCCACCGGATGGGTGCTCGATATAGAGATCGCCTGAGGGGGGAGGGCACCCCTACATGCGTGTGGACCATGCATAAGCAATGCAGGGGTGGTGTGCTATTTGAATAAGCAACGCACGTCCTTGACGTGAAATGTGCCTCACAAACCACACACACGGGCGGGAACGTCGAGGACCGGCTGCGGTCGTCCCCGAGACAAAATCTTCAATGGGTGATCTCGTGACAGAACGAGCCTACACTTGGTCTGTCATCTCGCGATGACATGCACTAACACGGAGAAGCAGTTATTCACCATGGACTACACCCTCTCGGTGCCGAATAACGCACTAGGCCGCCGAGGCCACCGGATGGGTGCTAGATATGGAGATCACACGAGGGGGGGTGGGCACCCCTACATGCGTGTCTCCCATGCATATGCATGCAGGGGTGGTGTGCTATTTAAATAAGCAACGCATGTCCTTGACATGGCACGCGCCTCACAAACCACACACACGGGCGGGAACGTCGAGGACCAGCTGCGTTCGTCCCCAAGACAAAGTCTTCGGTGGGCGATCCCATGATAGAACGGGCCTAGACATGGTATCTTATCTCACGATGACATGCACTAACACGAAGAAGCAGTTATTCCCCGTGGCCTACCCCTCTAGGTGCCGATAAACTCCCTAGACCGCCGGGGCCACCGGAGGGGTGCCGGTGTCTAGAACCGGACGAGGCCCATCCGAAGAAGAAAACACAAGACGGTAATTATGATGTGCTAAGGTTGTTTGCCAAGTATGAATGAAAACAACAAAAAAAGTATAATACATATTATCGAGAATGCAACAAGAAGGAAAGAGATCTAGGTTAGATGCTTTACCGAGAGCAACTCTGGGAAAAGGTGGCCATTACCGAGAGCCGAGAATCGACCCTCGGTAACCACTGCTCTAATCTTTTTCCTTCTCTTTTTGTCTTTGTTTTGCACTATCTTTTTTGTATCTCATATTTCATATGCTTTTACGACCAAAGTTTATAAATTCCATGACTTTTGATGAATTTTTTCAAAACTCAACTTTGAAGAGTGTAAAATAAAAAAACATGAGAAGAAGCAGTTGTTCACCGTGGCCTACCCCCTCTCGGTGCCAGTCAACTTTCCAGACCAGCACCGAGAGAGAACTTTAAAGAGTGTAAAGTAATAAACATGAGAAGAAGCAGTTGTTGACCGGATAGCCCATGCATATACATGTGATAGCCTCCTTTGAGAGCACAAGAAGTTTCAAGGCCAACGGAGAAACAGGACCCGCACTTCCTGCATAAACCGGACACATTCCCTCTCGATACCCGTAGATTATCTCGAGGAACGTGCCTAGACTTGGTCTGTCATCTCGTGATGACATGCATTAACACGGAGAAGCAATTATTCACCATGGACTACACCTTCTCGGTGCCGAATAATGCCCTAGACCGTCGGGGCCACCGGATGGGTGGTCGATAGAGACCGCTCGAGGGGGAAGGGCACCCCTACATGCGTGTGTCCCATGCATATGCATGAAGGGGTGGTGTGCTATTTGAATAGGCAACGCACGTCCTTGACGTGCACATGCCTCACAAACCACACACACGGGCGGGAACGTCGAGGACCGGCTGCGTCCGTCCTCGAGACAGAATCTTCGGTGGGTGATCCCATGACAGAACGAGCCTAGACTTGGTGTGTCATCGTGGACTACACCCTCTCGGTGCCGAATAACACCTTAGACCGCCGGGGCCATCGGATGGGTGCTCGATATGGAGACCGGCCGAGGGGGGAGGGCACCCCTACATGCGTGTGGCCCAGGCATATGCATGCAGGGTGGTGTGCTATTTGAATAAGCAACGCATGTCCTTGACGTGGCACGTGCCTCACAAACCACACGCACGGGCGGGAACATCGAGGACCGGCTGCGTTCGTCCCCGAGACAGAGTCTTCGGTGGGCGATCCCGTGACAGAACGGGCCTAGACTTGGTGTGTCATCTCGCGATGACATGCACTAACATGAAAAAGGAGTTATTCCCCGTGGCCTACCCCCTCTAGGTGCCGAATAACGCCCTAGACCGCCGGGGCTACCGGATGGGTGCAAGATATGGAGACCGCCCGAGGGGGGGAGGGCACCCCTACATGCGTGTGTCCCATGCATATGCATGTAGGGGTGGTGTGCTATTTGAATAAGCAACGCATGTCCTTGACGTGGCACGCGCCTCACAAACCACACATACGGGCAGGAACGTCGAGGACCGGCTGTGTTCGTCCCCGAGACAGAGTCTTCGGTGGGTGATCCCGTGACAGAACGGGCCTAGACATGGTCTGTTATCTCACGATGACATGCACTAACACGAAGAAGCAGTTATTCCCCGTGGCCTAGCCCCTCTAGGTGCCGATCAATGCCCTAGACCGCCGGGGCCACCGGAGGGGTGCCGGTCTCTAGAACCGGACGAGGCCCATCCGAAGAAGAAAACACAAGACGGTAATTATGATGTGCTAAGGTTGTTTGCCAAGCATGAAAGAAAAAAAATAAAAAATGGTATAATACATATTATCGATAATGCACAAGAAGGAAAGAGATCTAGGATAGATGCTTTATCGAGAGCAACTCTCGGAAAATGTGGTCACTACCGAGAGCCGAGAATCGACCCTCGTTAACCACTGCTCTATTTTTTCCCTTCTCTTTTTGTCTTTGTTTTGCACTATCTTTTTTGTATCTCATATTTCATATGCTTTTACGACCAAAGTTTATAAATTCCATGACTTTTGATGATTTTTTTCAGAAGTCCTCTTTAAAGAGTGTAAAGTAAAAAAACATGAGAAGAACCAGTTATTCACCGTGGCCTACTCCCTCTCTCGGTTCCGGTCAACTTTCTAGACCTACACCGAGAGAGAACTTTAAAGAGTGTAAAGTAATAAACATGAGAAGAGGCAGTTTCTGACCGTGGCCAACCCCCACTCTCAGTGCCGGACAACTTCCTAGACCGCCGGGGCCACTGGATAGCCCATGCATATACATGTGATGGCCTCCTATGAGAGTAGAAGAAGTTTCGAGGCCTACAGAGCAACATGACATGCACTTCCTGCACAAACCGGACACATTCCCTCTCAATACCCATATACTATCTCTAAGAACGGGCCTAGACTTGGTCTGTCATCTCGCGATGACATGCACTAACACGGAGAAGCAGTTATTCACCGTGGACTACACCCTCACGGTGTCGAATAATGCCCTAGACCGCCAGGGCCACCGGATGGGTGCTCGATATAGAGACCGCCCGAGGGGGGAGGGCACCCCTACATGTGTGTGGCCCATGAATATGCATGCAACGGTGGTGTGCTATTTGAATAAGCAACGCATGTCCTTGACGTGACACGTGCCTCACAAACCACACACACAGGCGGGAACATCGAGGACCGGCTTCGTCCGTCCCCGGGACAGAATCTTCGGTGGGTGATCTCGTGAACAGAACGAGCCTAGACTTGGTCTGTCATCTCGCGATGACATGCACTAACACGGAGAAGCAGTTATTCACCATGGACTACACCCTCTCGGTGCCGAATAATGCCCTAGACCGCCGGGGCCACCGGATGGGTGCTCGATATGGAGACCGCCCGAGGGGGGAGGGCACCCCTACATGCGTGTGGCCCATGCATATGCATGCAGGGGCGGTGTGCTATTTGAATAAGCAACACACGTCCTCGATGTGGCACGTGCCTCACAAACCACACACACGGGCGGGAACGTCGAGGACCGGCTGCGTTTGTCCCCGAGACAGAGTCTTCAGTGGGCGATCCCGTGACAAAACGGGCCTAGACATGTTCTGTCATCTTGCGATGACATGCACTAATACGAAGAAGCAGTTATTCCCCATGGCCTACCCCCTCTAGGTGCCGAACAACGCCCTAGACCGCCAGGGCCACCGGAGGGGTGCCGGTCTCTAGAACTGGACGAGGCCCATCCGAAGAAGAAAACACAAGACGGTAATTATGATGTGCTAAGGTTGTTTGCCAAGCATGAAAGAAAAAAAGAAAAAAAAGTATAATACATATTATCGAGAATGCACAAGAAGGAAAGAGATCTAGGTTAGATGCTTTACCGAGAGCAACTCTCGGAAAAGGTGGCCATTACCAAGAGCCGAGAATCGACCCTCGGTAACCACTGCTCTAATTTTTCCCCCTTCTCTTTTGCCTTTGTTTTGCACTATCTTTTTTGTATCTCATATTTCGTATGCTTTTACGAACAAAGTTTATAAATTCCATGACTTTTGACGAATTTTTTCAAAACTCAACTTTAAAGAGTGTAAAGTAAAAAACATGAGAAGAAGAAGTTGTTGACCGTGGCCTACCCCCTCTCTCGGTGCCGGTCAACTTTCTCGACTGGTACCAAGAGAGAACTTTAATGAGTGTAAAGTACTAAACATGAGAAGAAGCAGTTGCTGACCGTGGCCTACCCCCTCTCTCGGTGCCGATCAACTTCCTAGACCGTCGGGGCCACCGGATAGCCCATGCATATACATGTGATGGCCTCATTTGAGAGCACAAGAAGTTTCGAGGCCAACGGAGCAACAGGACCCGCACTTCCTGCACAAACCATACACATTCCCTCTCGTTACCCATAGACTATCTCGAAGAACGAGCCTAGGCTTGGTCTGTCATCTCGCGACGATATGCACTAACACGGAGAAGCAGTTATTCACCGTGGACTACACCCTCTCGGTGCCGAATAATGCCCTAGACCGCTGGGGCCACCGGATGGGTGCTCGATATAGAGACCGCCCGAGGGGGGAGGGCACCCCTACATGTGTGTGGCCCATGCATATGCATGCAGGGGTGGTGTGTTATTTGAATAAGCAACGCACGTCCTTGACGTGACACGTGCCTCACAAACCACACACACGGGCGGGAACGTCGAGGATCGGCTGGGTTCGTCCCCGAGACAGAATCTTTGGTGGGTGATCCCGTGACAGAACGAGCCTAGACTTGGTGTGTCATCTCGCGATGACATGCACTAACACGGAGAAGTAGTTATTCACTATGGACTAGACCCTCTCGGTGCCGAATAACGCCCTAGACCGCCGGGGCCACCGGATGGGTGCTAGATATGGAGACCGCCCGAGGGGGGGAGGGAACCCCTACATGCGTGTGTCCCATGCATACACATGCAGGGGTGGTGTGCTATTTGAATAAGCAACACATGTCCTTGACATGGCACGCGCCTCACAAACCACACACACGGGCGGGAACGTCGAGGACCGGCTGTGTTCGTCCCCGAGACAGAGTCTTCGGTGGGCGATCCCGTGACAGAACGGGCCTAGACATGGTCTGTTATCTCACGATGACATGCACTAACACGAAGAAGCAGTTATTCCCCGTGGCCTAGCCCCTCTAGGTGCCGATCAATGCCCTAGACCGCCGGGGCCACCGGAGGGGTGCCGGTCTCTAGAACCGGACGAGGCCCATCCGAAGAAGAAAACACAAGACGGTAATTATGATGTGCTAAGGTTGTTTGACAAGCATGAAAGAAAAAAAGAAAAAAAAAGTATAATACATATTATCTAGAATGCACAAGAAGGAAAGAGATCTAGGTTAGATGCTTTACCGAGAGCAACTCTCGGAAAAGGTGGCCATTACCGAGAGCCGAGAATCGACCCTCGGTAACCACTGCTCTAATTTTTTCCCCTTCTCCTTTTGCCTTTGTTTTGCACTATCTTTTTTGTATCTCATATTTCTTATGCTTTTACGACCAAAGTTTATAAATTCCATGACTTTTGATGATTTTTTTCAAAACTCAACTTTAAAGAGTGTAAAGTAAAAAACATGAGAAGAAGAAGTTGTTGACCGTGGCCTACCCCCTCTCTCGGTGCCGGTCAACTTTCTCGACCGGTACCGAGAGAGAACTTTAAAGAGTGTAAAGTACTAAACATGAGAAGAAGCAGTTGTTGACCGTGGCCTACCCCCTCTCTCGGTGCCGATCAACTTCCTAGACCGTCGGGGCCACCGAATAGCCCATGCATATACATGCGATGGCCTCCTTTGAGAGCACAAGAAGTTTCGAGGCCAACGGAGCAACAGGACCCGCACTTCCTGCACAAACCGTACACATTCCCTCTCGATACCCATAGACTATCTCGAAGAACGACCCTAGGCTTGGTCTGTCATCTCGCGATGATATGCACTAACACGGAGAAGCGGTTATTCACCGTGGACTACACCCTCTCGGTGCCGAATAATGCCCTAGACCGCTGGGGCCACTGGATGGGTGCTTGATATAGAGACCGCCCGAGGGGGGGGGGGGGACACCCCTACATGTGTGTGGCCCATGCATATGCATGCAGGGGTGGTGTGTTATTTGAATAAGCAACGCACGTCCTTGACGTGACACGTGCCTCACAAACCACACACATGGGCGGGAACGTCGAGGATTGGCTGCGTCCGTCCCCGAGACAGAATCTTCGGTGGGTGATCCCGTGACAGAACGAGCCTAGACTTGGTGTGTCATCTCGCGATGACATGCACTAACACGGAGAAGCAGTTATTCACCATGGACTAGACCCTCTCGGTGCCGAATAACGCCCTAGACCGCCGGGGCCACCGGATGGGTGCTAGATATGGAGACCGCCCGAGGGGGGAGGGCACCCCTACATGCGTGTGTCCCATGCATATGCATGCAGGGGTGGTGTGCTATTTGAATAAGCAACGCATGTCCTTGACGTGGCACGCGCCTCACAAACCACATATACGGGCGGGAACGTCGAGGACCGGCTGTGTTCGTCCCCGAGACAGAGTCATCGGTGGGCGATCCCGTGACAGAACGGGCCTAGACATGGTCTGTTATATCACGATGACATGCACTAACACGAAGAAGCAGTTATTCCCCGTGGCCTAGCCCCTCTAGGTGCCGATCAATGCCCTAGACCGCCGGGGCCACCGGAGGGGTGCCGGTCTCTAGAACCGGACGAGGCCCATCCGAAGAAGAAAACACAAGACAGTAATTATGATGTGCTAAGGTTGTTTGCCAAGCATGAAAGAAAAAAATAAAAAAAAAGGTATAATACATATTATCGTAATGCACAAGAAGGAAAGAGATCTAGGTTAGATGCTTTACCGAGAGCAACTCTCGGAAAATGTGGCCACTACCGAGAGCCGAGGATCGACCCTCGTTAACCACTGCTCTATTTTTTTCTCTTCTCTTTTTGTCTTTGTTTTGCACTATCTCTTTTGTATCTCATATTTCATAGGCTTTTACGACCAAAGTTTATAAATTCCATGACTTTTGATGATTTTTTTCAAAAGTCCTCTTTAAAGAGTGTAAAGTAAAGAAACATGAGAAGAAGCAGTTATTGGCCATGGCCTACCCCCTCTCTCAGTGCCGGTCAACTTTCTAGACCGACACCGAGAGAGAACTTTAAAGTGTAAAGTAATAAACATGAGAAGAGGCAGTTGTTGACCGCGGACAACCCCCTCTCTCAGTGCCGGCCAACTTCCTAGACCGCCGGGGCCACTGGATAGCCCATGCATATACATGTGATGGCCTCCTTTGAGAGTAGAAGAAGTTTCGAGGCCTACAGAGCAACATGACATGCACTTCCTGCACAAACCGGATACATTCCCTCTCGATACCCATAGACTATCTCTAAGAACGGGCCTAGACTTGGTCTGTCATCTCGCGATGACATGCACTAACACGGAGAAGGAGTTATTCACCGTGGACTACACCCTCTCGGTGCCGAATAATGCCCTAGACCGCCAGGGCCACCGGATGGGTGCTCGATATAGAGATCGCCCGAGGGGGCAGGGCACCCCTACATGCATGTGGCCCATGCATATGCATGCAGGGGTGGTGTGCTATTTGAATAAGCAACGCACGTCCTTGACATGACACGTGCCTCACAAACCACACACACAGGCGGGAACGTCGAGGACAGGCTGCGTCCGTCCCCGAGACAGAATCTTCGGTGGGTGATCTCGTGACAGAACGAGCCTACACTTGGTCTGTCATCTCGCGATGACATGCACTAACACGGAGAAGCAGTTATTCACCGTGGACTACACCCTCTCAGTGCCGAATAATGCCCTAGACCGCCGGGGCCACCGGATGGGTGCTCGATATGGAGAGCGCCCGAGGGGGGAGGGCACCCCTACATGCGTGTGGCCCATGCATATGCATGCAGGGGCGGTGTGCTATTTGAATAACCAACACACGTCCTCCATGTGCCACGTGCATCACAAACCACACACACGGGCGGGAACATCGAGGACCGGCTACGTTCGTCCCCGAGACAGAGTCTTCGGTGGGCGATCCCGTGACAGAACGGGCCTAGACTTGGTCTGTCATCTCGCGATGACATGCACTAATACGAATAACGCCCTAGACCGTCTGGGCCACCGGATGGGTGCTAGATATGGAGACCGCCTGAGGGGGGAGGGCACCCCTAAATGCGTGTGTCCCATGCATATGCATGCAGGGGTGGTGTGCTATTTGAATAAGCAACACATGTCCTTGACGTGGCACGTGCCTCAAAAACCACACACACGGGCGGGGACGTCGAGGACCGGCTGCGTTCGTCCCCGAGACAGAGTCTTCGGTGGGCGATCCCTTGACAGAACGGGCCTAGACATGGTCTTTTATCTCACGATGACATGCACTAACACGAAGAAGCAGTTATTCCCCGTGGCCTAGCCCCTCTAGGTGCCGATCAACGCCCTAGACCGCCGGGGCCACCAGAGGGGTGCCGGTCTCTAGAACCGGACGAGGCCCATCCGAAGAAGAAAACACAAGACGGTAATTATGATGTCCTAAGGTTGTTTGCCAAGCATGAAATAAGAAAAATAAAAAAAGGTATAATACATATTATCGATAATGCACAAGAAGGAAAGAGATCTAGGTTAGATGCTTTACCGAGAGCAACTCTCGGAAAAGGTGGCCATTACCAAGAGCCGAGAATCGACCCTCGTTAACCACTGCTCTAATTTTTTCCCTTCTCTTTTTGCCTTTGTTTTGCACTATCTTTTTTGTATCTCATATTTCTTATGCTTTTACGACCAAAGTTAATAGATTCCATGACTTTTGATGATTTTTTTCAAAAGTCCTCTTTAAAGAATGTAAAGTAAAAAAACATGAGAAGAAGCAGTTGTTGACCGTGGCCTACCCCCTCTCTCGGTGCCGGTCAACTTTCTAGACCGGCACCGAGAGAGAACTTTAAAGAGTGTAAAGTAATAAACATGAGAAGAGGCAGTTGTTGACCGTGGCCAACCCCCTCTCTTAGTGCCGGTCAACTTCCTAGACCACCGGGGCCACTGGATAGCCCATGCATATACATGTCATGGCCTCCTTTGGGAGTAGAAGAAGTTTCAAGGCCTACAGAGCAACATGACATGCACTTCCTGCACAAACCGGACACATTCCCTCTCGATACCCATAGACTATCTCGAAGAACGGGCCTAGACTTGGTCTGTCATCTTGCGATGACATGCACTAACACGGAGAAGCAGTTATTCACCATGGACTACACCCTCTCGGTGCCGAATAATGCCCTAGACCGCCGGGGCCACCGGATGGGTGCTCGATATAGAGACCGCCCGAGGGGGGAGGGCACCCCTACATGCGTGTGGCCCATGCATATGCATGCAGGGGTGGTGTGCTATTTGAATAAGCAACGCACGTCCTTGACGTGACACGTGCCTCATAAACCACACACATGGGCGGGAACGTCCAGGACCGGCTGCGTCCGTCCCCGAGCAGAATCTTCGGTGGGTGATCTCGTGACAGAACGAGCCTAGACTTGGTCTGTCATCTCGCGATGACATGCACTAACACGGAGAAGCAGTTATTCACCATGGACTACACCCTCTCGGTGTCGAATAATGCCCTAGACTGCCGGGGCCACCGGATGGGTGCTCGATATAGAGACCGCCCGAGGGGGGAGGGCACCCCTACATGCGTGTGGCCCATGCATATGCATGCAGGGGTGGTGTGCTATTTGAATAAGCAACGCACGTCCTTGACATGACACGTGCCTCACAAACCACACACACAGGCGGGAACGTCGAGGACCGGCTGCGTTCGTCCCCGGGACAAAATCTTCGATGGGTGATCTCATGACAGAACGAGCCTAGACTTGGTCTGTCATCTCGTGATGACATGCACTAACACGGAGAAGCAGTTATTCACCGTGGACTACACCCTCTCGGTGCCGAATAACGCCGTAGACCGCCGGGGCCACCGGATGGGTGCTCGATATGGAGAGCGCCCGAGGGGGGAGGGCACCCCTACATGCGTGTGGCCCATGCATATGCATGTAGGGGCGGTGTGCTATTTGAATAAGCAACACACGTCCTCGACATGGCACGTGCCTCACAAACCACACACACGGGCGGGAACGTCGAGGACCGGCTGCGTTCGTCCCCGAGACAGAGTCTTCGGTGGGCGATCCCGTGACAAAACGGGCCTAGACTTGGTCTGTCATCTCGCGATGACATGCACTAATACGAAGAAGCAGTTATTCCCCGTGGCCTACCCCCTCTAGGTGCCGAACAACGCCCTAGACCGCCAGGGCCACCGGAGGGGTGCCGGTCTCTAGAACCGGACGAGGCCCATCCGAAGAAGAAAACTCAAGACGGTAATTATGATGTGCTAAGGTTGTTTGCCAAGCATGAAAGAAAAAACCAAAAAAGAGTATAATACATATTATCGAGAATGCACAAGAAGGAAAGAGATCTAGGTTAGATGCTTTACCGAGAGCAACTCTCGGAAAAGGTGGCCATTACCGAGAGCCGAGAATCGACCCACGGTAACCACTGCTCTAATTTTTCCCCTTCTCTTTTTGCCTTTGTTTTGCACTATCTTTTTTGTATCTCATATTTCGTATGCTTTTACGACCAAAGATTATACATTCCATGAATTTTGATGATTTTTTTTCAAAACTCAACTTTAAAGAGTGTAAAGTAAAAAACATGAGAAGAAGCAGTTGTTGACTGTGGCCTACTCCCTCTCTCGGTGCCGGTCAACTTTCTAGACCGGTACCGAGAGAGAACTTTAAAGAGTGTAAAGTACTAAACATGAGAAGAAGCAGTTGTTGACCGTGGCCAACCCCCTCTCTCGGTGCCGATCAACTTCCTAGACCATCGGGGCCACCGGATAGCCCATGCATATACATGCGATGGCCTCCTTTGAGAGCACAAGAAGTTTCGAGGCCAACGGAGCAACATGACATGCACTTCCTGCACAAACCGGACACATTCCCTCGCGATACCCATAGACTATCTCGAAGAACGGGCCTAGACTTGGTCTGTCATCTTGTGATGACATGCACTAACACGGAGGAGTAGTTATTCATCGTGGACTACACCCTCTCGGTGCCGAATAATGCCCTAGACCGCCGGGGCCACCGGATGGGTGCTCGATATAGAGATCGCCTGAGGGGGGAGGGCACCCCTACATGCGTGTGGACCATGCATAAGCAATGCAGGGGTGGTGTGCTATTTGAATAAGCAACGCACGTCCTTGACGTGAAATGTGCCTCACAAACCACACACACGGGCGGGAACGTCGAGGACCGGCTGCGTCCGTCCCCGAGACAGAATCTTCAATGGGTGATCTCGTGACAGAACGAGCCTACACTTGGTCTGTCATCTCGCGATGACATGCACTAACACGGAGAAGCAGTTATTCACCATGGACTACACCCTCTCGGTGCCGAATAACGCACTAGGCCGCCGAGGCCACCGGATGGGTGCTAGATATGGAGATCACACGAGGGGGGGTGGGCACCCCTACATGCGTGTCTCCCATGCATATGCATGCAGGGGTGGTGTGCTATTTAAATAAGCAACGCATGTCCTTGACATGGCACGCGCCTCACAAACCACACACACGGGCGGGAACGTCGAGGACCAGCTGCGTTCGTCCCCAAGACAAAGTCTTCGGTGGGCGATCCCATGATAGAACGGGCCTAGACATGGTATCTTATCTCACGATGACATGCACTAACACGAAGAAGCAGTTATTCCCCGTGGCCTACCCCTCTAGGTGCCGATAAACTCCCTAGACCGCCGGGGCCACCGGAGGGGTGCCGGTGTCTAGAACCGGACGAGGCCCATCCGAAGAAGAAAACACAAGACGGTAATTATGATGTGCTAAGGTTGTTTGCCAAGTATGAATGAAAACAACAAAAAAAGTATAATATATATTATCGAGAATGAACAAGAAGGAAAGAGATCTAGGTTAGATGCTTTACCGAGAGCAACTCTTGGAAAAGGTGGCCATTACCGAGAGCCGAGAATCGACCCTCGGTAACCACTGCTCTAATCTTTTTCCTTCTCTTTTTGTCTTTGTTTTGCACTATCTTTTTTGTATCTCATATTTCATATGCTTTTACGACCAAAGTTTATAAATTCCATGACTTTTGATGAATTTTTTCAAAACTCAACTTTGAAGAGTGTAAAATAAAAAAACATGAGAAGAAGCAGTTGTTCACCGTGGCCTACCCCCTCTCGGTGCCAGTCAACTTTCCAGACCAGCACCCAGAGAGAACTTTAAAGAGTGTAAAGTAATAAACATGAGAAGAAGCAGTTGTTGACCGTGGCCTACCCCCTCTCTCGGTGCTGGTCAACTTCCTAGACCCTCGGGGCCACCGGATAGCCCATGCATATACATGTGATAGCCTCCTTTGAGAGCACAAGAAGTTTCAAGGCCAACGGAGCAACAGGACCCGCACTTCCTGCATAAACCGGACACATTCCCTCTCGATACCCGTAGATTATCTCGAGGAACGTGCCTAGACTTGGTCTGTCATCTCGTGATGACATGCATTAACACGGAGAAGCAATTATTCACCATGGACTACACCTTCTCGGTGCCGAATAATGCCCTAGACCGTCGGGGCCACCGGATGGGTGGTCGATAGAGACCGCTCGAGGGGGAAGGGCACCCCTACATGCGTGTGTCCCATGCATATGCATGAAGGGGTGGTGTGCTATTTGAATAGGCAACGCACGTCCTTGACGTGCACATGCCTCACAAACCACACACACGGGCGGGAACGTCGAGGACCGGCTGCGTCCGTCCTCGAGACAGAATCTTCGGTGGGTGATCCCATGACAGAACGAGCCTAGACTTGGTCTGTCATCTCGTGATGACATGCACTAACACGGAGAAGCAGTTATTCACCGTGGACTACACCCTCTCGGTGCCGAATAACACCTTAGACCGCCGGGGCCATCGGATGGGTGCTCGATATGGAGACCGGCCGAGGGGGGAGGGCACCCCTACATGCGTGTGGCCCAGGCATATGCATGCAGGGTGGTGTGCTATTTGAATAAGCAACGCATGTCCTTGACGTGGCACGTGCCTCACAAACCACACGCACGGGCGGGAACATCGAGGACCGGCTGCGTTCGTCCCCGAGACAGAGTCTTCGGTGGGCGATCCCGTGACAGAACGGGCCTAGACTTGGTGTGTCATCTCGCGATGACATGCACTAACATGAAAAAGGAGTTATTCCCCGTGGCCTACCCCCTCTAGGTGCCGAATAACGCCCTAGACCGCCGGGGCTACCGGATGGGTGCAAGATATGGAGACCGCCCGAGGGGGGGAGGGCACCCCTACATGCGTGTGTCCCATGCATATGCATGTAGGGGTGGTGTGCTATTTGAATAAGCAACGCATGTCCTTGACGTGGCACGCGCCTCACAAACCACACATACGGGCAGGAACGTCGAGGACCGGCTGTGTTCGTCCCCGAGACAGAGTCTTCGGTGGGTGATCCCGTGACAGAACGGGCCTAGACATGGTCTGTTATCTCACGATGACATGCACTAACACGAAGAAGCAGTTATTCCCCGTGGCCTAGCCCCTCTAGGTGCCGATCAATGCCCTAGACCGCCGGGGCCATCGGAGGGGTGCCGGTCTCTAGAACCGGACGAGGCCCATCCGAAGAAGAAAACACAAGACGGTAATTATGATGTGCTAAGGTTGTTTGCCAAGCATGAAAGAAAAAAAAATAAAAAATGGTATAATACATATTATCGATAATGCACAAGAAGGAAAGAGATCTAGGATAGATGCTTTATCGAGAGCAACTCTCGGAAAATGTGGTCACTACCGAGAGCCGAGAATCGACCCTCGTTAACCACTGCTCTATTTTTTCCCTTCTCTTTTTGTCTTTGTTTTGCACTATCTTTTTTGTATCTCATATTTCATATGCTTTTACGACCAAAGTTTATAAATTCCATGACTTTTGATGATTTTTTTCAGAAGTCCTCTTTAAAGAGTGTAAAGTAAAAAAACATGAGAAGAACCAGTTATTCACCGTGGCCTACTCCCTCTCTCGGTTCCGGTCAACTTTCTAGACCTACACCGAGAGAGAACTTTAAAGAGTGTAAAGTAATAAACATGAGAAGAGGCAGTTTCTGACCGTGGCCAACCCCCACTCTCAGTGCCGGACAACTTCCTAGACCGCCGGGGCCACTGGATAGCCCATGCATATACATGTGATGGCCTCCTATGAGAGTAGAAGAAGTTTCGAGGCCTACAGAGCAACATGACATGCACTTCCTGCACAAACCGGACACATTCCCTCTCAATACCCATATACTATCTCTAAGAACGGGCCTAGACTTGGTCTGTCATCTCGCGATGACATGCACTAACACGGAGAAGCAGTTATTCACCGTGGACTACACCCTCACGGTGTCGAATAATGCCCTAGACCGCCAGGGCCACCGGATGGGTGCTCGATATAGAGACCGCCCGAGGGGGGAGGGCACCCCTACATGTGTGTGGCCCATGAATATGCATGCAGCGGTGGTGTGCTATTTGAATAAGCAACGCACGTCCTTGACGTGACACGTGCCTCACAAACCACACACACAGGCGGGAACGTCGAGGACCGGCTTCGTCCGTCCCCAAGACAAAATCTGTGACACCCCAAAATTTTGTCCTTGTTTTATTAATTAAAATTTTGCCAGGAGATTTAAACTTTCACTTTTTGGATCTTTCTTTTGATTTCAGAACCATTAGTTCTTGGTTATTATGGAGTTTTACCCCAAGTGAAAACTTTCCAAATATATTGGGACTTGTTACCCTCTCAAGAAAACTTTTCTTTTATATATGGGATTAATTGTATAATTATTTTTCCTGATCTCCATTTCTTTAAAAATGGCTTCCCATGGTTTTAGTGTCCCATTTGTACTACAACCCTTTTATAAATTCATCTGAAATTCCAACCAAATTTTGGAGAGGTCATGTGATGTTTTTGAATCACTTTTATGCAAAAACATATTTCTTTCTTTGGATATTTGAACTCTACACCAAGTTTTCAAATCTGGTCCAGAGAGCAATTTTGCACTACAACCTATTCAAATATTTCTTTGAAGCTTCCACCAAAATTATGGGATGTTAATAGGAGTATTTCATTCAACATTAAGCAAAAACCCATGGATGTTCTTTGAAAAATTTGAGTGAATCAACCTCTTTTTCATTCTGGTCCAGCATGGTGATTTGTACAGCAACCACCTTTTAACTTGCCCTTTTAGCTATGATTCCTTTTCCTACTTATAGCCCATGCTACAAAACCCTTAAGTCCAGGAGGTTGGACTCATTGGAGCACTTTTGGTTCATGAAATTATGTTCTTTTCCATCTGTCCAGAACTGGAGTTTTGCAAAACTTACACTAACAAGTTTGAGCTTTTGGCAAACTAACCTCACCACCCTCTGTATCATCTAAAGAGACCCCAATCTAGAAATTTGGGCCACCCCAAGAGTTACCTAGATGCCCATGGCATTTTGTCAAACACCCTGTGAGCATGGGCAGTTTGGGCATGAACTTTGGGTTTGCATTGTGATCTTGATCCACTGACCCAGTAACCATGTCCACTAAGCTCCTAGCTACTCCTAACCTAGGTCTGCTAATTGCCAGCCTCACCCAAGCTCTGTGGCATGCATTGGCATTTCGTCAAGCAGCTACCGTGCGTGCTCTGGGCGCGCCCAGAGCGCACGTTTTGCACGCGCGCGCACCGAGCCGCCGCGTCGCACGGCTGCCTCCCTGCGCCCGCTCTGGCCACTCCCCACTCGCAGCCAGCGCCCCGACTTCTCCCTCACCGCAGAGCCGCCTGGACCCCTCCTCCTGGTGCCCCACAGCGCCACCGACACTAGCCGCCGACGGCCGCAGCAGGGCTCTGCCATGGACAGCGCCGCCCGAACCACACCAGCGCGCCAGCTCGCTCGTGGAACAGCCCGACCTCATCCGCAAGGCCGTCCGCTAGTGCTCATCGTCGCCACGTCGCCTCCAGCAACAGAACGGCGGTCGCCGACGATCTTATCCGCGGCCACCGTCGGAACCGACCTCGTTGCACTATAAAAGGATGCCCCCGAGCTCGTCTAAGCCCTCAGGCAGCCTCATACCATCCTCCAAGTACCCCCCCCCCATATCCAGAGAATGACGGGAGGAGGTCGTCTTCCTCACCTCCGACGGGTTCGGCCGCCGCCATGCTCCAGTCAAATTCGTCGCGAGCAGGCCCTCCCCCGCCCATCCAGCAACACCACTCGACTCCCCTCAACCTAGCGGAGGTGCCCAGCCTCTCATATGCGATCAAGAACCACCGTAGCCCCAAACCCCCATTGCTCCCAAAGCCTCCTCCGCCGCGAAGCTCACCGCCGGCGACTCCCTCCACCCCCGCCGACCCAACGACCACCAGGAGGACCGTCCCGGTCTTGCGGATCCATCCCGACCCTTTGGAGCCCGCGGGGAGCCGCCGTTCGCCGGCGTTGATCGCCGGAGCCTCGCCTCCGTTCGGGCAGAGGAAGAGGAGGGAGAGAGGACTGGTCAAACCTGACGAGTGGGCCCCCTGGACCCACTGTCAGCGACCCAGCCCCACCCGCATGTTTTAAGTGAAAACGCAAACAGCCGGAAGTACGTCTCCTCTGCTCCGAAAGCATATTCTCATCGAAACGTTTTCTTTTCTGTTTTATTTTAAAAAATAGAGTTTGACTGAAACTTTGACTGGCTATAACTTTTTAAATATAAATCCAAATGACTTGATTCTTTTTCTGTTGCTTCCCAAATATTGTCTAGTTTATTTTCATATTTATTTCAAAATTTTCCAAACAAATTTTTTGTACTGTTTTTAAAGTATGTGTTAATTCAGATTTATTTAAAATAGGATTTGTTGGAGAGAGGAGAAAACTTTCAAAAGCACCTCACCTCTCCGCACCTTGAAGGCAAGCATTCTGAACCCTGGCATAATATATTTTGGGGATTGTTTGATACGGTTATAACCCCACCTCAACATGAAGCATAGTTATTTTTATGTGACGATATGATCATACACTTTGAGTGCAAAAATGGAAATGTTTGCTGTTGGAAATGGACATACTCGTGATAGCAATCACCCTCATATGCCTCTCATGCCTACCGGGAAGGATCCGAGGAAAGTCTCTGTCTTGGGTAGACACGAGCTTGTCCCTCGTCGAGACGGTTATGACCGGTGGGGCAGGGGGAGGTATGATGAGTGGTGGTTGGGTCTGATGGATGTGAAATGTTATCCTTGAGCTAATCATGCAGGAAATACTTAAGCCTCCTGAGTCGGCCGTAGATCGAATGTTGTTCCAGCAACCCCCATACTTGTTTCGTGCTGCCACTTGTCCCTGCCGTAGGTAGGGTACGGTTCAGTAAGTTGTCAACCCCTGTCCTAGCACACACCGTACAGAGAGGCCATGGTGGAAGATATCGGCTGCATCCGGTAGGCATGCCACCTGGTCCGGGGGCATGGGTGTTTCCGGTTGGGACCGAGAGGGGAGGCCACCCCTTAGAGCGCGCGATAGAAATTTGATCCCATGCTACGCGAGGTTGTAGCCTCCCCACTTAGAGTTTTTCTTAACAGGTGTCTGGGTGATTCCAGACACGAGTAAAGTTAAGCTGGTGTGTGCAAGTCAGGCGTGTTCTCGACTAAAAGACCATGGAAGGAATTAGTTCTGACGGACTAAAGAAATCCGTTACTCGTGGGTAAAGAGTACACCCTCTGTGGAGATATTATACCTATTCGAATAGCCGTGTCCATGGTTAAGGACTACAGTCTGGGATGGGTCAAGTGTCGGTCTTAGTGTCGGTCTTCGGAGGAAAACTGCTGAACCAAAACATGGATCATGACTTGTGGCGTATGATGATTATGATTATTATTATGGACTAACCATTTATGTTATTTGAATTATTGAGTATCCCTGGGACGGTTCTACCTCCTGGATATTCGCTGTGATTATTCTTATATAAGCCCTTTATGAGGTGTCGCACAGACGCCCGACTGTGGCATGCTTGTTATTTCATTTACTTATAAGCCCTTTATGTGGTGTCGCACAGACGCCCGACTGTGGCATGCTTGTTATTCCCTTTATATATAAGCCCTTTCTGTGGTGTCGCTCAGACGCCCGACTGAGGCATGCTTCATATTATTATCCTTTCGAGGCGTCGCTTCAGACACCCGATCGGTGCTTTTCATTTCTACTCCCTGATTGTTTACTCATGTTTTATTTGAATGATCTGCTTGCGCGCATCATGAACCTTATTTCATAACTGACGAAGTGATCATAGAATATTTCGAAACATGATTATCAGTGCCTATATTATACTTGTGTTCTTAATGTTTGCGAGTACATTCAAAGTACTCATTGGCTTGTCCCTGGCTATTGTCTTGGCCAGATCTCTTGCGTGGAGAGGAGCGTTGTGATGACAGCCCCGGAACCTACGCAATGTTGATAGTAGCCTCGCGAAGATAGGAGTTAACCTGGTCAGCTGTTCCTGTGGGAAATGGAGTCCCATAGACGCTGGTGATCCGCAAACCGCTTCCGCCTTCAGCCTCTAGCAAACCATTTGTTGTACTCATAGGCCATAATGGTCTTGTACTGCATATTTTGTATTTTTCTTGGAGTTTCTGTAACAAGTTGGTGTCTCATCAGCTAACAGTAATCCTGGGGCTGGTGAGCACAAGGGCCGCTTTTGGGAAATGAATATCCCGAAAAACCGGTCCTGACAAAATCTTTGGTGGGTGATCCCGTGACAGAACGAGCCTAGAATTGGTCTGTCATCTCGCGATGACATGCACTAACACGGAGAAGCAGTTATTCGCCATGGACTACACCCTCTCGGTGCCGAATAACGCCCTAGACCGCCGGGGCCACCGGATGGGTGCTCGATATGGAGACCGCCCAAGGGGGGAGGGCACCCCTACATGTGTGTGGCCCATGCATATGCATCCAGGGTGGTGTGCTATTTGAATAAGCAACGCACGTCCTTGACGTGGCAAGTGCCTCACAAACCACACGCACGGGCGGGAACGTCGAGGACCGGCTGCGTTCGTCCCCAAGGCAGAGTCTTCGGTGGGCGATCCCGTTACAGAACGGGCCTAGACTTGGTCTGTCATCTCGCGATGACATGCACTAACACGAAGAAGCAGTTATTCCCCGTGGCCTACCCCCTCTAGGTGTCAAACAACGCCCTAGACCGTCGGGGCCACCGGAGGGGTGCCGGTCTCTAGAACCGGACGAGGCCCATCATTTGAAAAATAAGACACAAGACGTTAATTATGATGTGCTAAGGTTGTTTGCCAAGCATGGAAGAAAACAACAAAAAAAGTACAACAAAAAAATTATAATACATATTATGGAGAATGCAGAAGAAGGATGCTTTACCGAGAGTCCCTTTCAGAAAATGCGGCCATTGCCGAGTGCCTCTGGACGACCCTCGGTAACCACTGTCGGTGCGGCTCTCGGAAAAGCCCCCGAGATCTAGGTTAACACTTCTACCGAGTGTCGCCGAAAGTTGGCTCTTGGAAATGTTTCCGGCGGGGACTTACGAAAATTTTCCCCCTCGCGCGCGCTCACTCCTTTGTTCTCTCTATTTCTCTCGCCCCTGCCGCCTCTGTCCGCCGCTGCCCCTCAGCGCCGCCGCTCCATCCGGCTTGCTCAGCCGCCGCTGCCGCCTCCGCCACCAGGAGTGCCTCCCCCGATCCCTCCACCTCCACCGAGAACCCCCCCCCCCACTGCCACCTCCACCGAGATCATCCACCGCCATCCCGTCTGCCGCCCCCTACGCCGCCACCCCGTCTGTCGTCGCAGCCGCCACCTAGTCAGCCGTTGCTCCTGCCACCCCGTCCGCCCTCATTGCCCCACCCCGTCCGCCCCTCAGCGCCCCACCTCATCTGTCGCCGCCTCCGCCGCCACCCCATCCGTCGTCGTTGCCGCCTCCCCGTCCGCCCCTCAGCGCCCCGCCCCGTCCGCCAAGGTCCACCATAGCCGCCACCTCTCACCTCCACGGCCACGGCCACCGAGCTCCACGGTTGGTATTTTATATTTAGGTGTGTATATATGTGCATATATAATGAATGGTGTATGTGAGTGTGTGTGTGGGAGAGGGGTGCTATTGGTGTGTGTGTGTGTGTGTGCATGTGTGACTGAGTGTGTGATGTGTGTGTATGGATATGTGAGTGTGTTTGTGTGTGGGGGGTGAGTGAGTGTTATTGATGTTTGTGTGTTTGACATATGATTGACACAACTTCATTCTTTCATGCAGGACATGCATCTATTTTGACAATAGAGAGAGTAAATTTAGTTGCATGCTTCAAGGGTAATCTCTTCTCGTTCATGTGTAGGTTTTCATTATTTGTAGATCACATAAATAGTCGCGTAACCTAGGTGTCTCCCGTTCGGAAGGGTTGTATCTATAAATATGCAAGTCTTTGCATATTTATAACCTCAACTCTTTCTAATTGTCCATGTTTTCCATGGACAACCCGAGGATGTGTAGGCGGGTCATTTTCATGATGTACTTAGATCCGAGACAGAATTTCGACAGTGTCTCCTTGTTGTTCTCTAGATACACATCCTCTTGGCTTATTGCTGAGACATGTATTTGGAGAACAGTGGGGAGGTGCTGCCGAAATTTTGTCTCGGGTCGGAGTACGTCATGAAAGTGGACCCAGCCTACACATTCTCGGGTGGGATTAGGACCTATCTTTACCTATTACATCGCTCAGTGCATGTCATAAAACTTGATGGAGCCACTTGTTACATAAAAAAATTATGTGTGTGTTTCACTTTATATCAGAGGATGGAAGAACGTGAGTGGATGTACACCGGACATCCCAGCATGGAGGGTATGACCCCTGAGTGGACGTTGAAGACCAATGATTTCCTGGAATTAGTATTTGCTGGAGAAACGTCAGTTCATGGAATTTGGTGCCCATGCACGGAGTGTGATAACCATACTGAAAGAGATAAGATTACTATGAGTAAACACTTAGGAAAATATGGGTTTACGCCAGGCTATTACCGGTGGATCTTTCACAGTGAGACAGAACAGTCCAGGGGAGAGGTGGTGCGACAACGCACCGGCGAATATGATACTCGGATTGAAAACCTGTTAGATGACATCCACTGTGCGGATCCGCGGGAGGACCCAAACTCCAAGGAGCCGCCGGAAAGCCCTGAACAGTATCATGCAGCTTTGTTTGCGGCACAAAAACCCCTTCACGCCCATACAGAGGTTACTCAACTAGATGGCATTGCACGCCTAATGGCCCAGAAGGCAAACCATAACATGAGCATAATTTGCTTCAATGAGTTATTGTCAGTTATTGCTAGCCTGTTGCCTAAAGAAAATATATTGCCAAAGAACATGTACGAGTCGAACAAAATCCTCAGTTCACTTAAGATGCCGTATGAGCAAATACATGCTTGCCCAAACGGATGCATGTTATTTAGAAATGAACATAAAGATACGAATTATTGTGTCAAGTGCAAATCCTCTAGGTATATTGAGGTAATAGATGATGATGGTAGCAAGAGGCAGCTCACAATTGCCGTCAATATCCTTCGATATATTTCATTCATAGAAAGGATCCAGAGGCTTTATATGACCGAGGAAACTGCCCAATATATGAGATGGTCCGCCAAAGGGAAGATGTACAATACAAAAAAATGCAACATCCCACTACTAGAAAAAGGGCTATAGCTGATATGGACATTAATGGCGCACCATGTATGTGGTGCACCACTGCTATATAGCAGTGGCGCACCAGATACTAGTGCGTCATTAGTATCCTCATTACTAATGGCGCACCAGACACACGGTGCGCCATTACTAGCAAATTTTATTTTATTTTTTTATTTTCCAAAACTATTAATGGCGCACCAGGGCACAGTGCGCCATTACTAGTTTTAACTAGTAATGGCGCACCACACGCTCGGTGCGCCACTACTGACAATTTTTTTTTACTTTTTTTCAAAAGTAGTAATGGCGCACCTGGGTGAAGTGCGCCATTACTAGCTCAAACTAGTAATGGCGCACCACACCCACGGTGCGCCACTACTGAGAATTATTATTTTTTTGCAAAACTAGTAATGGCGCACCCCTGGCAGGTGCACCATTAGTAACCAGGGTTACTAATGGCGCATTTGTAGGTGGTGCGCCATTAGTAACCTGAGACCGGCTAGATATTTTGGACAGCCACCTACCACACTCACTTTCCCCACTTCATTCTCTCCTCCTCCTCCTCCAAGCTTGTCTTGGCTGCCTCCTCCTCACCTCATTTGCACCATAGATTCACCCAAATTAAGTGGTTAAATTACCTTTTTGATAGGTAAGTAAGGGGAAAGCTTTCTTTATGTTGTAGATCTACTTTTTTCTCCCTCCAACAACGTGCACATGCACTTTTTATGGCCTAGCTAGATCTATGTATGTTTGTGGTGTTGCATATGTTAGTGGTGTTGCATATATGTTTGTGTTTGCAGGTACCGGTATTTGAAATGCGATAGTTGCCAATATGTTGCCGGAATGTTGATTCATTTCCGTTTCGGCGAGAATTTGGCACTATGCATTCTTTTTGGTCCTATTTTTAGGCAAAGTCATGCAAAAAAAATTCTTGGTTCTAAAATATCGTTTTGCTCTACCCCGCAGGTGACCATGGTCCGCACGATGACCGAAGGCATCGTGAATAGGTTTTTGAGCTCCGCGAAGGCCGAGATGCTTCAAAAGAACGAGACGGAGATAAGATGTCCGTGTTGAAGATGCAAGCTGAAGAGCCTTATTGCGGACCCGGATTCCGGGCAGGTGCGGGACCACCTGCTCTTGCGTTGTTTCATGGATGGCTATCGGTGGCAAGGTGATGAAGATGACTATGAAGTCTTCCATGGGGGCCGGGCAAGAAATGAGGAAGGGCAGCAAGACAACCACCACAGAGAGGGCGGGCGAGAAGACGAAGAATCTCCCGGACATGATCACGATGGTGATGCCAGACATGATGATGAGGAAGATCAAGATGAAGGGCATGATCATGAAGATGAAAATGCCGGAGCAAACGACGATGGACCATCGATGGGCTGGGTGCAGGACCCTCATATTCAAGAGCTGCTTCTCAAGCAGACAGATAACGCAAGAGCTACCGCCCGAGAGAAAGCCAAGCTGGATCAACTGGAGATAGACGCGGTTACTCCATTGTATGAAGGATGCATGCCCGAGGATACCCGCCTGAAAGTAACGCTCATGGCTCTGGAGATGAAGGTAAAACACAAAATGACCGACGCATGCTTCGACGAGAACATATCATTCTGGCACGAACGTCTTCCCAAGGGGAACAAGTGCCAGACCAGTTTCAAGGAGGGGAAGAAAATCGTGTGTCCTCTGAATTTACCGCACGTGAAATACCATGTGTGCATGAACAATTGCATCATTTAACGGGACGACCATGCGGAGTCTACCATATGTCCGGTGTGCGGCGTCACTCGATACAAGAAGAGGAAGAAAGCTCCTCGAAAAGTGGTGTGGTACTTTCCGATCACTCCTCGTCTGCAGCGGTATTTCGTGGACCCTAAGCTAGCAAAGCTATTGCGTTGGTACGCGGATAGGGAGGAGAAGATGACGGAAATGATCCGGAGATAAATAAAAAAGACAAGATGCTGAGTCACCCTAAGGATGCGAGCGAGTGGCAAGCGTTGAACTTCGAACACCCAGAATTTGGGGACGATCCAAGGAACATCGTGCTGGGCGCGAGCACCGATGGACTCAATCCGTTTGGCAGCCAGAGAAGCACACATAGCACTGTCCTGTGTTTGTGTGGATGTACAACCTTCCCCTGGTTGTGCATGAAGAGGAAGTACATTCACATGAGTATGCTAATTGAAGGACCGAAACAACCAGGGAACGACATCAATATGTATCTGGGGCTACTGAAAGAGGAGCTAGACACGCTGTGGAAAACGACAGCCAATACGTGGGACGCCGCAGAGAAAGAATATTTCCCTATGAGAGTCGCACTGCTCACGACGGTGCACGACTATCTCGGTTATGGATATCTCGCGGGGCAGGTGGTCCACGGATTTTCTGGATGCGTCAGGTGCATGGATGACACAACTTATCGCCAGCTAGATAGAGATCCCGGGTCTTCGGAAACCGTGTTCATGGGACATCGAAGGTGGCTTCGCGACGATGACCCATGGAGAAAACGCAAGGATCTGTTCGATGGTGAAACCGAACCCCGAAGACGCCCGCGTACGAGGAGCGGCGAGGAAATAGACGAGTTGTTGAAAAATTGGAAAGATTGCCCACTGCCGGGAAAGAAGCAAAAGGCGCCAGAGCCGGGAAAGAAGCGAAAGGCGCCAGAGCCGCTGCTGAAGGTATGGAAAACGAGGTCTGTTTTCTGGGACTTGCCGTACTGGAAGATCCACCTTGTGCCTCACAGCCTTGATGTCATGCATATCACGAAGAACGTGTGCGAGAGTCTGCTTGGTACCCTGCTCAACATGCCAGAGGGGACCAAAGATGGGCCGAAAGCAAGGGCAGACTTGAAATCAATGGGCATCAGGGAGGAGCTTCACGCTAATGATGATGATGATGATGATGATGATGATGATGATGATGATGATGATGATGACGATGATGATGATGATGATGATGATGAGGCGAAGCAGGACACGGAAAGTCGTCGCAAAGGCAAAAAGGCCAAGAAGACCGGAAATGACTACCCTCCCACGTGCTTCACTCTAAGTCAGGAGGAGATCGAGCATTTTTCACCTGCCTCGTAGGAGTAAAACTTCCTTACGGTTACGCGGGGAAAAGATAAGCAGATACCTAGACTCAGCGAAGCAGAAGTTCAGCAGGATGAAGTCTCACGACTGTCATGTGCTGATGACGCAGATACTTCCAGTTGCAATCCGTGGGATCATGAGCGCGCACGTCCGTGAAACGCTATTTGGCCTATGCAACTTTTTCGACGTCATCTCTCAGAAGTCGGTTGGCATGAGGCAACTCAGAAGGCTACAGGAAGAGATCATGGTGATACTATGCGAGCTTGAGATGTACTTCCCGCCCGCATTCTTCGATGTTATGGTGCATCTGCTGGTCCATATCGTGGAGGATATCATCCAACTCGGGCCGACGTTCCTGCACAGCACGATGCCGTTCGAAAGGATGAATGGTGTCATCAAAGGATACGTTCGCAACATGTCACATCCAGAGGGAAGCGTAGCCAGGGGCTTTCTGGCCGAAGAGTGCATCTCCTACTGTATTAATTATCTAGGCATCAAGAACCCCGTTGGTCTGCCCGTCAACAGGCACCTCGGCAGGCTCGCCGGATGGGGTCACCGCGAAATGCATGTCGACTTCGAGGGTCGACTCGGCGACTTTGAAAGAGCAAACCTAGTCATGCTACAACACATAGACGTGGTCGATCCTTGGGTGGTAGAGCACAAAACCTTTATTGAGAAGACGTACAATGACCGAGGCCAACAGAGGACGGACGGAGATATAATCAAAGAGCACAACTCATGTTTCACGCGTTGGTTCAAGGAGAAGCTTCTGTCATACCCTTTACATGAGGATTCTTTCGCGTAAGAAAAACTCATATTCTCCTTGTCACAGGGTGCCGAGCACAACCTGATGACCTATGAGGCGTACGATATCAACGGCTACACATTCTACACCAAGGACAAGGACATGAAGAGCAATGGTTATCAGAACTTCGGGATAACGATGGAATCCTACACCGGTAACGACAAGGACAGATACTACGGAAGGATCGAGGAGATCTGGGAGCTGAGCTACGCTGGAGAGAAGGTCCCGATGTTCTGTGTCAGATGGGCCAAGAGCGTCATAAAAGAAGACCGATATTTCACCACCATGGTTATACCCGAAGCCAAATCCAAGACCGCGGGCGCAAACATCACCGCGAAAAATGAGCCATGGGTACTGGCTTCCCAAGTGGACCAATGCTTCTTCATTACCGACCCGTCAAAGCCCAGTCGTGTTGTCGTGAGGAGAGGCAAAAGGAAGATCACCGGAATGGATGGAGTCGCCAATGAGAAAGACTTCGACAAGTACGGCGACCCGAAGATGAACATGATGACGACGATGAAGTGCCACACACCACAAGAAGAAGCAGTACCACCCTACCTAAAGGACGTCCGTTCAACAGAAGAACTCCATTTGCGAAAAAGAAGGGCAAGAAGATTGTGAAAAGATAGCTAGCTAAGATCGATTGTATTTAAATCGTAGTCTTCATTTCTCGATTGTATTTCGACATTTTGAAATGATATTTCTTCTGTTCTAGTCCTCATGAATATTGAATTTGTTAATATTTTTTGAAATCATGAATATTTTTAAATTTCATGGGAACTTTTTGAATTCATGAATATTCTTCAAATTTGATGATATTTTTTCATATTCATAAATGTTTTACCAATTCACAAATGAATGCAACTAAAAATCCAAAAAAATATTGATGATATTTTTAAATAACAAATTTGATGATATTTTCAAATAACAAATTTGATGACATTTTCAATTAAAAATAAAAAAACAAATTTGATGATATTTTCAAAAAAAATTGATGGTATTTGATGATATCTTCTGTTCTAGTCCTCATGAAAATAACAAATTTGATAAAAAAAACAAATTATTAGATGCAACAAAAAATAATGAAAAAAGTTACTAATGGCGCACCAAAGGAGGGTGCGCCATTGCTATCAGAAAAAAAAGTTACTAATGGCGCACCAGAGGATGGTGCGCCATTGCTATCAGTATTTTTATGGCGCCATTACTAACATTCCCCCCTCTAGCTGGATACCCCTTCGCCCGATCCCCCTTCCCTCTCCCTCGCCAGATCCCCCTTCCCTCCCTCACCACACCCGCTCCAACGACCCCCATGCCCGCTCCGACGACCCCCGCACCCGCTCCACACCCGCTCCGGCTCCCCTTTTGGATAAGGCCGAGCCAGACCCCTGTGCAAACCCTAGCACCTCCCCACTTCCCCTCCCCTCGCGCTGCTTCACCCGACTAGGTCGTCGCCATCACCGCATCGTCCCCGCGACCACCGTCGTCCCCGCACCCCACCAAGCAATCCAGGAGCTCTACAGTGTTCTTCTACGTCATCTACGGCCACCCGTTCGAGCTCGACGACTCTGCATCGTGCGGATCGAGGTCTTCTTCCACCTCCGGCCACCGCTGCCTCACCATCGATCCGCGTCACCTCGTCAACCCTGGCCCCGCACGAGCTCGCCATCGTCTTCCTCTTGGTGAGCTGCACCAGTTCCCCTCCCCCCCTTCGATTTCGTCGCCGTAGATTGTCGCACCACCGCGCCCCAGCTCCTGGTTGCCGCCCCCCGTGGCCGTGCTCCCCTTGGCCCCTGGCCGCACACTGGCCCCGCCCAGGCGCGCTCACCGCACCGCACCACAATGTTCCTTCTTTTCTTCCTGATGTTGCTATTTCCATTGAAGTACTCACGTGTGTTCTAGATGAGCTGCTGCTAGTTAGTTCCCCTTAGACTACATTATAGATTGCATAGCATAACTCCAGAATTTTGTCATTACACACCTGCGCATATATTTCTGTTGTGAGCATAACTCCAGAATTTATTTATCTGTGATTCGTATTGGGTTAAAAACTGGGGTGACTCTGGCTGTAAACTGAACTTGGTTCGGTTAAAAACTACATTGTGAAATCTAGACAGCAAGCTTATATCTGAAAAATGAGTTAGCTAGGATCAGAATTTTGAGTTGGCCCCTTTACATAAGTTTTAGATAAAGTTTCAAGGTTTCTTTAGAGTATTTATTTGTGTCATTTGGATGTACGGTTTGAGAGCAACTATTAGTTTAGTTTGCTATCCCGAAATATATGTTCCTGGGTACAGTATTTTGAGGTGCTATTAAAATAAAGTTACAACATGAAAATTTTAGAGGTTGTTCTGTAGATACTTAAAACATATATCACCTGTCAGGTTTCATTCGGTATATTAAATCCTATGAAATTATCAAAGTGGGTTGTACTATGTTGGACAGAATTTTATGTTTGGACTTGGGTGAATGTAACCAGACTTATACTCTCAGATTTTGTCATAGTTGATGGTGTGAGGACTTATAATGTGATAAAGTATATACGTTGTTGCAACACCTCCATATGAA
This sequence comes from Triticum urartu, assembly GCF_003073215.2. Lineage (NCBI taxonomy): Eukaryota > Viridiplantae > Streptophyta > Magnoliopsida > Poales > Poaceae > Triticum > Triticum urartu. The sequence continues at coordinate 659,095,049 of NC_053028.1, read as the reverse complement.
AGTAGAGGCACATTGTGGTGCTAGTTTGCTGGGTTTTGTCTCCGACCATCGTGTCGTGATGATTTTGCAGGTACCCCGAGAGGCCCTTGAGTTTGTCGGAATGTCGATTAACTTCCATTCCGGCAAATTCGGGTACTCCATATGTCCTATTTTCAGCAAAGGTCATGCTGAAATTTTCCGTGAATTTCAGCATGACTTTGCTAAAAATAGGACATATGGGGTACTTGCGACTAATGCATGGGCCGGGGTATCTTAGTACTTAATTAATTAGGATCAACTGCCTCTCGTGTTATGCATGGGCCTCAGCGTCGACAAACCCTAAATGATAAAACTTTGGCTTTTAGGGTGCCTCGGTGTCGATAGAAAACCTAAATGATGAAAGCTTAGGCTTTTAGGCTGCCTCAGCATCGACAAACCGTAAATGATAAAAGATTAGCTTTTAGGATGCCTCGGTGTCGACAAACCCTAAATGATGAGACCATGATCTTGTTCCTTGACAATAACCAACTTTTTGACCAACATTTTTCCTATTTAGAGTGAAACATGGCCCACAACGATGAGGCCGGCGATTCGGGCAAGGCATTCTGGGAGCTGTCCCAGGAGATGGAGGAAGAACCTCACCGCTATGAGGACGCCGCGGAAGACACCAATCCCGAGTACACAACCCCTAGTGGCGTCGAGGATGACACCACTGACGGTGCCGCTGAGGATGCCACCACTGATGATGGCGGCGCACGCACAGATGGCAGCCAACCGAAGAGCCAACGGAAGGACCGGCGCCCGAATGTGCTCGGCACCATCAAGGAGGAATTTACTGAAGTGTCCTCCGAGGGGCATCCAACGACGCCCAAAGAAATAGTCAAGGGGTATGCGGGACAGCTCAGGTGCATTCTCTGGAGCACCGTCTCGATCAACGCCGAGAACCTAAGGCATCATGACCGAGGAAATTTGTGCAACCTCGTCTTCATGAAGCTGCACAAACGATACAAGTTCCCCGGTGACTTCGCAAACACATGCCTCTCAGGGAATAAAGTGAACAGTTCTGCCCTCACGAAGATGAGCACGACCCTGGCTACTTGGAGAGCCTCGGTGAAGAGCATGATTGAAAAAGGTGATAGTTATGAGAAGATCAAGGAGAAATATCCTTCGATGAGCGAAGATGACTACCGGGAGTTCAAGATCAAGTGCGAGAGCAACGCATCTGCAGAATCAAGTCAGTGGGGGAAAGAGATGCGGGACTTGAACTTAGGGGTCCACAAACTTGGTCCCGGCGGTTATAGATTGGCGGAACCTATATGGGACAAGGAGGACGCGGAGCGTGCCGAGCAAGGCCTACCGCCCCTCTTCGAGAAATACCGTGACAAGCAGACCAGGAACTATGTCAGGGCCCGGTACAAGATTGACCCGGTAACCAAGGAGCTTACCACGGATCCGAAGACCAAGGCGCTTGAGCGTGTTCTAGTAAGGAATACACCCCCGCGTAATTAGCTCCATATGGTTGCATTCTAATTAATGAAGCCAAATTTCTAAATGGTTCACGTTCCTTCCGCGGGACACTGAAAGCAGTAGTGTGGGGTCGTCTCAGAGCTCCCCTTTCGACACCCTTTAAATAGGGCGTTGAACGTAATGAAAAACAAGGATAAGCTCAGTAAGCCGACGTCAGTTGGTCGTGTGGCCGGCAAAGGCTTGTCCATGAAATGGTCGGAGTACTATACCGCTGGGCGAAAGGAGAGGAAGACCAGCTCAGAAAGCCAGGAGCGCGGGGTTCAACAACTCAAGGCACAAGTGGCGCAGATTCCAGAGATCATCGAAGAGCAAGTGCGAGACCAACTTGGAGCGATGATCACCGCCATTATGCCTACCTTGGTTTCTGGGCTGCAGGCATGGATTGCGGGCGGCCAACAGGGGCCGCCCCCGATTCCCAGCTTCACGGGCATCAACTCGCGCAACGCGCCGGCGGCGCCATTGGTGTCTCCGGCGGAGGCGGCATTGGTGTCTCCCACGGCGGCGCCGGCATTGCAGCATAATACACCCGGGTGTGGGAAGAATACGCCGGCTGGCACCTCGGCAGCAAGCGGCCCCTCCGTCACTTGCATGCCTGCTGTTGGCGGTGCCTCGACACTAGCCGAGCTCGACACCATCACGGTAAGTAATTAAGCCTCTCGGCCAATGACTTCATCTCCTTGCCTTTGACTGGGCATCCCTGACGCCCTACATGTTTTCGCAGGGCGCCGCCGACGTTCCATGCACTCTCCTGCACTTCCTGAACGACGAGTTGGTCGATGTCGCCAAGGCAGACTCGTTCAACCGGGAAGCCGCGTGTTCCACGGTAATCAGATGCCACCCACCATTTATAGGGTTCAACTGGTTCAGCTGCTGCCAGGCTTCGACGACATGTTACCTCCGTATCGACCCCATGGGGCCGATGAAGATGATGTGATGACCCTCAGCGTCTGCGTAAACTGGCCCATGCTTTGGCCGAAGAGCCAGATTTGTTTGGGGGCGGGGGACACCACCCCACAGACAACACCGCCAGTCGTGCCGGCGCCAAGCCATGGCAAGACCCCCGCAACGCTACCAGACATGCCGGACATGGATATGGCACAGGATCCGGACATGCATATGGCATAGGATCCGGACGACGTCGACGAGCACAACGACAGTACATTTACCAACGTCGATAAGTACTTCAACGAACATGGGTACGGTGACGAATTATTGGTGCCTCCTTCTCAAGAACCCAACCCTGCAAAAGACGATCTAGCTGGTACCGCGGAGAAACCTAGTTGCAACAGGCGTCGTCTGGCATTCAGTTCTCAGGAGACGCCTCCAGCTGCCGCCCTCACCGAGCCTCAAATAGCCGAGGTGCCAAATATTATCAGCCCCAACACACTCAAGAAGGCTGTCTGTGAACAGAACTCGGTCCCATTACAGCAGAAGAAGAAGGGACGGAAAAGAAAGAATAACAAGGGTGCGAGCCAGCCGGCACCGAGTACAATCCATGCTCAGGACGGGCCACCTACATCTAAGGATATCTCGAGGAGGGTGCATGTGGCGGGTAGGCCGATGCTACCGACTAATCTGCTCAATGCTGCAACCGGTGCTATGCGGAGTCTGCATGACAGTGTTCTTTCTTTGGAGAAGCGGTGTCTCTCCGAGAATGATGTGGCATACCCGGTTTTCGTGGCCAAGGTGCCAGAGGGCAAGGGCTTTGTCGATAGCGCCATCGGTGGTATGAACGTCCTGTGGTTTGATGACATCTTCGCTATGTTTAACCTTCATCCGCTGCACTACACCTTCGTTCGGCTATTTTCGCTGAGTATGGAGATGCGGATAATTAGAGACAAGACCCCGGACATCGTGATAGTCGACCCCTTCTACATGCGTGCCAAGATCTTGGGCAGCGCTGGGGACCGGCAAGTCGCGAGTTCATACCTCGAAGGCGTCATTCTGGCAAACCCAGATAAGGATAACTTCCTCGTGCCTTACTTTCCCAAGTAAGTCATCCCCTCACCGCCCCGTAACATAAGATTTCTTAGATTTCGATCGTTCTTTTTTTTCTAGCATTCCGTGTTTTGTGCAGTGACACACATTACACACTCATCCTCTTAAGCCCGAAATATTCCATGGCCACGTATTTCGACTCGGACCGTCAGTCGAAGAAAGACTACACAAATATCAAGAAAGTTCCTGATGATGTTCTCCCCGGCTATGCCAGATCTAGAGGCACCTTCAGCAGGCCAATTCGTAGGTATGGCAAGCACGTGTTCGCCCACAAAATGATGTTCCCCTGCGTCAAGCAGCCTCCTGGCGGTCAGAAGGATGCCTACTACGCCCTCCATCACATGCGGGCGATCGTATGGGACCATAATCACCTTCTGCTACCAAATAATCTCAAAGATTGGGCCGCAAGCTTGTCGGCAATCCTGGACGCGTACATCAAACAAGAATTATTTCGCATCCAGTCGGAGTTTGCGGAAATCATCCATCAAGATGTCCTTCATACCTCGGGGCAGTTCTACCTCAGATATCAACCGTCGAACAATGAGATAGAAACAACGCTACAAATGCAGGCTGACAACGCCCGCGATTTCATGACCATCACAACAGATGGCGGCTTCATCCACGCTCCAGTCCCTGAGTCGAGTCGAAAGTAGTGATGCTATGTGTAGTTCTGAAATATCAATTAGCTCATGTTGTAATTAAACTTTAATGAACTTGTATGTCTCTTTGGTTTGGACAGTCGCTCAACTTATATGTAATCGATGCTATTTATTAGTAGGACCATGAATCGTGCTATTAATGTCTTGCTTTTCTCTTCTGATCCTTTTGTTGCATACTTATATATTGCTTATGTATTGTCTGTGAATTGCTACTAACGTTTTGTTTGGCTAGTGCATAGAGATGCCGTCGTATGTCGTGTACAAGGGTAAGGTTCTCAGAGTCTACGACGACTGGGAGGAGTGTCGGAGACAGGTTCACCGTTTCAGCGGTAACAGTTACAAAGGGTACACCACTAGGGTGGAGGCGGAAGCTAGATACGTGCGCTATCTAGCGGGAGAGATGAGGGAGCGGAGGAGGAACCGGATGAAGACCAGTTTCATCGCGATGATGCTCATCGTGATGACCGCATCTCTCTTCTATGTGATGGTAGTTTAGATGATCGATATCGACTTGTAATGTGAAGACAAACTCGCTACTCGCATTCTCGAGACATGTAATGTTCTAACTTTGTTCAGTATTTTGAATTCGGAGACTAGCTAATATGATGAATTGTATTCGGAGACTAATCTTCTATTGTATTCGATAAATCTGCTGTTGATGTGTGGTGTTGTCTATATTCTGTGTAGTAATATATTTTGTAACCTGTGCAAATATCAGAAAAGAAAAAAATCTAATATTCATACTAGTGGCGCACCATACAACACATTAGTGGCGCACTGCTGTAAAAATACTAGTGGCGCATTGTCTGTTAGTGCGCCATTAGTAACCCAGAGCAGAAGGTAAATATGGCCCCCTGGGAGGCATACTAATGGCGCACCGTGGGACATACTAATGGCGCACTGCCTGGTGCGCCACTACTGTCTGATATACTAATGGCGCACCAAGGGTGCGCCATTAGTATTAGTTACTAATGGCGTGATGATAGTGGCGCACCTGTAGTGCACCACTAACAGGCCTTTTCCTAGTAGTGTCCACGGGATGGTGAAGCATGGAAGAAATTTGTTGAAATTCATAAGAAAACAGATGACTGGAAGAGTGTAGCTGTTGGGATAACAACCGACGGGTTCAATCCATATGGTTTGATGGCTTCCATATACAGTTGTTGGCCAGTATATGTTATCCCCATGAATCTTCCCCCTGGCGTTTGCATGCAACGACATCACATGTTCCTGATGTTGATAATTCCAGGTCCTAACTATCCCGGGAAGCATATGATTGTGTATATGGAGCCATTGGTTGATGACTTACTTGTTGCTTGGAACAACGGGGTCCGAACATACGATGTCGTTTCAAAGAAGCACTTCAATATGCATATCTGGTACCACACATCGCTACATGACCTACCTGCACATGTGATATTTTGTGGTTGGTGTGTAAAGGGGAAGTGGCCTTGCCAAGTGTGTCGACAGCGTGTGACTTTCATTTGGCTGGCTAAGGGTCACAAGTATGTATGATTTGACCAACATTGGCAGTTCCTTCGTCTTGATCACCCATACAGGCAAGACGCTATGCACTTCCAAAAAGGTGTTATTGTTGATGACCCGCCACCACCTATTATGACTGGAGCCCAGCTTAAGTATGGGTTAGATGCTCTCGAGGAAAAGCTCGATGGGAAAGGTTTTGTGGGATATGGAGAGACACACCAGTGGACTCACATTCCAAGCTTATGGAGGCTCGCTTACTTTAAAGATCTTCTACTTCCACACAACATTGATGTAATGCACACTGAAAAGAATATTGCGGAGGCCTTACTCGGCACGCTCCTCGACACCGAGAAGTCAAAGGATAACATTCAGGCTAGGATCGATCAAGCCAAACTATGCAATAGGCCAAAATTAAATGTGGTGCCTCATGCAAAAGGTAATTCTTGGAAGAATCCACCAGCCCCTTTCACCCCTTCAATGCCCCAAAGGAAGGAAATTCTCCAATGGATTGTGAACAACTTGTACTTCCCTGATGGATATGCAGCTAATATCATGAGGGGAGTGAATAATATGGCTACAAAGCGAATAGGAGGCCTCAAGAGTCATGACTACCATGTATGGCTTGAGCGGATAATGCATGTGATGATTCGAGAGTATGTCAGAGAGGATATTTGGCGAGTGCTGGCGGAGTTGAGCTACTTCTTCCGTCAGCTTTGTGCCAAAGAACTAGATTATGAAGTGGTTGCAAAGTTGGAGGAACAAGCATCTGAGTTGCTATGCAAGTTAGAGATGCTATTTCCGCCAGGTTTCTTTACACTACAAGGATACCCTCTATAAAGCAACACATATTCTACAACGTTTTGACTATAAGTTGTAAAATTCACAAGAGATACGCATGTAAGCGTTGCAGCATATGTGTTGTACACTTGCAGCTCGCGACCATAAAGTCGTACATAGATTGCAACAAATCATATATGTTGCCGTGTAGGTGTTGTAAATTATATCTGTTATAAGACGGCAAATATACATAATTAAAAACTAAAATTAACTAGACACGCTGGTACACATAAGGAATGTGGCGCCAAAATCTTTGCTGACCAAGTCACGCATAGTCCCTTCATTTTATTCTCCGATCCAGATCAGTGACCGAGGCACAGTGGGCCACCCTCCACCCCGGAATTTTAGCCCGGCCTGTTTACCACATAGGTTTGTTTTAGACGCATAGGTAATAAGAGGTGGGCTTAGAGAAAAAATAAGCCCAGTAATAGCCTACCCTGCTCGTCGTCGCAAAGCGAACGCAGCCACGCATGCTTGGTCAACCCAGTTTCTACGTTTTCTCTCGCGAATACTCGATCCGCCGCCTGGAGCCAGCTGAGCCGCCTGCCTCGCCGTCCCTGTCCGGTCGCCCGGAGCCACCGGCAGACCGCCAGAGACCCTGACCAGCCTGACGGCTGACGCCCGCGACCTGCCTCTGCCTACTCCGCTTGGCGCCCGACCTGTTGCTGTCCGCGCAGGCGCGCACGGCGCACCACGGCGCAAGAGCGCGCCCTGCTGACCGGACTGCCGGAGCAGCCCACTCCCAGTCCGCTCAGCTCTCGCCTTAGTAGCTGATCCTCCGGTCCTCCACATCCTCATCCCCTGTTCAGCTCGGAAAGGTACCTCATCGCGGCGTCACCTGATCTCTGAACCTCCATGCTTTGGACGAAATTACATGAAACTTATATGCAGTAATATTTGTTGTTTTTATGCAGTGTGCAATGGATTTAGAATCCACCAAATTTCTATTGCGATTTCCTAGAGAAAGTACACAGTACTCAGCTGGCGTAGATGAATTTCTAGAGTTTGCATATAAATATACCAGATACAATGAACGATCCGATGTCCATGTGAAGTTTGCGTTCACAATTTAGTACTGTCAAGGATGATGTCTGTGACCATTTGATGTGGAATGTAATGCTTTTGAGCTAGGACACAGTACCTGAATAAAGGTCAGCTTCCAATGTGATTCTGTTATTTACATTCTTAGTATCACTGCTGCAACTTATGTCATTTTGGACATGAAACTTACTACTCTATTGCTCTTGTACGCAGGTTTGATGGATAAAGAAAGTCACTGATCTGAAAATGTGGAGCCTATAGTTGAAGTGACGAATTCATTACTGTTATTTGCTATTTTTTCTTCTTCTTTTATGTCCATGTACCTTATAATTCGGACAAGAAGATTTGTAGGTGTGACTGGCCTAAAGTGTCAATACTTGATCCCAAATATGGTTGTGTTGGTCGTTCTATTTCCTACACATTCTTACACATGTTCATATGTACCTACATCCCGGTTGTTGCTTATCCCGGTTGTTGCTTATCTCATAAACATCATAGAAGTGTTCAATTGGCTGGTTCCACGAACTCGATCAATACATTGGTATTGGTCGTCTTCTTGCCAATATATCATGAGGGCACCTCTAACTTGGAGGGGAGCAACAGTAGAGTGCTAGTGTTAATCTATTTGCACCAGAATAATGTAGCTTTAGCTTTTCTTCAGTTAGCTGTAGGGTTTCTTCAGTTAGCACGGAAAAGACACTGTTCAGCACGTCGAAAATACTGCCTTGTGCCGTGCGTGTCTCTGTTCTGGTGTGTTGCGTAAGGACATCTCCTACCCTGACCTCTAAAACATACACCACATCTGTCCATGAACCGGTCCGGACTGGTATCCGGGCACTCATATAGGAGCCGGGCATTCAAAGCATATCGCAAATGTTTGGTCACATTCCGAATGGAATTTAAGATAAAAAAATTGATGCAAATTTAAACAAACTGACGATTTTATTTAAACTTATTTTTTTGCATAAAACAAGATTGTTTTTCGCCCGGTGAAATTAAAACTTCAATAAACCTAACCTACCTTATACTTGATGGTGACCTAGTATGCCTGGGCGGGCTGGCCGACGGCACCTCCGTCGCCCTCGGCAGTGTCTAGCGGCGGAAGGGCGCATGGTAGCAACAGGGCATCCCGACTGTCATCTGGTGCTCGCGGATAATTCTATTTGTTTGCTGCTGTGCTGCACATAGTGCAGCCGCGGCCACCGCGGACATGGGCGCGGGGAGACAAGGGCGACAGGACTTACCGGAGGGGGCAGTGTGGTGGTCTCGCTCATAGACCACTGCTTGCCGTACTTCAGCGTCTCCTTGTTGAGACAGTAGAGACGGCGCTACCTCGTCTCCGTTGTGGTCTTCGACAGGTCGATGACCTAGGCCCTTGCGTCCAGTCACATCTCTCTGCCATGTAACAGGCACGGAGAGCGGGACGCGGAACGGGATGTTTTTGGGTTGTTTTGGGTGACTGGTCCACTACTCAATGAGGTGCGATGTTGGATGGCAAACTGTGTGAGGACACGTCGGTCCGAACATTTGCGGACATTTTGAGGGTTCACGTTGGCGCTGACCCCCAAGATGAACACCCTATTTGTCTGCGGACTGGTCTGAATTGGTCCGCAGATAGTGATGTGATAGCCGGCCATACAAGCGTGCTCGCATTCATTTAAAAACAAGTTAGAATGAACCGGACGAATTTCAGCAAACACGACGGTATTCATTAAAGTTGGTAGATAATTTACATAAAACGGACAATATTTCATCCGCTTAACTAAAAACATAAAAAAAAACTAGGCTGACTTGTAGCGGATGGTGACCTCATACACATGTCGGACGACTGGACTGTTGTTCCCGTTCGTGTCATCGTCGTCATTCGAGTAGTCCTTCCAGTGGTGGAAGGGCATCGAGGCGTGACAGCGCTAGCCCTGCCCGACCACCGCCTGGCACTTGCGGAGCAGTGGCTCCGCTTCCTCGTGCGCCATGTGGAGGGCCTCCAAAGCCAGCCAACGGTGACCTGGCCACGATGCCCTGACGGCGTCCTTGCCCCTGCCGGCTGCGGGGAGGTGTCGCTTAGTGACCACTCCTCGTCGATCATGGCGAGATTCCCATCGAGGCGGCGGTGGCGCTGCGTGGCCAGGTTGGGGTCCTCACGGATCCACGCCGTCTCCTCGTCGGACTTGGCGAACACAAAGCGGCGCGCCGCGTTGCGCCACTCCTGCCTCTCCTCGGCCAACACGATGGCCCACGACGAGGATTTGTCACCGCCATGACCACCGAGGTAGTGGAGGAGGAGGTCGTGCGCCTTCACCATCACCAACGGCACCTCCTCATTGATGAGCTTGTCTTGCTAGTTGTGACACTGCGGCGACGCCAGCCCGATCCGGGTGTAATGGTCGTGCGGCAATGAGGGGGGGGGAGGGGGGCTCGACCTTCATGCGACACCCAATTTGGACGACGCGGTTGCATGTGGGGGTGAGGGGGGGGACACTGGCTCCACGGACCAGTACTGCGCTGGATGGTAAAATGTGTCCGGAAAGGTCGATCTGGACGGATGCGGGCGGTTCAGAGTCCGGTTGGAGATGCCCTTACACCTCATATGTGTGCATGCGCAAAACTTTAGAAAATGTTGCTTTTGACTAGTAATATTGGATGACAACTGGTGATATTGAATATGATGGAGGACAACTAGTGATCTTATGAAAATTATACATGTAGGTTGGAAAATGGAAGCTAAGAAATTTGTTGTGTTCTGGATTAACTTTGTTCTATTGTTTGAGCAATAGAATTTATTTTTACTTCAACCATATTGCACTGAATTCGTACAAACATAGAAGAAGCACGTTCAGTTTAGCACAAATATATGCACAACTGCCTGTCACGGTCCAGATGATAATAACAAAATTTATAATTTATTTCTCTCCAAATTGTTAGACTCCCTCGTATTTCTTTTTTGGTTTCGCTCCAGTTTTCCCTTTCCCTCCGTTCGCTCCCGCCAATAGCGATTAATCTGGCAAAAAAATAAAAAATAATACGCGCTTCATGACCATGCCCCCACCTGTCACAGGAATCCAAGGACGGAAACTAGCATCGGTCAAACAGATCGTGATGAGGTAACTGCGCAAAGAAAATCGGAAACCTCCCCCCATATCAGCACGGTTTCCTTCCTCGTCTCTGGATTCATCGCATGCCCGGCGGCGGTGGCGGAGGCATCATCACGACCTGAGCAAGGTTAGTTGCCGATCTATTCTCCCACAATTCATCCTCTGTTCGTCCCTACTCTACTGATCTGTGCTCTAAATCAATTCACATCTCTCTTCCCAGGGAAATCCGGCTGGTAGATTCTCCAAATCCGGCTGGTTCGTGGTGGCAACAATCCTGCGAGTTCATCTAGTCAGTGCCCTGCTCCTTATCCCATCTCATCGCTGCAATTCATGCCCTACGTATTGGTTCTAAGCTGTTTTTTCACCCACCAGTCAATATACATAGAGATCACGATTCTAGTTTAATCTGAAATTGATTCATACGTTCAGAAGTGCATGCCAAAAATAGATGTTCAGAACACTACATCTTTCTTGGTAAGAAAGAGTAGTAAAAAAGAATGACGTACAGTGATTTGTAACAGAATAACACGTAATGAAAATAAACATAATAAGTCGGGTTAATGAAAGCTTTATGGCCTCAAACTTGACATTGTTATGCTTCGCCAAATTCCTATTTGTCCTCTCAGTCTGAATGGGAAGTGTATAAACTGGACACGGGTTAAGAAAAACAGAAACCTTGCTGATCTGCTGATCAAATGGAAAAAAGTACTCACTGTGGCAAGACTGATAATATATTATAACTTCAGAGCCAAACCACATACTTTTCCTATTGCAACATCAACTGCAGTAGAAATCTCAAGTTGTGGAAACAATTATTTGAGGTGTCCAGATGATAACTTCAGGCTTCACCTACATATTATAAACAAGATTTGCTTAGTAAGGGAAACAGAAGATGTGCTCTGGACTTAACATTTTGAGTATGAATTGAATGATCGCTAAAGAAGACAGCAGAAAGTAAAACCCATCACACATCATTGACCATAACAAGTGGACATAGATGGTTACAACCTTATTAGGAAGCACAACATCAACATTTCAGAAGATTCTAACCCTAGTCGAGAGCCAAGTGTTACAGGGTCCAATTAAGTTTCTCCACCCAAAGCTATATGCTATTTATCCAAATATAAGGTCATACATCAAGAGTATTCATACAAGAAAGTTCTTCCAAAACTAATATGCAAGAGAGTTCAGTTTATAGTGAAAAAAATTGCATATCCGATTTCACATCTTACTAGTGTTATCCAGTCATTTGATGTTTCTACTTCACGTCTATTCCAGAATACACATTTTACTTCGGTGGAGGATATACCAAATGAAGCTATGCCAGCCTTTTGAGTTGAAATGGAAAAAATACGTCTAGAAAAGGAAAATTAAGATGCTAAAATCATGGAACTAGAAGAGAAGATGAGAAGAATGGAAAGACAACCAGATAAGGTAAATTTTTATCAACTGTAACCTTCATTTATTTTGTAGGATAACCTTTCTGTATTTCTATCATAGGAAATTTCGGATCCAATGGCTGCAAGCCTACAACTGGGCTTGAACCTTCAGATCATGGACATAATTCAAACAGAAAAGTTTGTACCATGACAAAGTACACAATAAAATTTCTCAAATTTCCCTCCAAAAATGGTCTCAATTAATATTTGTATTATGCTATCAGCAGGGTGTGCTTGCTCCTTCGGTTGATGGACCCCGACTTGTTAAAAACGACGAAATAATTTACAGAAGAAGACAAGTAGTTCAAATGGTGCAGATTTGCAAGCATCAAACAACCATTCTATTCTAGATAAGGTATATCTACTTGAGTACTATTTGGAACCTGTTATTGTTGAGGATTAATTTGTTACGCTCGCACTTTTTGCAGTTACATATACAATACCCGTAACTTGTTGTGTATCATTGTATCCTGGAATAAAGAAAATATGTTTCATAATGGTGGCAGTGCACGACAACTAGAAAAATGATGTGCTGCACACAAGGTATCTTCATAGTCTCATATACAAAATTATGATCAAACTATAGTGCTCCCATGTTTATGTGTTTACTTGTTGCTATCAGAATGTTGTCCAGAACGAAGAAACTTTTTATCAGAATTTCACTGCACGACAAGGGGAAATAAAATCTGCTGCACATAAGGTATATTTGCATTACCCCATATATATACAATATTTTCGAAATATATTGCTTCGATGGTTATTATGTATCTACTGGTCATCTTGCTATCAGACTGATGTTGAGAACAAAGAAACTTTGCTTGAAAATGTCAGCACACGCCATGGAAAACTTCTACTGCAAACAAGCAGGTATCTTTTCATAATCACATACAAATTTGTGTGCAAACTATAGTATTAGCTTGTTTATTTGTTTTACTTCTTCTTTGCTATCATATTGTTGTCCGGAGCAAAAAAACAACAAAATGTGCTAATGTATGCAGTAAGACTGCACAAAGTGGTTTGCTGAGTTGGTTGAGTGTTGTGAACTATCTGTAAGAGTGCTCAAATTCATTTCATATGTTCCCTTGTTTTCTTTTTGTTTTGTCATGGGTGATGAGGATGATTCTTCCAATGGTAACTTTGATTTTCTCTAACAGGTATGAACTACAGTATTTTTAAAGAGCCTGAAAAAGGATGTAGCTCTTTCTACAACTGTAAGTTATGATCCTAAATTTAAACTTGATGGTGCTGAAATTAGAAAAGAATTTTCTGCAGTGCATGTTGATGTGGCACTTGTGAAACCTGAAAATTTGGTATGGAGTCGCAAAAACTGCCATACTCTTGCTAATGTAGAAAAATAATCAAAGATTACATGGCATTCAACCTTTGTACGTGACTAATAGCTTGCCTCTATTACTACTTGCATCATGTCAATGCATTGTGTTAACAGTTCATTTTGTTTTATTGTTTGTAGATTCAAGATATAAATGGACGAGTATATGAGTGCATGGCAAGTATACTGCAATGATGATGTCAATGTTCTGGTTCATGGTGATGATGATGATGGATGCTTTGAGTTTAGTTTATGTTGTAGGGATGACATTCTTGCTCGATGTTTTTCCTCGGTTAAATTTTAGTTAAGTTATCGGGGTGTTGATGGATCCTATTAGTTTGAGTTTCACTAGTAGAAAACAGGGAGCTAGTTAGATTATGCATCACATTTGGATGATCTTCCTCCTGTAATATCCACTATTGTAATCCAACAATTTTATCTAATATATGATTTCTTACTCTCGTGAGTATATTCTCTTGTTTTTCCTTCACTTGAAAAACATAATTATCACCTCTATGTGGTGCATTAATTTAATTGCTAGCAATATATATGGGATTTCGATTCCTATACATTAAGCACCAACATATAGAAGTGTTGTAGAAGTCTGTTTTATCTGTTGTAGTCTTGCAACGGTCTGTTTTACCAACGGTGGTATAAGCGTTGCATTACGCTAGCAACACTGGATAAGGCTACACATCCAAAACCGTTGGTAAAGACACTGGCAACGCATATATGGACATTTAGATACGAAAAAATGCGTTGCTATAGGGGGGTTCCCATTGTAGTGTTTAATCCGATGCAACATATGATCTTACATCTCGCATATGAGGCTAGAATGGGAGGACCTGTGCAGTTCCGATGGAAGTATGCACCTGAACGGGAGTTCAAGCATCTTCTTGGGAAATGTAAGAATAAAGCCCGCATTGAAGCCTCCATAGCCGAGGCATACCTGAAAGAGGAGGTGGCCATGACCACGACAAAGTACTATCATGACAGTATTCAGACTAGGTTAAATCCAGCTCCTCGTTACAATGAAGAACCCACCAGTAATGTTTCCGACCTTAGCCTCTTCGAAGGCTAAGGTGGCAAAGCAAGTGGACCGAAGCCCAAGAACTTTTCACCTACTGAGTGGTCGACTATTATGATCTATGTCTTGACCAACATGGAAGAAGTGCAACCATACATAAAGTAAGTGTAGAACACCTTTATTGACAACTACTCACTAGTCTTGAGTTCTAACTCGAATTCTTCATATTGCTAGAGAATTCTAGAACGAATTCTGGAAGCTACCACGGCCTCCTAGCGACGAAGAATCAGCAGACCTTCTTGAAGATACCAATGCTGATGGCGGTTTCATTTCTTGGTTCTCAAGAAAAATAACTTTTCTAACTTTATGTTACTTCAAGTTGATCTTACTTGCTTGTAATGCTTCCACTAATGAACCAGACAATCTCCTATTAATCTTGTATAGGCATATCAGGAGGTTGATATGGATGCCAAAGTGAGAGAAGTAGCCGAAGGTTTTGAATACGAGGCCAAGTCATGTAAGGCTTACGATATGAATGGGTATCGCTTCCACACTGATAAACACATGCGTGAGAGGCTCAACCGAAGGTCAATAAATAGTGCGGTCTATTTTCTAGGGACAGATGGACATCACTACTATGGAACCATCGAAGAAATTTATGAGTTGAAGTATTGTGGTTTACAAGGAGTGAAGCCCATCGTATTCAGATGCAGCTGGCTCAATCCTGAGAAAGTGAGATGAACCCCTAGTATTGGCTTTGTCCAAGTTGAACGAGCATCAAAATATGCAGGAAATGATGTCTATATTATGGCTCAACAGGCTACACAAGTGTTTTTTCTCCCATACGCGTGCACATCTACAGAATATATCGATCTCTTGAAGTGGGATGTCATGTACAAGGTACCCCCTCGTATCAAGGTACCTACCCCAAACAAGGATGATTACCATATAAACCCTAACACATACGAGGGAGAGTTCTTTCAAGAAGCAGACACTGACGAAGACGAAGATGATGCAAAGGAAGATGATGGCGTGCATCACGAACATGATGCTATGGAACATGAGGCCATGGATGACATGGAAGTAGATAATGCAGAGGACGAATACGAGGATGTTTCCGACCCTCGAGATTTGGCATTACTTATGCGATGGCACATGGGGATAGATGAGGATGAGGGCCCCCTGAAGACTTCCAGGATGAATGTATGAACGGGCGTGATAGCGATGATGAAAGCCCTGATCCAAATGTTGCACCTAATATTGACCCTTATTTCTAACAACTCCATGTAATCGTGTGAGAACTCTATGTATGTGTGTCACAACTCTATGTATTCGTGTGTGTAACAACTCTATGTATTCGTGTGTGCAACAACTCTATTATTCGTGTGTGCAACAACTCTATGTATTTGTGTGTGTAACAACTATATGTATTATTGTGACGATTCCATTTATTCTTCATATGTGATATATTTATTGTATTTACATCAAGTTGTATCATCTGTACTAACTAGTTTGTTCTTCTTCATATCAGGTGATTGAAACATGATAGGTAGCAAGAAGATTCCAAAGGAAAGTTTGAAAAAAGTGAATGATCTGTACAATGATCAACCTGCTCGACCGGTGAAAGCGGTGGCCGCTCCTTCATCGGTTGCCACAATCGCCAAGAAGGCCAAAGGATTGGCGGGTCTAGACACCCGTCCGGCAAAACATGTGAAATAAGGTCGAGTACCACGTGGGGGAGGAGTAGGAGACGGACGAGGAGGGGGAGTAGGTGAGGCAGGAGGAGGAGGCGGACGAGGAGGGGGAGTAGGTGAGGCAGGAGGAGGAGGCGGACAAGGAAGAGGAGTAGGTGAGGCAAGAGGAGGAGGCGGATGAGGAGGGGAGTAGGTGAGGCAGGAGGAGGAGGCGGACGAGGAGGGGGAGTAGGTGAGGCAGGAGGAGGCGGACGAGGAGGGGGAGTATATGAGGCAGGAGGAGGAGTACGTAAAGCAGCCCGGAGTAGAGCACCTCTTTCTTCTCCTCGACCCTCTGATGCAGTGCTTCACCGTGCTCAGGAGGAGGAAACAGAGGATGGGGATGAGGCGTGTGAGGAGGAGGACGAGGAGGATTTTGCGGAGGAGGTGGTGGAGGATGAGGAGGTGGTGGAGGACGACGCCGCCGAGAGGAGGCTGGTTGTTCGTCGGGTTTCTGAGGGTGGGGATGGACCCTCATGGGTGACAGAGCACCACGAGGTGAGCGGTTCGCAACTGAGCAGTTCAACTATCAGCACTACTTCCAGAGGGAAAGTGTGGCTGCAGGGTCCTTCAAAGCTTCCAAGACGTCCATATGTGCATAGAGACGTGTTGATTAAACCAATGGGAGAGAAGTAAGTGGTTATCTCGACTCATCCCATATAAATTGTACCTTTTGTCATTTCCTCACATATAATATGACTTCACTCTTCGAAATGCAGAAGCTTAGTAAAAGGTGGTGAGAGGCATCTACCATGGTCGCCGAGTGGCATCATTGGGGGTCTTTGTAGGTTAAATTATCCTGGACTGGTCACTTTGCCGAACGGTATCATTGAGCCAGCTTGGTCATGGGATCACTACAAACTTGCATCGGATTTCCTGGATATGCGTCAGAGGGTTTATGATAACAGAGCCATGCGAGTGGTCAACGATTTCTGGGTAAGTCCTTTCAAACACCTAAATGTCAATACCAAAAGGTTTAAATTTGCCATAGTCATGATTTAACCCACCTCACATGTATGCATGTTTGTAGGATTTCTATACATGCGTTGAGGGTCAGAAGGATCGTGCAAATGTGGTTGTTGAGAATATTGCCAAGAAACTAGTCCACGACATGCACTATAAGGAGCGCGTCTGGTTAGTGGTCAAGTATCACGCGGACTATCTCAACCATACGATTTCCAAACAGGAGGCTCGAGGGACGCATCTTTCACGGGACAATTACTTCAAGGCAAGTGACGACGGATGCTTGTTATTCCCTACATTACCGCAAAATTGGAATCCTTACTAAGATGTATTTCTTTAATTTACAGGTGATTCCTCGGTGGTGCGCTGACAAACGTCCGTGCTGGGAGAAGATCGTCAAACGGTGGACAGATCCAGGGTGGCAGGATGAACACAAAGTAATATCTGAACGACGTAAGTTGATGGGGGTCGAGGACACCGTCAAGGCAACCTCACCATCCCAGGTGTCGTCTCAAAACATGTAGGCAACCACATCCTTTTCTTTTCATCATGTTCTCCTTCATTTGTGAGCATTCCCTTGATTGTTTGGATCGCTTTCTTTTGTAGAAAGAAGACACTGGCAAGGATATCACTTACTTCGAGGCATGGAACATCAAACGTACCAAAGACGACAAGGAAAAGGACCCTCTCCACCCGGAAAGGGACTGGATCAGCTCTAAAGCCCGGTCAGATGGAGAGAACTACACCAAAAAATTGAAGGAGACGTACGGGCCTGACGTTGATCCTCACGTGCTACCGTTTGAACCTCTTGTGGCCATTGCCGCGGCAGGCGGTAGACCGAATGGCCGGATGGCGGTTCACCTCGATTCTGTCATAACCTCCTCCCACTATTGGAATCTGCCATTTTGTCATCCGCCACCTCTTTGTCCTCTGCTTTGGTAAAGCAGACGGCAACCAACAAGCTGATGGCAAAGAGAGTCTTTGCCATCAGCTGGCTCTTTGTCGTCTGCCAGCTGACGGCAAAGAGAAAAAGGCAAACGGCAAAGCGCCTAGTGGGCCCCACGGGGCATGGCGTGGCTAGGTCAACTTCTTTGCCGTCTGCTAGCAGACGACAAAGAGGTTAACTTCTTTGTCGTCTGCTAGCGGACGGCAACGTCCCTCCTTTGTCGTCTGCTAGATTCTTTGCCATCTGCTGGCGGACGGCAAAGAGGTGGTCTATCTTTTTTTGCGAGTAATAAAAAGCTGTTGCCCCACCTCCTCTCTCTCTCTCCCCTCTCTCTCCGCCCGGCCCCACCTCTCTCTCTCTCTCTTCCGTCTCTCTCGCGCACCGCAAAGAAAAGACATAACATACACCTTTCGATTTTTTTGAAAATCTAAACAAGGTCAAAAGAATATGAAATTTGGCACGGTATTGGTTCATAAGTCCTAGAAGACGTGGAAAAAGTTTAATAAAATTTACTAAATTTTTGCATGTCTGTTTTATCAAAAGAAATAGGATGAACAAACACAAATCTTCTGCTGATTTCCTATTGGTTGGAACCTTTTTCCTCAGGATTGATGACATGGCAGGGGCATCCACCCCAACCACGCATCGCACGCACCCATCGTGCGTGGGGCCCTCAGCATCGCTCGCACGCATCGCACCGGGCCCTCTCCGTCGTCCCTTATCCACCCCACCCCATGTTCTCTGTGTCTCTATCTCTCGCACCATTCTTTCTCTCATCGGCGCAACCAGCTCGCCCGCGTACTGGTCCTCTTGCCGGAGCCACCAGCCGCGGGTCCTCCGGCCGGCGAACCCTCCGCCACCGCCGGCAGACCTCCGGCCTCCCCTTCCTCTGCTTTGCCTCCTTCGGCACCCTTCTTCTCCCGCTGCAACGCGCCACAAGGTCCGATCCACTCGCCGGTCACCAGCCTTGGTCCTCCGGCCAGCGAACCCTCTGCCGGCACCGGCAGGCCCCCGGCCTCCCTTCCTCTGCTCTACCCCCTCTCTGAATCCTCTCTCTCTCCAGGAACCAGCGGGGCAGACGGCGCGAGCAGGGCACGGCCGCTGCGGGCCTGTGCGGGCAGGGCGGCCAGCACGGGAGGCCGCTACGAGCGACGCGCAGGCGGGCGGCGGTAGCAGGGCGCGGGCGGCACGAGCAGGGCATTGCCGGCGCGGACAGGGCGGCCAGTGTCCTCCGTTCGACTCCGATTGCTGCTGTGGACACGACCAACAAACATGAAACTAATGATGAACGTACGGACATGAATTGGACACAAACACGAAACGGACAGACACGAATGACGAACAGCGGCGTGGATTTTGTAGCGCGTTATTTTTATTTTTTTAATTTTAATCCCATTTTTTGACGTCTGTTGTACCTCGGCTGACGGCAAAGACTGCCGTTAGCCACCTAACAGACTAACAACGAATTTATTGCTGTCCGCTTTCTTTGCTGTCCGCTTCAGAAATCAAACGGCAAAGAAGGTCGTTACCGATCCTATCATTGCCGGCGCCTTTTGCCGTCCGCCATCCATGCCTTTGCCGTCTGGCGGACGGCAAAGTAGCTGATTCCTGTAGTGTCCCTTCCGAGAGTCAACACGCTCTGTGCTATGAGTACTGGCTCTACTCCTACCGTAGAGCGTCACGTACCACATTCCGTGAGCATTATTGAGGATATTCAGGTCGGTGCTTCTTCATTGATCCTTCATGGTCCTACATTTTTGCATTTTAATATGAATGACATTTGCATTGCCATATTGTAGACTCAACTGATTGACACCGAGAAATAACGAGATGAAAACTGGGCCAAGCTGAAGGCACAAGATAATCTAGTGAAGTCTTTACAACATATGGTGGCCAATCTTTATTCCATGTAAGGCCAACCAGTGCCAGAGATGCCACCGACGCCAGAGTGGAACATTTTGAGTTTCATTCAAACTATTTCTATCACCATTTTCGGCATTACCATATGCATTCATCTCACTATTGGGTCAATCCATCACAGCTGAACCCATCACAAGGGTCGGACAATGTTCCGGTAGTTCCACCTCAAGTTGGTGGAGTTGGGGCAGCAAAGGGAATGATGCCTTCTAATGTTAATGTTATCACTCCGGTTGATGGAGTTGGGGCAGCAAACGGAATGATGCCTTCTAATGTTGGTGTTATCACTCCGATCTCCAAAATCGCGTGAACTTCATGTTATGTTATGTTTGAAACTGTTCCTTGTATGTTGAGAACTCTTGCATCTTGAGACTTGTAAATTTGTGGTCTATTGCTTTTATGCACTATTGCTTTTATGTGAAATGTTTTTCAGAATCAATCATTGCTTCTTTTGTTCAGTGATGCCTATATGTGACATGTTCTATGTGTGATGAACTATATGCTGTTGTATATGTTTCACTGCAGGAAAGAAATAGAAACAGGAAAAAAAGGCTCCTGGGCACACCATTGCCGAGGGCGGCTCTCAGCAATGACTGTGAAACTGGACCAGAATGCACCCTTTACCGAGAGGCCACTCGGTAAAGGATAATAACATGTAGCCCTCCTAGCAACTTTCCCGAGAGGCCTCTCGGTAAACGAAAAAGGATTGCCGACGGTGGCTCTCGGCAAAGTATTTTCACGGCTTTTAGGAGAAGTGACATGGCCCTCCCCTATTGGCTCAGTTTGCCGAGAGCCATACTCGGCAAAGATAGAGTTTGCCGAGCGTGCCTCTCGGCAAAGATGGCCCTCAGCCTGTTTCTCCTAGCCCCACGTGTCGGAAGCTGACACGTGTCAGCCTGCTACTGGCTCCCTTTGCCGAGAGCGGCACTCGGCAAAGTTGGCACTCGACCTGTTCGCCTGGTCCCACATGTCAGGAGCTGACACGTGTCAGCCACCTACTGGGTGGCTTTGCTGAGAGTGGCTCTCGGCAAAGTTGGCCCTCGGCCTGTTCGCCTGGTCCCACATGTCAGGAGTTGACACGTGTCAGCCACCTACTAGCTCTCTTTGCCGAGAGTGGCACCCGGCAAAGAAGGCCCTCGGCTTGTTCGCCTGGTCCCGCATGTCAGCAGCTGACACGTGTCAGCCACCTATTGGGTGGCTTTGCCGAGAGTGGCTCTCGGCAAAGTTGGCACTCGGCCTGTTTGCCTGGTCCCACATGTGAGGAGCTGACACGTGTCAGCCACCTACTGGGTGGCTTTGCCGAGAGTGGTTCTCGGCAAAGTTGGCCCTCGGCCTGTTCGCCTGGTCCCACATGTCAGGAGCTGACACGTGTTAGCCACCTACTGGCTCTCTTTGCCGAGAGTGGCACTCGGCAAAGAAGGCCCTCAGCCTGTTCCCCTGGTCCCACGTGTCAGTAACCGCCGTCACCGTGTGCTATCCGTTGGCTACTTTATTTTGCTGAGTGGTACTGTTTGGCTCTCGGCAAAGTCTTTGCCGAGTGCGCGTGTTCTGGCTCTCGGCAAACAGGTGTTTGCCGAAGAGGTGTACGCCGGGTGGCTTTTGCCGAGGGTGACACTCGGCAAAGGCTTTGCCGGCGGTTTTCGGCCCTTTGCCAAGTGTCCGTGCCCCTCGGCGTAGCCCAGAATTCCAGTAGTGTACAATTGTAGACTTAGCAAGCGCGAGCATGGACAGACCCTCAGAGTTTTCTATTACCTACTAATAAAGTAAGGTGTTTTTCTCTGATTTTTTCCTTTGTTCACCATCAAAAGATTTACCTTTTCTATTCGAGGTCGTACTAAACTTTCATATGTCCGTCTGTTAGCAAAGGAAAAACGATTTAGAAAGAATTCCGTACGTGGGCCGCACCCCCTCCACTCCAGTATAGTCAGCCCACTATTTTACGCCCACACAGCAATAAAAACAATCCTATTTCCCGCTCAACGCGGCAAATAGTTTCGGCTACTTAGAGGGCGCGCAAGACTCGGCGGCCCATTTTTGTTTGTGTTCTATTACAAATTTCCTTTTTCTGTTTCTTTATTTTTTATTTCCGGCTTCTTTTTTATTTTTCCCATTGCAAGTATATTTTTTCTTTTTTTCTGAAATTCACAATTTTCAGAAAATGTTAGCAATTTCAGTTTATATCTAAAATTTTATGAAAACATACAAATTACAAAAGTGTTCTACTCTAAAAAACGTTTGAATTTTTTTATTGTGCAAAAATTTCTTCAAAATTTAAAAAATATTCACAGTTTTTCTAAAATATTTGTATTTTTCAAAATTGTTCAAGATTTAAAGAAATGCATTTGAAAAACTTTATAAATTTCAAAATTATTCCTGTTTTAGCGACATATTGAATGAAAATAATGTTTGCATTAAAGAAACACATTTTCCAAAATTCTTCTGCATGTCTAAAACATGTTCCTGTTTTAAAAAATTGTTCACAACTTAAAAAATGTTCATATTTTTATAAGAAGGTTCATGTTTTTGAGAAATGTATGTGAATTTCAGGAAATATTCCCTTCAAATTTTTGTTCTAGCTTTGTCCAAAAATGTATGTAATTTTCAAAATATTGTTCATAATTTGGAAAATTGTTCATGTTTTCAAGTATATTTGGTAGTTCATGTTATGAATTCCAAAATTGTGTTCCTATTTAAAATATGTTTGAAATTTTAAATTTTTGTCATTCTAGTTTCTATAAGAGTTTAAAAATTGTTCCCATTTTTTGAAAAATGTTTGGGTTTTTCAAAGTTTGTTCAAGATTAAAAAATGTTACAAATTTGAAAAATATACTTGTTTTAGTGATATGTTCAAAAATGGAAATAATTTTTGCATAAAAAGACACATTTTGTAAATTTTTCTATATGCTCGAAACATGTTCCCTTTCCAAAAAGTGTTCACAACTTAAAAGAACGTATGTTTATAAAATGTTCATGCTTTTAAGAAATGTTTGTGAATTTCAACAAATGTTCCGTTCAAAATTTTTCTTTGTCTTTTTTAAATTGTGTGGAATTTTAAAAAAAATGTAATTCAAAAAATTGTTCACGTTGCCATGTATATTTGGCATTTCATAGTTATCTGCTTCTGAAAAGTTCAATTTTTTTTTCAAATCTAGCATTGAATTATATTCTTTTATATTCACGTTAACCATTGGTTAGTAGAACACGTTTGTTTGAGTGGCTTGCAACATATTGTTTTTCGAGAATCGAGTGGCTAGCAACATATGGTCGGGTCTTTGAGCTCGTGAGTTCGATCACTCCCATACTGGGACTGCTCAGCATCCGGGGCATCGAGCTAAGTCGGCTTGTTCAGAATAAGGGACACCATAAATTATTGACAATGGTAGCTTCCATGTGCCAATAAAAGAGAATATGCTGGTTAATTATAATTGAAAAAAATTATGAGCACGTGCCAACAAAAAAGAATATACTGGTTTGTCTCTAATTAAAGAGTGCTATGTTGAACTAGAGAATACGGACATGTGGAGGTCTTGATCCATTCTTATATGAGATAGAGGCATATAATTTTATTATCCCGTTGCAATGCACAGGCATGTGTGTTAGTGAATTCTGATATAAATTGTTAGGAGTGCCTAGAACTATTTATTTAGATGAGATATAGTTTGGTTTCATTCTGTGACCAGATGGCATCACATGTTTTTTTTGGAACACACTACAGACGCAAGTGCTCATATACACGCGCATACACTCACTCCTATGAACGCACACACGCACACCCTATCCCTATGAGCACCTCCGAAAGACTGAGCCGACATATCATCTTAAAATTTACGAAGACACCGTAGGCACCTCGTAGTCGACGGGAACGTCTCCTCCCACTGAATGCGCATTGCCGGAAATCTTTAAATAAATTTAGAAATAAACGCGACCACCAGGACTTGAACTCTAGTGGGTTGGGGATACCATAGTCCTTCTAACCATCCAACCACATGTTGGTTCGCATGGCATCACATGTTTGTTGTGTTGTTTTGGATGTAGGCTAAACTTAATTTGTTTTTTTAGAGGAATGCCCTTGGGCGCACTTTATTAACACCAAACAATCATTACATAAGTATCTCCTATTCAGCGCTTTAAGCATGCATTCCTGCAAATAGGCGCGCACACCCCTTCCTTCTTTCGCTACTAACGGGCTGGTCCATCTCCCCTTTGGTTACATGTTTTTTATACCGCAAAAAATGGTACAGGAGGGAGAATCAAACCAGCGACCTCCTGCATCAAGGGACGCTGCACTAAACACAATGCCACCTAGCCCACTGTGATAAGTTAAATCTTTTCCTATCCTGTCTTCTTTCGTCTTTTCTTTTTCCATTTCCTTTTCCCCATTTTCCATTTTTTTGTTTTTTGTTTTACTCTTCTTCCTTTTTCAAATCGATTAACGTTTTCATTTGTTGATGAACTTTTTTGAAAAATTATGAACTATTTTTCAAATTTGATGAACTTTTTTACAAATTTGACGGACTTTTTTCAAAATCGAAGAAATTTTTTAATTTTTTTATGAACTTTTTTTTGGAAATTGATGAATTTTTTTCAAATTTGATAAACTGGTTTCCAATATCAATGAACTTTTGTTAATTTTGATGAAATTTTAAAAAAATTGATGAACTATTTTTCTGATTTAATGAACTTTTTTTTCAAAATCGTTCAACTTTTTCAGTTTTCGATTTACTTTGTTTGGAAATTGGTGAATGTTTTTTCAAGTTTGATGAACTTTTTTTTCAAAATTGATGAATTATCAAAATTGGACTTGAACTCTGGTGGGCTGGGGATACCACAGTCCCTCTAACCATCCAACCTCATATTGGTTCACATGGCATCACATGTTTGTTGTGTTGTTTTGGATGTAGGCTAAACTTAATTTGTTTTTTAAGGAATGCCCTTGGGCGCACTTTATTAACACCAAACAACTGTTACGTAAGCATTTCCTATTCAGTGATTTAAGCGTGCATTCCTGCAAACAGGCGCGCACACCCCTCCCTTCCTTCGCTACTAACAGGCCGGCCTATCTCCCCTTTGGTTACATGTTTTTTATACCGCAAAAAGTAGCGCAGGCGGGAGAATCAAACCAGCGACCTCCTACATCAAGGGACGCTACATTAAACACAATGCCACCCAGGCCACTGTGATAAGTTAAATCTTTTCCTATCCTTTCTTCTTTCGTCTTTTCTTTTTCCATTTCCTTTTTCCCACTTCCTGTTTTCTGTTTTTTCTCTTCTTCCTTTTTCAAATCTATTAACATTTTTCATTTTTTGATGAACTTTTTTGAAAAAGTATGAACTATTTTTCAAATTTGATGAACTTTTTTTTTCAAATTTGACTGACCTTTTTCAAAATCGAAGAACTTTTTTAGTTTTTTGATGAACTTTTTTTTGGGAAATTGATGAACATTTTTTAAATTTGATAAACTGGTTTCCAATATTGATGAAATTTTGTTAAATTTGATGAAATATTTTTTTAAAAATTGATGAACTAATTTTCAAATTTGATGATTTATTTTTTCAAATTTGACAATTTTTTTCAAAATCGATCAACTTTTTCATTTGATGAAATCTTGTTTGGAAATTGGTGAACTTTTTCAAATTTGATGAACTTTTTTCAAAATTGATGGTTTTTTTAAAATCGATGAACTTTTTCTACACTCATTGATCGTTTTTTCAAATTTGTGAAGTTTTTCTAAATCCATGAACATTTTTAATTGACGATTTTCATGTTGCCACTATTTGATTTCATGTATAATTTGCCGCTATAGCCTCGCTATAGCTGTTTTTAAGGGCTGCCGCTATATACCAAAGCCCGCTATTTAAAACATTGAGAGAGAGAGAAGGAATGTACAACAACAACAACAACAACAACCCTACATCTCCACATCTCCATTTTTCCCAAAATGAGCTCCACATCTCTATGGATGAGAGAGAGAGAGAGAGAGAGGAGGAGGAGGAGGAATATGTACTGCAGTACAACAACAACAGCTCTACATTTCCATCTTTTTCCAAAATGAGCTCCACATCTCAATGGATGAGTTCTATCTAAATATGCACGTGAACTAAGTCAAAAGAACTAGAAGCAGGATGAGTGAGAGAGGAGTTCCTGGATCGTTTGCACGTTGCATTTAAAAGATGATGGGCTCTTTGAAGTTCTGCCAGCCGTTTACAACAAAAAATGAAGCTCATTAAACGAATGGGTTCAAGCTGAAGGAGTTTCTGCCGGAGCATGATGAAGAGGAGAAACTAGTATTCGTTTGGGTCAAAGCTACCGTTAGAGGAATGATGACCATCAATGAGGTTTTAACTGAACGTGCAGCCATGTGGGCCATACTAATGGAAAAGAATTATATAAGACCCAGGCCTCACAGGTTAACATGTGAGACACACCTTGATGAATGACACATGGCATTTACAAATTACAAAGCATCTATCCCACCCTATTTGAAATCAGAGGGGATTAGATGCTTTATAATTTAAGAATGCCATGTGTCATCCATCAGGATAGGTCTCACATGCTAACCCGTGAGACCTGGTCTTATATAATTTTTTTTCCATACTCATTTATTATCTGTGAAATACAACCTCTATGCAATATTTCTAGGCTCTTAGAATAATCATATACCTGCTGGGTAACACGAATCATGCAAAAATGAGTAGCGTGGATACCAATCTCGCGTGGCATCATGTCTACTCGTCATTTGTGGCACCACGACTCCATAACTAGATAGGCTTAAAAAATATTAGTACTAATGTTGGTTTGTATGCAACTTGTGTATATATGGATAGTGTATTCCTCCATGAAGGACTCAGAGAATCCAGATTGATGAAAGTACTAGACTTTTTTCGATAAGGGAAAATCTTACCTTCTACCGGCCGATCGCGCAAGCCTGTCCGTCAGCTTTGTAGCTGTCCGATCTATCTTTTATCAGACGGTAGAGAGCACTCCCGCATCCGCTGGAGGCGTGTCCGTTTCCTGCAACTCACCTCTTGTTTCAGGACATCCATTCCTGCAACTGGATAATAGAAGAGGGGTTTCATCCTACAGCAGCGTGGGCTCGTATGGCTGGGAGTGTGAGCAGCTTGATTTGGGAGGGCGGCAGACGCGGCGGCGCAAGGCGTTGGGCGACCAGGGCTTATCCAACACGGTGGCATCGACAACTGGCTCGGGATCAGCGGTGGCCGGCAACGACTCAAGCAGGTACAGTTCAGACACCCCTTCTCCCATTTTGTCGCCGATGTGGTAATGGTGGCGCTCCCTGCTATTTCTCTTATTTCTGCAACAGAGTTGCAGAGTGTTTCTGCAACAAAGCGTTTGTTGCGGGAAGTAACGAGTGGGCATGCGGTCTTGTTTTTGCAACAGGGCATTTGTTGTGGGAAGGAACGAGTAGGCATGTGGTCTTGTTTCTACAACAGAGTGTTTGTTGCGGAAAGTAATGAGTGGGCATGCAGGCTTGTTTTCTATAATAGAGTGTTGGTTGCGGGAAGTAACCAGTGGGCATGCCGGACGTAGACACTACATCAGAAGGCTATCAGTTCGGGCATCCAACGACTATCGAGACGGCGGACAATATGTAAACATCGGCCGGCGGACGCGTAGCAACACCCTTTCGATAAATGGTGGATTTTATTGGCTCAAAATGGAAATACTTTTGCTGCCATGTGATGTGAGACTTTGGCGTTGCTTTATCGATGGTGCACATAGACTTCGGTTTTTCGGTTAACCGAACAATTTCAGTTCATAAAGTTTGTTTTTCTTTTTCATTTTGATTATTTTGGTGCTCATTTACAGAAACTAAAAAATAAAAACCGGAATAAACCGAACCAAATTAATCATAGAAACCCAATGCCCACCCCTATACCATCATTTATGTAGAATATATTGAAATATTAATGCAAAATATACAAATCCAAATTTTCTTATACCATATATACTCCTCAACTGTCATGCGCGTGGAATCTGCAATGCATGCTATCTTGTCATGCTGGTCCACATAAGTCATTAAATGAAATATATTAATTAATCTATTAAAGCACACACAATCAACTAATGCTACAAGCAGTGCGAACGATGTGTATAGATACTTTGCACTCACGAAGAAACATCTCCCCACGAAGAGAGAGAGAGAGAGAGAGAGAGAGATGCGCACACTCCCTATGACTATGGTGAAGATCATTCTCCTCCTCCTGGCACCCCTTGGCATGGCCGCCGCAAGCACGGACTGCCCTGGCGTGCTGTCGCTGGACGGGTCTTCTGCCTGCGGCCAGTCGTGCGGCACGAAGCTCTTGCAAGATCTCTGCATCCATGTGATGGTCTGGGGCGGCGTCGACATGTCCAGGTCGCAAAAGGAGGGGGCCACCGGGTACGTGATCCTTGCCGCGCGGTTCGCCGTGGAATCCATGGACGCCACGCGGCTCGCCGCGAGGAACCAGCTCAGTCAGAACACCTCGCTCTCTGGCCAGGAGAGGGACGCCTACGAGGGGTGCCTGAACGACTACGCCGCGGCGAGAAGCTCTATCAACCACGTCGCCAAAGAGATGCTGCCCAACTGCCGCTTCGTGGGGGTTGCCGACGAGTTTGCACGTGGGGTGAAGAGCTTGGAGAGCTGCTGGATCCGGCTGATGCGGCCGCCTCTGAAGTCGACGCCGCTGTATGACTTGGTCTGGGCCGACCGATACAAACTACTGCTGATTCACATGCTTGATAGTAAACTACTAGGCATATGAGCGTACGGCAGATATAGAGATGGTATGTACACAGAAGAGCAATAAATAAATATGCAGGGTTTGGCTACACCGCTATATAGCTAGTTTCACAAGTATGATCTAAGAGCATTGTTAATCGACCCCATATAATTTAGAGGAGTAAACTACCAAATATCCTTTAGACAAGTATATTTGCTCCTTAAAAAAGTGTGGTTTCTAACCGAACTCCTAAACTCAACTCCCTAAAACTTACGTATGGTTCATATATTTCATCGAACACTTGCAATGCATCTTCGCACAACGATGGTGACCATGTCAGGACGAGCAACACTGGCGAGGAGGACCCGTCATCAGCGACCCCATGATGTGTGGCCATGTCCCTGTTCTTCGCCGATGCTGGTTTCCTCTGTCCCAGAGGCAACAACGCATAAGTCGCCTCCTCTACCTCATCTTCGTCTACTGCATCTCGAGCTCCAGTCACCGCCCATCCACCTCGCTCTCATCGTTGTTTTGCTTCCTAGACCCTCACCCAACTCACCATTGACCACCCCAAGGTGAACCGCATCTCTTCCCGCCTCTCGGGCTCCGTTTCCTGTTGTTTGTGTGTTGTCCCGCTCGAATTCATACAGATACAAGATTTTCAGCACCGGGGTGCCCCTACACCCTCTATGAATAGTACATTCAAAACCTATTAAAAAATCTGAAACTTTGGTACATCAAACATGATGAAACTTTTGAGGGCTACCGACAAGGGGCAGACCACGGTGCAATGTAGTGGCAGCAGTCCTGGGTTGGACTATGGCGACGCGGATGGAGCGGGAGGTGCGGGGGCATCTTCAAAGCGATTGTTTTACTCTAGCGAGTATTTAACCAAAAACTATCACATTTCACGGAAACGTGACAGAAAATTACCACTTTACGATTTTGTGCGGAAAACTACCATTTTTGTCCTAATCCGTGGCAAAAAATCACCAAGTCTCAAAACCGGTCGCTTCACCCGCGCTAAGCACCAAACCGATCACTCGGTCCCACGTTTCAGGTGCCACGGTGGCCAACCGACGCCCGCTGCGTGTTAACGGCGCGTCCGCGGTCGGAAACGGCGGTTGTCGGTTTGTGTTCAATGCACCAAAACGTGGGACCGGCCATTTGATGTTGATCCTCTGACGACACCGTTTCCGACCGCGGACGCGCCGTTAACGTGCGGCAGGCATCGGTTGGCCACCGTGACGTCTGAAACATGGGACCGACTGGTTAGTTTGATACTTAGCACGGGTGAAGCGATCGGTTTCGAGACTTGGTAGTTTTTTGTCACGAATTAGGACAAAAGTGATAGTTTTCCGCACAAAATCGTAAAATGGTAGTTTTCTGTCACGTTTTTATAAAATGTGATATTTTTGATTAAATACTCTAGCCGGCCGCTGTCTAGTTAGGGACCGAGAGGCGACTTGAGTAATAACCCCCTCTAAAGCTTTTGAGGGATCGATTAGGTGCCGATTACAGGAGGAAAACTGAATTTATCCTCCTCTAATGCCTTTTGAGGGATTGGTTAGAGATACTCCAACGTCAGTGGCAGATCAGGGTATAGTGGACCACTTGAGCATAACACGCGCTTTGCCTTGTCGTTGTTCTGTGGAATTAATTATATGTTTCTCTCAAGAGTTACTATGGCAAACGGATACTCCATGCATATTGCGGAGGCGGTCGAGCAAACATGGTAAAACCGATGGCACTGTGCGTCTGCCATGTAGGACGGTGTTTCTGGTATTGGAAAGGTTTTGCTCTTTCTGTACCGGTTTTTTTTCTTCGGAAATGATTAAAATCACCCGGCGGATCACGTTCTTTTCGTCCGCCGTCTTGTGCACACGACACGTTTCAGTGGGCTTGCAGTCTCCACCTTCCCGAAACAACTACCAGATCCAATCATACTTCATGATAAGCCCATCATTTTCTTGCATCTCTCCTTCATCCAGACGAGGTGCTGCAGCCGCGCCACCGCCAAACACCCCAGCTGCACCGCCGCGGACGCCGGCGAGCACGCGCTCCGCAGTCGCGGTTGCCGGCCGCCTCCGCCGCCACCATCTTTCCTCCTTCCTCTTCTCGATTGATGGCGCCCGCTCCTACTGCTATTTGGTAATGAAGAAGATGACCTCCGCTCGCCACCGTCCATGGCAAGGCCGCCGTCCACTTCTGCAACATCACTTTTGTTGCAAAAAATAAATCCGCAACATGAACTCCATTGCAAAAAATCAGCAACAAGAACTCTATTACGAATGTTTCTGCAACAACCTCTTTGTTGCAAAGCAGTGAAAAGACGTTCGCCCGCTAAATTTGTGTCAGATTCGACGGCTCGCGAGGCGGCGGATCTTTTTAAAAGATCCACCGGCCGACGCGTAGCAGCCCCCATTCTTTTTGTTCTTTTCATGTTTCTTTTTATATATTTTTCCTATTTTTATTTTTCGAGTGTTTAGTACGTGAATAATTTTAAAAGTTATGATTATGTTCTGAAAATCACGAGCACACTTTAAATCCTTCTTCTCTCTTTTAAGCTCATAAATGTTTTCCAAATTTATGATCAATTTCGTAAAATTCATGAAGAATTTTTATATCGTGACCATTTTTTAAATCCATGAACACTTTTTAAAAACTCATGACCATTTATTAAAACTTGTGAACATTTTTAATTCATGAATAAGTTTTACATTCGCGAACATTTTTCAAAATTTTGATTATTATCTAAATTCATGAACGTTTTATAAAATTTGTGATTTTTTTGGAAATTCACAAATTAAATAAATTATTGAATACTTTATAAAATGGATTTTAATATAAAATCCAACAAAAATAAAAATTCAACTGAAAAACCGACCAAGAATTTTTTTTCCAGCGCAATACACACAAAGCGCTACAAAGGTCGCGATATAGTGTGTGATTACTTGACATCGTGTGTGTTACACATGGGACCGAAGCTCTTAGCCTCTTGGTTATTATGGTCGGTTGTTTCAATTTTGTTTTGTCTATGGTGGGTTGGACTTTAATTATGCTGGGTGTCGTGGTGTTTTCTTATATCGGCACCAACTTGGCTTGCTGCTCGAGGCGTTATTGTTTTTAGAGGAAGATGGAATTGTTCGGTGTGTGGTTGTCGTATCGTTACGTAAGCTTCTTTGTATTCCACAAAACCAATCGACCACATTCAAAGAATAGATGCCGAGACGTAACACAAAGAACACCATACGGTGGTCGCAACAACATGCAAAGGGGCCCAAACAACCTAAACATGGAAAATATCCGCTTATAGGTGGGCCCACTAACGACCCCAAATGCCCAATGCACCAAGAACCAACATTCCGAGGAAGCTTAGAATTTTAGAATAATCTTTAGATTCACAAACATCTTTTGAATCCACAGTTAGATTTCACGAATGGACGGCCCATGTTGTCGCAGGGTGCCGTAATAGAGCTATTTTGACCAAATACAACAACACCTCGAATACAACAGTTGTTGTAGGCTCCTTGCCTATACAACCAAATAGTGGTGGGACAACATGCATCAAACTAAATTTTGGCCAACGTGAGAATGTCTGTTCCTCATTCTCATAGTGTCATGGGGGACCCATGACCCGACTAGATGTGGGGCCCACTTTAAAAAAACACTAAAGCTCTCGTAGGCCCTATTCCTAGAGAGCTTAACGATTGAGAAGATATGTGTAGAAGACTAGGGTTGGTTCTTGTTGTTTTCTTATTTATTTATTTTCTTGCTATAGTTTTGTTTGCGAACTTTTTTACCAAGCACCATGTGGTGGTGTTCCATCAATGGCTGCCCCTTGTGGCGGAGATAGTAGAGAAGGTGACTTAAAACTGTCGTGGTTCTAACTCTGACAGTGATGTAGGGGGTGAGTATGGAGAGGCGAGATCCTAACTATTGGGAAGCTGTTACACGCGAGGTTTACGAGTTCAGGCCCTTGGAAGTAATAGCCCTACGTCTCGGAGCCCGGAGGCGGTCGACTGGATTATGCGTGTATCGATTACAGGGGTGCGAACCCTTCCTACTGAGGAGGGGGGTGGCTTATATAGAGTTCGCCGGCCCCCTCCTGCCCTCAGTAATGCAGGGTTTAAAGTACATTTAAGATGGGGCGTTACTGGTAACGCCTCTAATAAAGTGCTGTAATGACCATGAAGACTACTTAACAGCTGACCGTTTGCCTACGGAGTGACTACAGAATCTTCCGGCGGTCGAGTGGTTGGTTTCATGGTCGAGTGATAGCTTCTTGGTCGAGTGTCTTGAACCTGTCGAGTGGGATGCCCTCAAGTCGATTGAAAGATGATTTCTCCCAGGGGTGTCCTAGAGTGGGACTCTTCGGTCAGGTTCGTGTCCCTACCCTAGGTACATGTCTTCATCATTAGCCCCCGAATGGATCGAGGTTAGAGTGGGGAAAGAGTTGGAGATCTTTCCGACTGGTTCTTCGGGCTATGTGAGCGCCTCGTTTCGGGACAATCGTCACGGATGACGTTGCCAACCTTTTTCAGTCGCCTTGATCCATTCCAGGCCTTCTGTCGAGTGAATTTCTTTGTTTGTGCCGTGCCGAGTGCCGGCGCGATCGGGGTCTTCTGTTCCTTAGCGAGTTGTTCTGCGGCCCGCGGATGTCGCGGGATTTGGATTTTGGGAAGCGCGCGGGACGGGAGCAGCCGCAGTGATCGGAAGCGATAAAGCGGAAGTTCCTCGATCTCCGCGTCGCCTTTTTCGCCACGTACTGCGCGCGCGTCTGTTGCGGGATTTGACTGGATGGCCTGGGCCTACCGGTCAGCCACTCGAGAACGGCCCCTTATAAGTTGCCGGCTCGGGGTTTCTAAGCCGTGCGCTCTCTTCTCCTTCCTTCTTCCTCTCTTCCTTCGCCAGCCCTCCTGCGACCCCCGGCCGTACCCTAGCGCTGCGAGCCCATGCGAGATCTCTCCGGCAACGATGGTGAAGGGCAAGACCACTGCTTTGGAGCGCGCGAAGAAGGCGGCGGCGATGGGGAAGGGGAAGAAGTCTTCGCGAGGTGGATCTTCCTCCCGGACCACCCTGCCCAAGGGTTGGATTCAGGGCGATTGGATGCCATCGGTGCTCCGGCAGGAAGACCTCGACGACATGGTCGAGGGAGGAGCCATTCCCCATGAGGCCGCGCGTCTCCCGGGGAGGGAGATCGAGCCGCAACCCCGCGACGGTGAGTGCGTGCTCCTCGCCACCCACATCGACCGAGGGTTTTCTCTGCCTCCCCACCCATTCTTACGGAGCTTCTTGAATTTCTTCGGAGCGCGGCTCCATCACTTTACCCCCAACTCCATAGTCTACCTTGCCGCGTTCATTTCTATGTGCGAGGCCTTCCTGGGTTGCCGTCCGCATTGGGGGCTTTTCAAGCATATCTTTACTTGCCGCTCTCAGTCGGTGAAGAAAGCCAAGTCGAGTGACGAGAAGACGCAAGTCATCCAGTTGTGCGGGGGTCTGGCGATCCAGATGAGGGGGAAGAGCTGTTTCCCTTCTATCACCTTCCTGGAGTCGGTCCGCGGCTGGCAGTCGACCTGGTTCTACTGCCAGGACCAGGCGACCCCCGGATAGTCGACCGGTCTTCCTCCTTTTTCACTCGACCGAGCCGAGAAGCCTATCTCTCTAAAAGTCACGCCGGAGGAAAGTGCCCAAGTCAAAGTATTGGCGGGTCGAGTGGTTGAACTTGTCCGTGAGGGGGTGACTGGGATGGACCTGTTAGAGGTCTTTCTCCAGAGGCGCATCCAACCGCTCCAGGCGCGAGACCATCCGATGTGGCTGTATTCTGGCCTCGACGACACCACTCGAATCCACCCGGAGGAGGTCACCTATGAGATGCTGGAGGGGTGGCTGTCAAGCATCACGGGGAACAAAGACAACCCCCGAGGAGCCAGAAGGGTGATTCCACTCGACAACTCATATGAGGTGGATCAGGTATGTCTTTGTGTCGGATATCTGGCCTTCTGTATTAGTCTTCTTTATGCAAGTCGACTGACTTTCGTCCTGTCCGTTGTCCTCCAGGCTACCACTGAGATGTACTCGACGCCCAGCGGGGCACAAGGGCCGACCGAGGAAGGTGAGGGGAGCGGAGGCGAGAGCGGGGACGACCAGGTCGAGTGGGAGTCCGACGGTGAGGGAGAGGAGGGCGACGACATCTTCTCCAGTGAAGAGGAGGAGGAGGCTGAACCTCCCCGCCCGGAGGGACGGTCCAAGCTCGCCCATGATCCAGCATAGGAACGTGGCAAGGCGACCGCTCCTATTGGGCAGTCGTCGAAACGCCCTCGGACTTCTTCTCCTCCGCCGACCGGGAAGGCTCCCAAGCACCCACGAACGGCACCATCTAAGCCGCCCAAGGCCTTGCCCAAGATGAAGATAGCTGTTCCCACCATTTCGGGGTAACAACAACACTTGCTTTCCTTTGTCGACTGTGGACGGATCCTTGGTCGATTCGCTGGGCCAACTGACTAATCTTTTGAGATTTGTAGTGGTGCAACTTCTGAGGTCTCTGCCAGGAACGACGACCAAGAAATGGAGGACGCTGTCACCTCCAACCCTGGTACGATCACTGCCGTCCTGCTTACGAGTCGACTGAAGCGTTGGTCGATTGAATGTTTTCCTTGCAGCTCCTCCTCATGTTATCGACCTCCCGGACGACGACGACGACGCACCGCTGAGGGTGAAGAGGAAGAAGAAGGTGTTGGCTGGCAAGACTCCGCAATCCACTCCCGCGCCTGAGGCTGCAGTTCGGGATGATGGCGAACCCACTCGGGCTTCCGTGACTTTCGCTGTTCCTTTGACGAGTGTGCAGCCTTCAACGTCGACTGCAGATCCGTCTTTGCTTTTTGCTGCGTACCCCGTCCCTGAGGACCAAGCGGCTGCTGCGAAGGAGGCTGTACGCCAGGCCGGAGTCATGATGGAACAGGTGAAAGTGGCTCGGGAGGCTTGCCAGGCGGCTTACGACGCAAGCTCGGCTCTTCAGAGCAATGTCCAGGTCAGTCGACTTCAACACTTGGTCTGTTTTGGTATGTCCTTTGAAGATTCTCTTTTCCGAAGGTCTTTAAGTTTGTACACCCAATCGGTGTGTTTGCCAATTCTTGGACGAGTGGGGGCACGCTAAGTGCACCCACTGGGTGTAGTCCCCGAGACTACGGTCGACTGCTGGCAGTCGGCTGTGGTCTTTAAATTGAGTCGTAGTTGAGTTTCTTCACTCTGTCGACTGCGGGCAGTCGACGTCTTTCTCTCTCTTTTTTTACTGGGTGTAGGCTTATTGTCTCTTAGCTGCTCGGAAGCAACTTGTCTTTGACTCGACTTCGGGGGTCGGATGGGTGGGATAGGAACCGGTGGGGGCACGCTAAGTGCACCCACTGGGTGTAGTCCCCGAGACTAAGGTGGACTGCTGGCAGTCGACCATAGTCTTAGTATTTATTGTCTTTGTTGCTTTTTTTTTGAAATTGTAACTCCTCCTCTTTGACTTCAGAAATCTTGTGATCTTGGAACCCGCTTGGCTGACTTGGAGAAGCAGCAAATCCAAATGAACCTCGATCTGGAGCTGGCCAGGACGGAGCTGCAGAAGGTCAGAGACGGCGCCGCAGGTAAGACGCCTTCGTCGACTGGTTAGTATCTCTTCGCTTTCTCTGACTCAATCATCGTTTTTGCAGAAACACTGAAAGAAGCTCTGGCGAAGAAGGATCAGGACTTGGCTGCCGCCCGCAAGGAGGCTGATGACAAGACCGCTCTGGCCGCACAGAAGCTAGCTTCGGTCGACCACTTAGAACAAGAGAATACCAAGCTCAAGACTGCTCTGAATGAGGCCAACAGGGAGTGTTCACGTTGGAAGAAGGAGAACCTCACCCTGAGCGAGAAGCTGGAAGGCCTCGCTCGCGGGAGAAACGACCTGGAGAGCTACTTGGGGAGCCTTGCCAAGAAGTTGTACCTTAAGCTTGGAGGTGCGCATTCAGTTCCGACTGGTTTTTGAGTCGACTCATTCTGTGAAAATTGTCTTATCCTTGAATCTTGTATGCAGAGCTTTGCCAGAATTTTGAAGAGGAGACCAGTCGAGTGGAGCCGAGCTTGGACCCAGTTAACTCCCTTGTGAAGGACGACGCCGCAATGAACGTGCTCCGTTTGGAGTCTCGTGTTGACGGCGTCGTGGATTACTTGGCTCGACTGAAGGTTGCCATGACGCGGATCGACCCGACACTTTGGCCGGAATCTACGCTCCAGAATGATCTCGAGTCTCTGATGACTCGACTCAATGGAATCTCTGACCGAGTGCAGGAGTGGAAGAAGTCTTCAGCTCGGTGTGGCGCTGACGTGGCTCTGTCCCTGGTCCGCGTCCACTGTAAGGAGGTGCGGGAGGAGAAGCTGGCCACCATCCAAGTCGCCAACACGAGGAAGCACAACTTCCAGGACTTCATGGAGACATTCATTGCTGCTGCTACCCGTATCGTAGATGGGATCGACTTGGATGAGTTTGTCGCTCCTGCCAGTCCTCCTCCTCCTGAGGAATGAAAAAATTTGCCTCGGGATGCCGAGTGTATTTTGTAATCCGTCAGACTCTGCCTTAAATTTGCCTTGGAATGCCGAGTGGAAGTGTAATAGTTAAACTCTGCCGAGCTGTGGGCTCGAGTACTTTGATCTGAGGGCTCTCGGATATTTTAGGCTTTATTTGAACTTGCTTTGTCGTTGAATCTCTTTGTGGATGACCCGTCGAGTGGGATTTGATCTTCACTTGAAATAACTTTGTGTCCATGGTGCAGCTCCGAAGGAGAAGGTGGCGGTCGACCTGCCCCTCGTCGTCCTTGGGAAATGAGAAGTGTTTCCTATTTAGGCGAGTGCTGGACTGCAGCTAAGCCCCCGAGTGGGAGGTTTGCTCTCCACTCGGTAGGTTTTTTCAAA
Source organism: Triticum urartu (assembly GCF_003073215.2). Taxonomy (NCBI): domain Eukaryota; kingdom Viridiplantae; phylum Streptophyta; class Magnoliopsida; order Poales; family Poaceae; genus Triticum; species Triticum urartu. Next base: position 659,057,419 of record NC_053028.1, on the reverse strand, counting down.
CTTAGGCGAGCGCTGACCGCAGCTAAGTCTCTGCGTAGGAGAACTTAGGCGAGTGCTGGACTGCAGCTAAGCCCCCGAGTGGGAGGTTTGCTCTCCACTCGGTGGGATTTTTTTTTAACTTAGGCGAGTGCTGACTGCAGCTAAGTCTCTACGTAGGAGAACTTAGGCGAGTGCTGGACTGCAGCTAAGCCCCCGAGTGGGAGGTTGGCTCTCCACTCGGTAGGATTTTTTAAACTTAGGCGAGTGCTGACTGCAGCTAAGTCTCTGCGTAGGAGAACTTAGGCGAGTGCTGGACTGCAGCTAAGCCCCCGAGTGGGAGGTTCGCTCTCTACTCGGTAGGATTTTTTTGAACTTAGGCGAAACGGGTTCGCGGCTAAGTCACCCACTGGGGGTTCTCGTATGTAAACAGAAGTGACAGCAATCATTGGAACACTCTTGATTTTGACAAAGATGAACTGCGGGAGTTTCTCTTATTACATCTTTATGGGAAGGAACTTAAGTGTAAAAGGGGCGAAGTAGTTCCGCATTCCAAGCTCGCGGCTCGTCAATCTGGCGATCAACATTGTAGAGGTGATACGCTCCGTTGTGGAGGACTCTGGTGATGATGAAGGGGCCTTCCCAAGTAGGAGCAAGCTTGTGTGGTTTCTGTTGATCCACTCGAAGGACCAAATCTCCTTCTTGGAAGGCCCGACTCTTCACATGTCGGGCATGGAATCGACGCAAGTCTTGCTGATAAATGGTCGATATGATCATGGCCATCTCTCTTTCTTCTTCCAGGAGGTCTACTGCATCTTGCCGAGCCTGTTCTGCTTCATCTTCGGTGTAGAGCTTGACTCGGGGAGCGTTGTGAAGGAGATCACTTGGCAGAACGGCTTCGGCTCCATAAACAAGAAAGAATGGGGTTCTTCCAGTCGACCGGTTAGGGGTGGTCCTTAATCCCCACAAAACTGTCGGAAGCTCATCGACCCAGGCACCTGCTGCGTGTTTGAGGTCACGCATTAGCCGAGGCTTTAGTCCTTTGAGGATCAGACCATTTGCTCTTTCAGCTTGTCCATTCGACTGGGGATGGGCGACTGATGCGTAGTCGACACGAGTGCCTTGAGAGGCGCAAAAGGCTCTGAACTGGTCTGAATCGAAGTTCGACCCATTGTCAGTGATGATGCTGTGAGGGACTCCAAACCTGAATGTTAGTCCTCTGACGAAGCTAATAGCAGTGCCAGCATCGAGGTTCTTGATGGGTTTAGCTTCAATCCACTTGGTAAACTTGTCGACTGCCACAAGTACATGGGTGAAACTGCTCCTGCCTGTTCTCAGGGGGCCGACCATGTCCAGTCCCCAGACAGCGAAGGGCCAGACGAGTGGAATGGTCTTCAGGGCTGATGCGGGTTTGTGGGACATGTTGGAGTAGAATTGACACCCCTCACACTTGTCAACTATCTCCTTTGCCATCTCATTTGCTCTTGGCCAGTAAAATCCTGCTCGGTATGCTTTGGCCACAATGGTCCGAGAGGACGCATGGTGACCGCAGGTCCCCGAATGGATCTCATCAAGGATCATTTGACCTTCTTCCGGAGTTATGCACTTCTGACCGATTCCAGTCGCGCTTTCTCTGTACAATTGCCCCTTTATGACTGTGAAGGCCTTGGATCGGCGGACGATCTGCCGAGCCTCTTCCTCGTCCTCTGGGAGCTCTTTCCTTAGGATATACGTGATGTATGGTACCGTCCAGTCGGGAGTGATGGACAATACTTCCATGATCAGGTCGACCACAACAGGAACTTCGACTTCAGTCGGATCTGTGGCACTTTTCGGTTGTGGGGCTTCTTCTGTGAAAGGATCTTCCTGGACTGACGGCGAGCAGATGTGCTCCAAAAACACATTACTGGGAATGGCTTCTCTCTTGGAGCCTATCTTGGCCAGGTCATCAGCTGCTTGGTTTTTCAGTCGGGGGATGTGATGAAGCTCCAACCCCTCGAATTTCTTTTCTAGCTTTCTCACTTCATTGCAATAACCGGTCATAGCTGGACTTCTGACGTCCCACTCCTTCATCACCTGATTAACCACCAAATCTGAGTCGCCATAGACCATGAGGCGACGGACGCCGAGTGAAATGGCCATGCGCAACCCATACAAAAGTGCTTCATACTCTGCTTCATTGTTGGAGGAATCGAAGTGAATCTGGAGAACATATCTGAGCTTATCTCCTCGGGGGGAGACTAGAACTACCCCAGCACCGGAACCATTTAGCATCTTAGATCCATCGAAGAACATGGTCCAGTGCTCCGAGTGAACTTGAGTCGGAAGCTGCTGTTCAATCCACTCAGCGACGAAATCTGCGATTGCTTGGGACTTAATAGCTTTGTTTGCTTCAAACCTGATATCTAAGGGAAGGAGTTCAATTGCCCACTTGGCCACTCAACCAGTTGCATCTCTGTTATGCAGTATCTCTGACAGTGGGGCGTCGCCGACGACTGTAATGGAGTGGTCAGAGAAGTAATGTGCAACCTTCTTCGTGGTCATGTAAATCCCATATACAAGCTTCTGGTAGTGAGGGTATCTTTGTTTTGAAGGGGTCAAAACTTCAGACAGATAATAGACTGGGCGCTGAACTCTGAAGGCCTTTCCTTCTTCTTCCCGCTCGACCGTGAGTACTGTACTGACAACTTGTCCCGTGGCCGCAATGTACAGCAGTAGAGGCTCTTTGCTGATTGGGGCAGCAAGCACCGGCTGGGTGGAGAGCAGAGCTTTGAGTTCTGCAAACGCTGCGTCAGCTTCTGGAGTCCACTCGAACTTGTCAGACTTCTTCATCAGTCGGTAGAGAGGCAACGCCTTTTCACCGAGGCGAGAAATGAATCGACTCAAAGCGGCCAAGCAGCCTGTAAGCTTTTGGACATCGTGCACGCGCACAAGACGCTTCATCCGGAGTATGGTGCCAATTTTCTCAGGATTGGCGTCGATCCCTTGTTCGGAAACGAGAAAACCGAGTAACTTTCCGCCTGGAACTCCGAATGTGCATTTTGATGGATTGAGCTTGATATCATACCTCCTGAGGTTGGCAAAAGTTTCGGCAAGGTCAGCTCGCAGGTCGGAACCTTTGCGTGACTTGACCACAATATCATCCATGTACGCCTCCACATTCCGACTGATTTGAGTGAGTAAACACTTCTGAATCATTCTCATGAACGTGGCTCCGGCGTTCTTGAGGCCGAACGACATCGTGACATAACAGAAGCATCTGAATGGGGTGATGAAAGCTGTTTTGATTTCATCGGGTCCATACAGACGGATCTGATGGTATCCGGAATAAGCATCTAGAAAAGACAATCTCTCGCACCCCGCAGTCGAGTCGACTATTTGGTCGATGCGAGGGAGAGGAAAATGATCTTTCGGGCAGGCCCGATTGATATGTTTGAAATCAATGCACATGCGAAGTGACTTGTCCTTCTTGGGGACCATGACGACATTGGCGAGCCACTCGGAGTGGTAAATTTCTCGGATGAACTCTGCTGCTAAGAGCCGAGCCACCTCCTCGCCAATGGCTTGCTTCTTCTGGACGGCGGACCTTCGAAGATGTTCCTTCACAGGCTTGAATTTTGGGTCGACCCGTAGACGGTGCTCAGCCAGCCCCCTGGGAACTCCAGGCATGTCGGAGGGTTTCCATGCGAAGATATCCCAGTTCTCACGGAGGAGCTGGATGAGCGCTTCTTCCTATTTGGAGTCAAGCGTTGTTGAGATGTGAGTCGGAGCAGCGTCGGGGTCGGTCGGGTGAATGTTGACTGTTTTTGTTTCACCGGACGACTGAAAAGCTGATTCTGAAGCAGGCTTCTTGGCTCGTAGCAACTCGCTTGGGTCGGCAGTCTTTTGGTACTCTTGCAGCTCGACCACTGCCATCTGAGCATCTGCAATCTTTGAGCCCTTCTGAAGCACTCTTCCGCCTTCTTCCGATTGCCAGTGACAGTGATCACACCTTTGGGGCCAGGCATCTTCAGTTTGAGATACACGTAACATGGTCGGGCCATGAAGCGCGCATAAGCTGGCCTGCCCAAAATGGCGTGATAAGCACTTTGGAAGTCCACAACCTTGAATGTCAACTTTTCCTTGCGGTAATTCTTTGAATCACCGAAAACCACATCAAGAGAGATCTGGCCGAGTGATTGGGCTTTCTTCCCAGGAATGACTCCGTGGAAACTCATGTTACTGGTGCTGAGTCTGGACATCGGAATGCCCATTCCTTTCAATGTTTCAGCATACAGTATGTTCAGGCCGCTGCCCCCATCCATCAGGACTTTAGTCAGTCAAGTGCCTTCAACAATTGGGTCGACCACCAAAGCTTGCCTCCCAGGGGTGGCAATGTGCGTCGGGTGATCAGACTGGTCGAATGTGATGGCAGTCTGGGACCACTTCAGGTAACTGGGTGTTGCCGGGGCAAGAATGTTCACCTCTCGGTTAGTGACTTTCAGTCGACTTTTGCTTTCGACATCGGCAAAAACCATCAGGGTGGAATTGACTTGGGGGTATCCATCGTCACTGTCTTCCTTGCCCTCGACTCTGTCCGACTCTTTTTCCTTATCCTTGGACTGTTTTCCTTGGAACTGCTGGATCAGGAGCCGGCACTGTCGAGTGGTATGCTTTGGGTAAATAAAATTACCCTCTTCATCCTTCTTGGTGTGGATGTGACATGGCAGATCCAAAACATCATTTCCGTCTTGATCCTTGACTTTCTTGGGCTTCCAGGTGCCCTTGGATTTTCCCTTGAAGTTTCCCTGGGCTACGGCCAGGGCCTCCCCAGGAGCAGCTGGCTCGGCCTTCCGTTTCTGCTTCCGACCGGAATTGCCTCCGGTTTCCTGGGCGACTGCTTTCTGCTTGCCACTCCGGAGTCGATCTTCATCTTCTCCGTTAGCATACTTGGTGGCAATCTCCATCATCCGATTCAGAGACATCTCTCCAGTTCGGCCGAACTTCAGATTCAACTCTCTGTATTTAACACCTTCCTTGAAGGCACAAACCGCTTGATGGTCCGGCACGTTCTCAACCGAGTGATGTAGCGTGATCCACCTTTGGATGTATTCCCTCAGAGTTTCATTCGGCTTCTGCACGCAAGACCGTAGCTCGGTTAGGCCTGCAGGTCGCTTGCACGTTCCTTCAAAGGTTGTGATAAACACTCGGGAGAGGTCCTCCCAAGTGTAAATGCTGCTGGGTGCCAACTGATTTAGCCATGCTCTGGCCGAGCCCTCTAACATGAGAGGCAAATGCTTCATGGCCACCTCGTCATTGCCACCGCCAATTTGTACAGCCACTCGGTAATCTTCGAGCCAGGTGTCCGGCTTAGATTCACCGGTGAACTTGCCGATTCCAGTCGCCAACCTGAGGTTGGGAGGAATCACCGCGGCTCTGATGGCTCGACTGAAACACTCCGGCCCTGAAGCACGTACTCTGCTGCCGGCAGGCGCATCTCTGTTGTAGCCTTCTCGATGAGCTCTGTTCCTGTCGACCAAACCTTGAACGAGGATGGATCTTGCATCAAAGCCTGGGTCTCTGGGGTCGACTGGAATCCTTTGCCCAACACTATGAGGGCGTCTGTCATCTTGCCGTCGAGGCGCATATGACCCACTCCTCGGGGGAGGGGTTGGCACTCGACGTCGATCATCACGGTCGAATCGGTGATCATACTGCTCATTCCTCCTGTACTGATCATGACGGCCACCACATCCTTCACGCCTCGGGGATGATCTCGGGCTGTGAGCTGACTCGACTGTATCTGTTGCGACAGACCGACTGTGGATCCTATTCCGTGACTGAGAGACAGCGGAATTCTGGTCTCCCGCCGCCCGGAGCAATGCTCTGATCTGCAACAAGCCCCTGCCAGCCTCCGACTGGGAGGGCTGAATCGATTCTGCTATACGGGCCGCGGCGGCTAGATTCTGAACTGGGGTTCAATATACCTGCGTCGGCGGGAAGAGCTGGCGTCGACTAGACTCGGGAGCCTGCTGACGCGCTTGCTCGTCGAGTGCTCGCTGGAGATTCTCCAGTCGAGTGCGCTCGGCCAAGTTGGCCAAATGCGCGCCTTCCAAGGCCCGGGCCTCGGGGGTCTCTCCGACGATAGGAGTGCGGAGCGCGTCCATGTTCCGGCGGCGAAGCTCCTCTCGCTGCAATGACGTGAGAGGTTCGGGGAGATACTCGTCGTGGGGATGCGACGGATCGCCCCCACCCGCGCCTCCATCAGTGCGAGGGAAACCAGGGGGACTGTGTGTTCCGTCGACCGCCAGAACCTCAGCCGCTGGATCGCTGCTGTCGCATTCGGATGCGGTCTCCATGGAGCCAGTCGACAGGTCGAACAGGCCGTAGAGGGATTCGACGGGCTCGATGGCCGCGACTTGCGGGGCTGCCGATTGGCGGGCCACGGCGTGCCTCACCCACCGCTGAAGTCTTGACCGACCGGAGCGCTTGCGCTGGTGAGAGACAGGGCGGGGAGACGATACGGGGGCCGACCCATATTGGGTCGACGGTTGCCGCAGGAGGACGCCACGAACGCATGCGCGGAAATGTGTCGCGCCGCGGGCGGGGAGCGCGTCGATGTCGAGCGGTGCCTCCTGAAGCCAGGCGGAGTCGTCGACGATGAAGGTAAGCGTGCCGAGACGGATCTTGCAGCTCTCCACCAAAACTCTGCAAGAAACCATGATCAAAGGGATCGGAAAAGATCGCAACTTCTCCAACCAAGCGCTAAGATTCCTGCCCCACGGTGGGCGCCAACTGTCGTGGTTCTAACTCTGACAGTGATGTAGGGGGTGAGTATGGAGAGGCGAGATCCTAGCTATTGGGAAGCTGTTACACGCGAGGTTTACGAGTTCAGGCCCTTCTCGGAGGAAGTAATAGCCCTACGTCTCGGAGCCCGGAGGCGGTCGACTGGATTTATGCGTGTATCGATTACAGGGGTGCGAACCCTTCCTACTGAGGAGGGGGGTGGCTTATATAGATTCGCCGGCCCCCTCCTGCCCTCAGTAATGCGGGGTTTAAAGTACATTTAAGATGGGGCGTTACTGGTAACGCCTCTAATAAAGTGCTGTAATGACCATGAAGACTACTTAACTGCTGACCGTTTGCCTACGGAGTGACTACAAATCTTCCGGCGGTCGAGTGGTTGGTTTCATGGTCGAGTGATAGCTTCTTGGTCGAGTGTCTTGAACTTGTCGAGTGGGATGCCCTCAAGTCGATTGAAAGATGATTTCTCCCAGGGGTGTCCTAGAGTGGGACTCTTCGGTCAGGTTCGTGTCCCTACCCTAGGTACATGTCTTCATCAAGAACTGTCCTGGGCGACAGAGGTGGAGCAAGATGCACTAGTGCAGAACCGGGCAATAGCACCGGTTCGTAAGGCCCTTTAGTCCCGGTTCAGTAACCGGCACTAAATTGTGGGCACTAAAGCCCCCCCCCTTTAGTACCGGTTCAGCACGAATCGGTGCTAAAGGGCAACCACGTGGCACGAGGCAGCTCCATGCGCGTGTAGAACATTAGTACCAGTTGGTAACACCAACCGGTATTAAATGTTTGGGTGTGTTTTGGTTTTATTTTTATTTTTACTTTAATTTTGTGTTTTCAATTTAATTTAGTGATTGTTTTACATTATAATGAGTTGTTAAATCATTAGGTGAATGTACTGCAGATTAGTTTGACTGGATGCGTGGATCCTAGCTAAGTCATCAAGTATATGTCATATCCATATTATATATACTTGATCACCTAATTAAGTGATCGAGGTAATATGGATATGGCATATACTTGATCACTTAGCTAGAATCTATCCAGTTGAAACTAATATGCAGTTTCTTTCATAAATGATATAATAACTCATCATCATCATATTAATATAAAAACTCTTGCATCATATATATCATCACCAACGGTTTTCATAGCAAAGATATCAACGAGTTCAACATGGTAATGATATTATAAGCATTCATAACACCACAAAAGCAAATCACTCTTTGAGATTAAGTTCAGGACGAAGAACACGAACATGAGAGGACAAGTACTAAGAGCATGAACTAGCTAATTAATCACTCATGCTGCTCTCTCTCAGGTAAAATAGCATAGAACATGTATAGCTTTGCTGATTCATCATATTGGAGCATGCAGATGAACCTGTCTCCTAATCATGGGTTACGCTTCTGATTGCTGCCCCCTAGTACTTCTCTATGATCGTTCACAATTTTGCTCCAGTCTTTTACTACTAAGCATTTATCGCTATTAGAAATCCTGAATGCACTAAAGTGCATTGTAGGATATCTTGGCCGTAAGCTAACAATATTCATGGTACCTTTAGTCTCGATCCAATCAGGCACAACATTCATCGGGAGTCCCTGTTGAAGAACATCGTAGAGTAACATACTTAGCAATGAAATTTAGCTTAAAAAAATAATGTATGCAAAAGATGCACTGAGGAGAAATAGTAGAAATCTTACCATCTTTCCTAAATATATGTGACCGTAGTTCAGTACGAACACTATTGGTCGCACATTTTGAGTACTAACATTTCTAAGTGCAGGAAAGAAATTTGTCTTGACAACATCAAGATCCTCAAGCCATGAAACATAATGACTTGTCTCCTTGCAGTTTAGTTCAACCCCGGGACAGTGGACGGTCCTATCTACCAAGCGCCGGACATGTTTGCTTGATTGGAAGTAAGCTGTCAATATAAATTGAGATCTATTAATTATTCAACTGGTTCAAATAATCTCACATCGAAGACATAAATATGGTTGAGAAACTCACACAATGGTAGAACTGGAGGCGTCTGCACATCGACCCAGATGTCTCTATTACCTTCAATATCATCTTCCGGACGAATATCAAAGGTGATAACCATATCAGGCTCAAATGCATAAGCCTTGCATAGTGCTTGCCAAGTTTTGCATTCAAAATAGGTATATGTGTCTGCATTGTATAATTTGACGTTGAAGGTATAACCATGCTCGGTCTTTAAGTAAACTATTTTTACCTCCATAGTTTCGTTAGGACTGAAACCTATCTTATCCAAGACAAAAATTCTTGCATGGCAGGGGATACGCTAGTAGAATAGTGAAAAATTAAAATTAAAAGTTGAAGCAAATGAAGTATAAGTCATGCTTAATTACGAAAAAAGACTTGTCCTTGTGACTTACTGTATCCACTTCGAAATTCTCATCCAGCTTGATGCTGAAGCGTCTATCATCAACTAGAAAATTTCTGCCGCACAGGCCGCGCTGGTCTTCGCAGTATTCGCACATAATGAAATTGTGTTCGTCGTCAGACGACATTCCTATGTTCATAGGTGAAACATTAAACACTTATTAGTTTTATTAATTCAACTAATTCTGTTAATTCAACTAGTTCAACTAATTAATTCAATTAAGCACTTACGAAAAATATACCTAATTAATTGAACTAATTCAACTAACTAGTTCAACTAATTAATTCAACCAATTCAACTAAACTAGTTCTATTAGTTTTCTTACTAAAAATAAGGTAGCTAGTTCTATATAATAAAATGTTAATTAGATAATGAAATCTCATATAACTAAATTAAATATATATCTAACATATAATTTATATCTAATTCATCTAACATTTGACATTAATATCTAACATATGTTCATATATAGGTGAAACATTAAACACTTACTAGTCTATTAATTCAACTAAATAAACTAGTTCTATTAATTCAACTAAGCATTTACTAAAAATAAATCAGTTCTATTAATTTCTTACTAAAATAAAGTAGGTAGTTCTATATAGTAATATTTTGATTAGATCATCAAATCTCATATTGTGTGTGTGTACGAGCGGGGGGCGGCGGCGTACGGGCGGCGGCGGGGGATGCGACGGGGACGGGCGGTGGGCGAGGCGGCGGCGACGGGCGGCGGGGGCGACGGCGATGACGGCGACGACGGGTGGCGGGGGCGACGGTGGTGATGGCGACGACGGGTGGCGGGGGCGACGGCGGTGACGGCGACGACGGGCGGCGGGGGCGGCGCGCGATGGGCGACGGGCGCGGCGAAGAAGTTGGATCGAGAAGAAGTGGTGGTTGATGAAACTGATTTTTTCGTAAGTGCCATATATATAGGAGGGGACTTTAGTATCGATTGGAGCCCCCAACCGGTACTAAAGGCCAATTTTTGCTAGGCCAAGGGGCGGGAAACGGCCCCTTTAATACCGGTTCATGCCACGAACCGGTACTAAAGGCCCAATCATTAGTACCGGTTGGAGCCACCAACCGGTACTAATGGTTGTGCGCTGCCACCGGCGATGCACAATGTTTAGTCCCACCTCGCCGAGCGAAGGGCAGCCGCACTGGTTTATAAACCCAGCCGCGGCTGCTCCTTCGAGCTTCTCTATATAGCAGTCTTCTGGGCCTAACTAGGGCGCGCTGCCCTGTGAGTCTGCTGGCCCTTCTGGGCCTGCATTTGCACAACCTAGGTCTGGCAGGCCCACTAGGCAGCGCCCCAACAAATTTTTTATATAGTTTTTTCTTTTCTGCATTATTTATTTTTTTCTATTTATTTTTGAGTAATTTTTTATATAGTTTTTTTCTTTTCTGCATTATTTATTTTCTTCTATTTATTTTTGAGTAATTTTTATATAGTTTTTTCTTTTCTGCTTTATTTATTATCTTCTATTTATTTCTGAGTATTTTTTTGTGACCCTCTCTACTCTGATACTCCGAAATGATAATACCATTGCAAGTTTCAACATTTTCAGAATTTATTTTGTAGTGATTTTCAATTACACGGTCATTTAGCTCTCTAAACAATGAGGTAAATGACCGAAAAACAACAAATGATGTCAGAACATGTTGGAAATTGATGACGTCGCTTTGGATGCTGCATACTGAACACAAAAAAAGTCCGGACTTCAAATAAGTTTAGAAAACATTGAAGTGCCCGTGTAACAGATGAGTTCTCGTCCGAAACCCTGATACTCCGAAAGAGTTTGTCCAATTTATACACGAAGTGCATCCAGTTTTTGCCGTGACCCTCTCTACTCTTTCGCACATGCTATGCGGGTGAAATGATGATACCATGCCAAGTTTCAACATTTTCAGAATTCATTTTGTTGTGACTTTCAATTTCACGGTCATTTAGCTCTCTAAACAATTAGGTAAATGACTGAAAAACCACAAATGATGTCAGAACATGTTGGAAATTGATGACGTCGCTTTGAATGCTGCATACTGAACACAAAAGAAGTCCGGAGTTCAAATAAGTTTAAAAAACATTGAAGTGCTCGTGTACACTACAAGAAATATGTTAACTTATGACCTTCTGTCAGTGACCCTCGAAGAATTGGTCATAAATTTATGACCATTTTAGACCAATTGGTCAAAAGCTGTTCAGGGGGCTCCAAACCCTAAACCATTGCGACCATTTTGGTCAGAAAGGTCGTAATTTCCTTACACAAAATGGTCACAAAGCAAACAGTGCTAATCCGCTGCCTTCTTTCTAGTTATTAATGACCAATATAGATGGTCATAGCCTTGTAGATTGTGGTGGGTTGTGATGACTAGGCGCCATCTCATCAGTTTTGCCTATGTGTCATGTCCATGTGGCAGTTTTTGCCCTAGGTTGTGAAGCAACCTATATTTCTATCATCCCCAAAATTCCCAAAAAAATCTCATAAATTCTTTGGGGCATATATTCATCAAATATGTAAAAATCCTTCCTTGCCTAGTTCAAAACTAATTCAAAAATATTCATTTTCCTATTCTGTTCACAACAACACTTTATGAAGGAAGTGCTATTTATATATTCTTGATTGCCCTCGGAATTTTTGGGAACTCTTTCCTATCCAAATCATCTCCGCATGACAAAATTCAGCTCCATTTGCCTAGAAAATCTTCCTCGGCAAATTTCCAAAGTTTTTGTCCACCTAGAAGCATTGTGAAGGAAGTACCTTTTTTATATCTCCAAATGACATGAAATTTATATAGTTCCTTCATATGCCTAAATTATCACCCTCCTCCAAATTGCAGCTCAGTAAAATCATCTATGTGAGCCCAGGTTCAATTTATATTTTATGGCCAAATTGGCACGTTGCAAAGCAAGTGTTATATAGACCCCTCCTACTACCCTCAAACTTTTCGGGCACTCTTCCATACCCAAATCATTGGCACATGATAATATTCAGCTCAATTTTCCTAGTAAATCTTTCTCGAGAAATTTCCAAAGTTTCTACCTCGAGAGAAGCTTTGTGAAGTAAGTACTAGCTAGGCTTACCCAAATGATCTGAAAATTTACCAGCGCATGACCATACCTAAGTAACTTACCTACACCAATTTTGAGCTCATTTTATTCATCCAATCTCTCTCACTAGTTTTCCCAAGTTTCTGTCCATAGAAGAGCATTGTGAAGGAAGTACTACTTTGGCATGTCCAAATGGTATCAATTTTCTACAATGCTTTCCTATGCCCAAATAACCATCCTCCACAAAATTTCAGCTCACTCCATTCATTATTTTGAGCCCAGCTTCAACATTCATATTTTTGTCCAGTGTGGTACTTTGCAAAGCAAGTACCACCTAGGATCCTCCTTTTGAGCTAAAAATTTGTGAAGACATTCTCCTTAGTAGATGATCATCCTCAGCCAAAACTCGCGTCCATTGACCATGTGCATTTCCCGTACCGCTAATCAAACAATTGGCTGCTAATTCATATTTGAGCATCGATCGGTCTCCTCGTGAGAATCTTATGTTGTAATTTTCTTCCTAGCACCAACCTGGGGAGTGACCAACCCACTAGACATGCCTAGTCCGCCCAGAACACATGGCAACATTACGGTCACGCGGTGACCACGCGACGGGCATGCGAGTTTACGCGCTCTAGAGTTGGGGCCCTCGGCCACCGCCCAAACCTCGACGTATCGCCACCAAACCATGTATTTATGATTAAATAGGTCCTTATGTAACTATAAATGATTTTTGGAAAAAATAAATAGCAAACTATGAGGCAGCTGCAGTTCAAATTTGACCCGCTTCCAACTGAATCGGCGGAAATTTGTCTTTTTCACGAGAGGTGGATCAAAATTTTTTACACCCAACCATTTTTTCAATTGCGCATTAAATATGGCCTAGTATTTTATAAAAATGATCTGGTCCAATTTTGCAACAATTATTTGGTAGTTCCTTCACAAAAAAACCTCCTTTCGGGCACTCGAAAAATGGAAAATGGTTTTTTCGTCCAACGAAAATGAAAACTTCCTTAGGAAACATTGTTTGCCATTCCAATATGCACCCTTGTGCACAATATGAGATCATTTGAACAAACTATGCCATGAATGTGGCCATAAGATTGATCATTTGGCTTGAAAGCCATTGATCTCCACACGTGATAGCTCGTTTCTGAGAACACTTTTTTAAAATATTTTCTGTATTACAAGTTTGTTATTTTTCCTGGGAACTTGGCCACATATAATGACACAATGCGAAGGTTTCCCAATTTTTTGATTTTTTTTGAATTTTTTATGCCCGTTTCAAAATGCGGTCAAAACGACGGGAATGACCGTTCCTAGCTCGTGGTTGAATCTTGGAATTTGTTTGGTGTTTCTATGATTAAATAGATACTTATGTACCTATAAATGATTTTTGGAAAAAATAAAGAGCAAACTACGAGGTAGCTACAGTTCAAATTTGACCCGCTTCCAACTGAATCGGCAGGAATTTGTCTTTTTCACCAGAGGTGGATAAAAACTTTTTACACCCAACCATTTGGTCAATTGTGCATTAAATATGGACTAGTATTTTAGAAAAATGATTTAGTCCAATTTTGCAACAATTATTTGGGAGGTCCTTCACAAAAAAACCCTCCTTTTGGGCACTCGAAAAATGGAAAATGGTTCTTTCGTCCAAAGAAAAAGAAAACTTCCTTAGGCAACATTGTTTGCCATTCCAATATGCACCCTTGTGCACAATATGAGATCATTTGAACAAACTATGCCATGAATGTGGCCATAAGATTGATCATTTGGCTTGAAAGCCATTGATCTCCACACGTGATAGCTCGTTTCTGATAACACTTTTTAAAAATAATTGTCGTATTACAAGTTTATTATTTTTCCTGGGAACTTGGCCACATATCATGACACAATGCGAAGGTTTCCCAATTTTTTGATTTTTTTAATTTTTATGCCCGTTTCAAAATGCGGTCAAAACGACGGGAATGACCGTTCCTAGCTAGTGGTTGAATCTTGAATTTTTTTTGGTGTTTCTCTGATTAAATAGATACTTATGTACCTAGAAATGATTTTTGGAAAAAATAAAGAGCAAACTACGAGGTTGCTACAGTTCAAATTTGACCCGCTTCCAACTGAATCGGCGGGAATTTGTCTTTTTCACTAGAGGTGGATAAAAACTTTTTACACCCAACCATTTGATCAATTATGCATTAAATATGGACTAGTATTTTAGAAAAATGATTTGGTCCAATTTGCAACAATTATTTGGGAGGTCCTTCACAAAAAAACCTCCTTTTGGGCACTCAAAAAATGGAAAATGGTTCTTTCGCCCAAAGAAAAAGAAAACTTCCTTAGGCAACATTGTTTGCCATTCCAATATGCACCCTTGTGCACAATATGAGATCATTTGAACAAACTATGCCATGAATGTGGCCATAAGATTGATCATTTGGCTTGAAAGCCATTGATCTCCACACGTGATAGCTCGTTTCTAATAACACTTTTTTAAAATAATTGCAGTATTACAAGTTTATTATTTTTCCTGGGAACTTGGGCACATATCATGACACAATGTGAAGGTTTCCCAATTTTTTGATTTTTTTTGAATTTTTATGCCCGTTTCAAAATGCGGTCAAAACAGCGGGAATGACCGTTCCTAACTAGTGGTTGAATCTTGGAAAACTTTTGATATTTCTGTGATTAAATAGATACTTATGTATCTAGAAATGATTTTTGGAAAAAATAAAGAGCAAACTATGAGGCAGCTGTAGTTCAAATTTCACCCGCTTCCTACTAAATCGGCGGAAATTTGTCTTTTTCACGAGAGGTGGCTCAAAACTTTTGACACCTGACCATTTAGTCAATTGTGCATTAAATATGTCCTAGTATTTTTTAAAATTGATTTGGTACAATTTTGAAACAAATATATGGTAGGTGCTTCACAAAAAAACTCATTTTGGGCACTTGGAAAATGGAAAATGTTTTTTTTGCCAAAAAACTCATTTCTCACGACACATTTTTAAAGATATTTATCTTATTTCATGTTTGTTATTTTTCCTAAAAACTTATTCACATTTGGCGACACAATGAGAAGGTTTTCCATTTCCTTTTTGAATTTTTCAGGTCATAAAATAGTTGATATGATTTTAACACGCTATTTTTAGTCAACCACGACCAATTTAAATGGTCATAATGTGGTACTACTTTCTGATTGGTCCGTGGACATCTCACGCGGATCGTGCATCAGACACCGTCGAATACTCGGGGATCCAACGGTAGTCCTCAGCCCTTCCACACTAACCCTGAAACCCTAGCTCTGTGGTCATTTTCCATCCACCCCCCGCCTGTTGGGGAACGTTGCAGAAAACAAAAATTTTCCTACGGTTTCACCAAGATCCATCTATGAGTTCATCTAGCAACGAGTGATCGGATTGCATCTACATACCTTTATAGATCACGCGCGGAAGCGTTCAAAGAACGGGGATGAGGAAGTCGTACTCGACGTGATCCAAATCACCGGAGATCCTAGCGCCGAATGGACGGCACCTCCGTGTTCAACACACGTACGGTCAGCGTGACGTCTCCTCCTTCTTGATCCAGCAAGGGGGGAGGAGAGGTTGATGAAGATCCAGCAGCACGACGGCGTGGTGGTGGATGTAGCAGTCACCGTAGCAGGGCTTGCCGTTCTTCTGCGAGAGGGAGAGGTGTAGCAGGGGAGAGGGAGGCGCCAAGAGTCAAGGGTATGGCTGCCCCTCCCTCCCCCCTTTATATAGGCCCCCTAGGGGGTGCGCCGGCCCTAGGAGATGGGATCTCCTAGGGGGGGCGGCGGCCAAGGGGTGGAGTGCCTCCAAGCCAGGTGGGGCGCCCCCCACCCTAGGGTTCCCAACCCTAGGCGCATGGGGTGGGCCAAGGGGGGCGCACCAGCCCACTATGGGCTGGTTCCCCTCCCCACTTTAGCCCATGGGGCCCTCCGGGATGGGTGGCCCCACCCGGTGGACCCCCGGGACCCTTCCGGTGGTCCCGGTACAATACCGGTGACCCCCGAAACTCTCCCGATGGCCGAAACTGCACTTCCTATATATAATTCTTCACCTCCGGACCATTCCGGAACTCCTCGTGACGTCCGGGATCTCATCCGGGACTCCGAACAACTTTCGGGTTACTGCATATTCATATCTCTACAACCCTAGCATCACCAAACCTTAAGTGTGTAGACCCTACGGGATCGGGAGACATGTAGACATGACCGAGGCGGCTCTCCGGTCAATAACCAACAGCGGGATCTAGATACCCATGTTGGCTCCCACATGCTCCTCGATGATCTCATCGGATGAACCACGATGTTGAGGATTCAAGCAACCCCGTATACAATTCCCTTTGTCAATCGGTACGTTACTTGCCCGAGATTCGATCGTCGGTATCCCGATACCTTGTTCAATCTCGTTACCGGCAAGTCACTTCACTCGTACCGTAATGCATGATCCCGTGACCAGACACTTGGTCACTTTGAGCTCATTATGATGATGCATTACCGAGTGGGCCCAGAGATACCTCTCCGTCATACGGAGTGACAAATCCCAGTCTTGATCCGTGTCAACCCAACAGACACTTTCGGAGATACCCGTAGTATACCTTTATAGTCACCCAGTTATGTTGTGATGTTTGGTACACCCAAAGCACTCCTACGGTATCCGGGAGTTACACGATCTCATGGTCTAAGGAAAAGATACTTGACATTGGAAAAACTCTAGCAAACGAACTATACGATCTTGTGCTATGTTTAGGATTGGGTCTTGTCCATCACATCATTCTCCTAATGATGTGATCTCGTTATCAATGACATCCAATGTCCATAGTCAGGAAACCTAGTCAACTAGAGGCTTACTAGGGACATGTTGGTGTCTATGTATTCACACATGTATTACGATTTCCGGATAACACAATTATAGAATGAATAAAAGACAATTATCATGAACAAGGAAATACAATAATAATCCTTTTATTATTGCCTCTAGGGCATATTTCCAACAGTCTCCCACTTGCACTAGAGTCAATAATCTAGTTACATTGTGATGAATCGAACACCCATGGAATTCTGGTGTTGATCATGTTTTGCTCTAGGGAGAGGTTTAGTCAACGGATCTGCTACATTCAGGTCCGTATGTACTTTACAAATATCTATGTCTCCATCTTGAACATTTTCATGAATGGAGTTGAAAAGCGACGCTTGATGTGCCTGGTCTTCTTGTGAAACCTGGGCTCCTTGGCAAGTGTAATAGCTCCAGTGTTGTCACAGAAGAGTTTGATCGGCCCCGACGCATTGGATATGACTCCTAGGTCGGTGATGAACTCCTTCACCCAAATTGCTTCATGCGCTGCCTCCGAGGCTGCCATGTACTCTGCTTCACATGTAGATCCCGCCACGACGCTCTGCTTGCAACTGCACCAGCTTACTGCCCCACCATTCAAAATATACACGTATACGGTTTGTGACTTAGAGTCATCCAGATCTGTGTCGAAGCTAGCATCGACGTAACCCTTTACGACGAGCTCTTCGTCACCTCCATAAACGAGAAACATTTCCTTAGTCCTTTTCAGGTACTTCAGGATATTCTTGACCACTGTCCAGTGTTCCTTGCCGGGATTACTTTGGTACCTACCTACCAAACTTACGGCAAGGTTTACATCAGGTCTGGTACACAGCATGGCATACATAATAGAACCTATGGCTGAGGCATAGGGGATGACACTCATCTCTTCTATATCTTCTGCCGTGGTCGGACATTGAGCTGAGCTCAATTTCACACCTTGCAACACAGGTAAGAACCCCTTCTTTGACTGATCCATATTGAACTTCTTCAATATCTTATCAAGGTATGTGCTTTGTGAAAGACATGTGAGGCGTCTTGATCTATCTCTATAGATCTTGATGCCTAATATATAAGCAGCTTCTCCAAGGTCCTTCATTGAAAAACTCTTATTCAAGTAGGCCTTAATGCTGTCCAAAAGCTCTATATCATTTCCCATCAAAAGTATGTCATCTACATATAATACGAGAAATGCTACAGAGCTCCCACTCACTTTCTTGTAAACGCAGGCTTCTCCATAAGTCTGCATAAACCCAAACGCTTTGATCATCTCATCAAAGCGAATGTTCCAACTCCGAGATGTTTGCACCAGCCCATAAATCGAGCGTTGGAGCTTGCACACCTTGTCAGCATTCTTAGGATCGCCAAAACCTTCCGGCTGCATCATATACAATTCTTCCTTAAGGAAACCATTAAGGAATGCCGTTTTGACGTCCATTTGCCATATCTCATAATCATAGAATGCGGCAATTGCTAACATGATTCGTACGGACTTCAGCTTCGCTACCGGTGAGAAAGTCTCATCGTAGTCAACCCCTTGAACTTGTCGATAACCCTTAGCGACAAGCCGAGCTTTATAGATGGTCACATTACCATCCGCGTCTGTCTTCTTCTTAAAGATCCATTTATTTTCTATGGCTCGCCACTCAACGGGCAAGTCAGTCAAAGTCCATACTTCGTTTTCATACATGGATCCTATCTCGGATTTCATGGCTTCCAGCCATTTGTCGGAATCCGGGCCCGCCATCGCTTCTTCATAGTTCGAAGGTTCACCGTTGTCTAACAACATGATTTCCAAGACAGGGTTGCCGTACCATTCTGGTGCGGAACGTGTCCTTGTGAACCTTTGAATTTCAGTAGGAGCTTGATCAGAAGTATCTTGATCATCATCATTAACTTCCTCTCTAATTGGTGTAGGCACCACATGAACATTTTCCTGAGTTGCGCCACTTTCCGGTTCGAGAGGTAATACTTCATCAAGTTCTACTTTCCTCCCACTTACTTCTTTCGAGAGAAACTCCTTCTCTAGAAAGGATCCATTATTGGTAACAAAGATCTTGCCTTCGGATCTGAGGTAGAAGGTATACCCAATAGTTTCTTTAGGGTATCCTATGAAGACGCATTTTTCCGACTTGGATTCGAGCTTTTCAGGTTGAAGTTTCTTGACATAAGCATCGCATCCCCAAACTTTTAGAAACGACAGCTTAGGTTTCTTCCCAAACCATAATTCATACGGTGTCGTCTCAACGGATTTCAACGGAGCCCTATTTAAAGTGAATGCGGCAGTCTCTAAAGCATAGCCCCAAAAAGATAGTGGTAAATCAGTAAGAGACATCATAGATCGCACCATATCTAATAGAGTGCGATTACGACGTTCGGACACACTACTACGCTGAGGTGTTCCAGGCGGCGTGAGTTGTGAAACTATTCCACCTTTTCTTAAGTGTGTGCCAAATTCGTGACTCAACTATTCTCCTCCATGATCTGATCGCAAGAACTTGATTTTCCTGTCACGTTGATTCTCAACCTCACTCTGAAATTCCTTGAACCTTTCAAAGGTCTCAGACTTGTGTTTCATTAAGTAGACATACCCATATCTACTCAAGTCATCAGTGAGGGTGAGAACATAACGATAACCACCGCGAGCCTCAACACTCATTGGACCGCACACATCAGTATGTATGATTTCCAATAAGTTGGTTGCTCGCTCCATTGTTCCTGAGAACGGAGTCTTGGTCATTTTACCCATGAGGCATGGTTCGCACGTGTCAAATGATTCATAATCAAGAGACTCTAAAAGTCCATCTGCATGGAGCTTCTTCATGCGTTTGACACCTATGTGACCAAGGCGGCAGTGCCACAAGTATGTGGGACTATCATTATCAACCTTACATCTTTTGGTACTCACACTATGAATATGTGTAGCATTACGCTCGAGATTCATTAAGAATAAACCATTCACCATCGGAGCATGACCATAAAACATATCTCTCATATAAATAGAACAACCATTATTCTCGGATTTAAATGAGTAGCCATCTCATATTAAACGAGATCCTGATACAATGTTCATGCTCAAACTTGGCACTAAAAAACAATTATTGAGGTTCAAAACTAATCCCGTAGGTAAATGTAGAGGTAGCGTGCCGATGGCGATCACATCGACCTTGGAACCATTCCCGAGGCGCATCGTCACCTCGTCCTTCGCCAGTCTCCGCTTATTCCGCAGCTCCTGCTTTGAGTTACAAATGTGAGCAACCGCACCGGTATCAAATACCCAGGAGCTACTACGAGTACTGGTAAGGTACACATCAATTACATGTATATCACATATACCTTTCGTTTTGCCGGCCTTCTTGTCCGCTAAGTATTTGGGGTAGTTCCGCTTCCAGTGACCACTTTCCTTGCAATAAAAGCACTCAGTCTCAGGCTTGGGTCCATTCTTTGGCTTCTTCCCGGCAGGTTGCTTACCGGGCGCGGCAACTCCCTTGCCGTCCTTCTTGAAGTTCTTCTTACCCTTGCCCTTTTTGAACTTAGTGGTTTTATTCACCATCAACACTTGATGTTCCTTTTTGACTTCTACCTCTGCTGATTTCAGCATTGCAAATACTTCACGAATGGTCTTTTCCATCCCCTGCATATTGAAGTTCATCACAAAGCTCTTGTAGCTCGGTGGAAGCGACTGAAGGATTCTGTCAATGACCGCGTCATCCGGGAGATTAACTCCCAGCTGAGTCAAGCGGTTATGTAACCCAGACATAGTGAGTATGTGCTCACTGACAGAACTGTTTTCCTCCATCTTACAGCTGAAGAACTTGTCGGAGACTTCATATCTCTTGACCCGAGCATGAGCTTGAAAAACCATTTTCAGTTCTTCGAACATCTCATATGCTCCGTGTCTCTCAAAACGCTTTTGGAGCCCCGGCTCTAAGCTGTAAAGCATGCCGCACTGAACGAGGGAGTAATCATCGGTACGTGTCTGCCAAGCGTTCATAACGTCTTGTTCTGCAGGGAGAACAGGTGCTTCACCTAGCGGTGCTTGTAGGACATAATCTTTCTTGGCAGCTATGAGGATGATCCTCAGGTTCCGGACCCAGTCTGTATAGCTGCTGCCATCGTCTTTCAGCTTGGTTTTCTCTAGGAACGCGTTGAAGTTGAGGACAACGTTGGCCATTTGATCTACAATACATGTTGTAAAGATTTTAGACTAAGTTCATGATAATTAAGTTCATCTAATCAAATTATTCAATGAACTCCCACTTAGATAGACATCCCTCCAGTCATCTAAGTATAACATGATCCGAGTTAACTAGGCCGTGTCCGATCATCACGTGAGACGGACTAGTCAACGTCGGTGAACATATTCATGTTGATCGTATCTTCTATACGACTCATGCTCGACCTTTCGGTCTTCTGTGTTCCGAGGCCATGTCTGTACATGCTAGGCTCGTCAAGTCAACCTAAGTGTTTGCATGTGTAAATCTGTCTTACACCCGTTGTATGTGAACATTGGAATCTATCACACCCGATCATCACATGGTGCTTCAAAACAACGAACTGTCGCAATGGTGCACAGTTAGGGGGAACACTTTCTTGAAATTATTATGAGGGATCATCTTATTTACTACCGTCGTTCTAAGTAAACAAGATGCAAAAACATGATAAACATCACATGCAATCAAATAATAATAGTGACATGATATGGCCAATATCACATAGCTCCTTTGATCTCCATCTTGGGGCTCCATGATCATCTTGTCACCGGCTTGACACCATGATCTCCATCGTCATGATCTCCATCATCGTGTCTCCATGAAGTTGCTCGCCAACTATTACTTCTACTACTATGGCTAACACATTTAGCAATAAAGTAAAGTAATTTACATGGCGTTTCTCAATGACACGCAGGTCATACAAAAAATAAAGACAACTCCTATGGCTCCTGCCGGTTGTCATACTCATCGACATGCAAGTCGTGATTCCTATTACAATAGCATGAACATCTCATACATCACATATATATCATTCATCATTCATCACAACTTTGGCCATATCACATCACAAAACACTTGCTGCAAAAACAAGTTAGACGTCCTCTAATTGTTGTTGCAAGTTTTACGTGGCTGCAATAGGGTTCTAGTAAGAACGTTTTCTTACCTACGTGAAAGCCACAACGTGATTTTTCAACTTCTATTTACCCTTCATAAGGACCCTTTTCATCGAATCCGCTCCAACTAAAGTGGGAGAGACAGACACCCGCCAGCCACCTTATGCAACTAGTGCATGTCAGTCGGTGGAACCGGTCTCACGTAAGCGTACGTGTAAGGTTGGTCCGGGCCGCTTCATCCCACAATACTGCTGAAGCAAAATAAGACTAGTAGTGGCAAGAAAGTTGACAACATCTACGCCCACAACAAATTGTGTTCTACTCGTGCAAAGAGAACTACGCATAGACCTAGCTCATGATGCCACTGTTGGGGAACGTTGCAGAAAACAAAAATTTTCCTACGATTTCACCAAGATCCATCTATGAGTTCATCTAGCAACGAGTGATCGGATTGCATCTACATACCTTTGTAGATCACGCGCGGAAGCGTTCAAAGAACGGGGATGAGGAAGTCGTACTCGACGTGATCCAAATCACCGGAGATCCTAGCGCCGAACGGACGGCACCTCCGTGTTCAACACACATACGGTCAGCGTGACGTCTCCTCCTTCTTGATCCAGCAAGGGGGGAGGAGAGGTTGATGAAGATCCAGCAGCACGACGGCGTGGTGGTGGATGCAGCAGTCACCGTAGCAGGGCTTCGCCGTTCTTCTGCGAGAGGGAGAGGTGTAGCAGGGGAGAGGGAGGCGCCAAGAGTCAAGGGTACGGCTGCCCCTCCCTCCCCCCTTTATATAGGCCCCCTAGGGGGTGCGCCGGCCCTAGGAGATGGGATCTCCTAGGGGGGCGGCGGCCAAGGGGTGGAGTGCCCCCAAGCCAGGTGGGGCGCCCCCACCCTAGGGTTCCCAACCCTAGGCGCATGGGGTGGGCCAAGGGGGGGGGGCGCACCAGCCCACTATGGGCTGGTTCCCCTCCCCACATTAACCCATGGGGCCCTCAGGGATGGGTGGCCCCACCCGGTGGACCCCCGGGACCCTTCCGGTGGTCCTGGTACAATATCGGTGACCCCTGAAACTCTCCCGATGGCCGAAACTGCACTTCCTATATATAATTCTTCACCTCCGGACCATTCCGAAACTCCTCGTGACGTCCGGGATCTCATACGGGACTCCGAACAACTTTCGGGTTACTGCATATTCATATCTCTACAACCCTAGTGTCACCAAACCTTAAGTGTGTAGACCCTACGGGTTCGGGAGACATGTAGACATGACCGAGGCGGCTCTCCGGTCAATAACCAACAGCGGGATCTGGATACCCATGTTGGCTCCCACATGCTCCTCGATGATCTCATCGGATGAACCACGATGTCGAGGATTCAAGCAACCCCGTATACAATTCCCTTTGTCAATCGGTACGTTACTTGCCCGAGATTCGATCGTCGGTATCCCGATACCTCGTTCAATCTCGTACCGTAATGCATGATCCCGTGACCAGACACTTCGTCACTTTGAGCTCATTATGATGATGCATTACCGAGTGGGCCCAGAGATACCTCTCCGTTATACGGAGTGACAAATCCCAGTCTTGATCCGTGTCAACCCAACCTACACTTTCGGAGATACCCGTAGTATACCTTTATAGTCACCCAGTTATGTTGTGACGTTTGGTACACCCAAAGCACTCCTACGGTATCCGGGAGTTACACGATCTCATGGTCTAAGGAAAAGATACTTGACATTGGGAAAACTCTAGCAAACGAACTATACGATCTTGTGCTATGTTTAGGATTGGGTCTTGTCCATCACATCATTCTCCTAATGATGTGATCTCGTTATCAATGACATCCAATGTCCATAGTCAGGAAACCATGACTATCTGTTGATCAACGAGCTAGTCAACTAGAGGCTTACTAGGGACATGTTGGTGTCTATGTATTCACACATGTATTACGATTTCCAGATAACACAATTATAGCATGAATAAAAGACAATTATCATGAACAAGGAAATACAATAATAATCCTTTTATTATTGCCTCTAGGGCATATTTCCAACACCGCCTCCTTTCTTCCCCTCACTCTCTTCTCCTCCATCGCGCCCTTCTCGATCCGGCGGAGCTCCTCTCGATCCCGTCCCCTTCCTCCCCGTCGTCTTCTTTCTCGCGACGCTGCACCCTCCCCACCAGCCCCTCGCTCCCTTCTCCACCTTCTCACGCTCCCTCTCCTCCCCCAACTCCCCAACCCACCCTTCCCCCAGATCTGATCGAGGCCGCCCCTCATTCCGTGATTCCCACCGCCGCCGATCTGGCAGCCACCTTGCTCCACCGGCGACCTGATTGCCCGTCTGCGGTCTCGTCTACCTCCCGCGACACCCCCATCCTCTCGCGAACCCCATCTCTCTCTCCCCATGACTCCTCGCCGCTGCCACCTACGGCGGCCGATCCCGGCGGCTTCCGGCGGCAATCTGCGGCTCCTAGCACACCACCGCGACCCCGTCCCTTCCGCTCCATCCTCCCCTCAGACCAGATCAGCCGCCCCCTTCGACCAGATCGTCCGCCCCCTTCTCCCCCAGCCCCGGCTATGCAGCATATCGAGCGTGACAGTAGTGGCAGCAGAGCACCAAGGTACGTGCCTGGGCGCCTCCCTCTCCCGTCGCTCCTCTTCCGTTTGGGGACCTCGCCGGTCGTCCTCTGGTCGACGCGTGCACAGTGTTAAAATTGCAAATTGAAGTTGATTAATAGGGTTCAAAGATACAGGTTCGAGTATCCAGTCTGAGGGGTTCTTGCGTGTGTGCAGGTGATATTGGAGGTGGTGGCGACGTTCCTGCTGGTGTTCGTGATGTGCGGGGCGGCGTCCATCTACGATGCCGATGTGACGCGTGAATCCCAGCTCGGCCACTCCTTCGTCGGTGGCCTCATTGTCACCGCAGTGATCTACGCCACCGGCCACATCTCCGGCGTGCACATGAACACCGCTATCACGCCCTCCGTCTCCTTCCGGCATTTCCCCTGGATTCAGGTACGCATATACATCCATCCATCATGCTTCCTGCCTTCAACTTTTGTCTCACGTATAGATGCGTAGCGAATGACATGTCATTGTTCAGTAGAACACTAGAACTTGCTTATCAACATGAATGTGCAAATAAGAAATTCTCACCGCTTAATAATTAACCAGAGCTTAATTGATTTGCCAAGCAATATCATGTGCTTATTAATTGCAAGCTGTATTGGTTTGCTCTGCTGCCATGTTAATTCTTTGTTTCCCCTTTGTGTTAACCACCTTGTGCTGTTGTATAGAAACTTTATTGAGAAATTGTCAGTTAACACTAGGATCAGTAACCACCTTGTGCATTCTAGGATCAGTATTCAGTTATTTTGTACTGCTTTCTTCAAGGTTCAGGGTCCAGGCATATGGCTCACTGTTCGTTCCAGTTCCTGTTATGTTACAGCTGCTTATCTTACTAATATATGTACTATTTGTCTTATGTTCTTGTTTGTATTCAGTCAGTGCCTCCAGTGTGGTCGACGGCGAGTGCATCGGGGATTCAGGGTCATCTTCAAGAAGGACAAGACCAGGGCCTCCAATGGATCAGTCAGTGCTCCATTGCTCCTCTTCTTCCTAACCATTTCCTGTCTGCCTGCCGTCACATGCAATGGCTACTTGTCGCCTCCTTCTTAATTAGTACACATGGAGCTTAAACCAATTGTATCTGGAATTCAATTGTAAGAAAGTGTCTAATCTGAAACAAGGCATGGGTGGGAATTCGTTTGGGCTAGAGTACACTGCAATATGTTTCTTGTATGCTTTAGCCACTGTTAGATTACAATACTACTACTAGTCTATATATGCAACTTGTCTACAGTAAAATTATTTGACTTGTTAAAACTGCCACACATAGTACTGCTACTAGTCTATATATGCAACCAGTACCTATGTTTCTCAATATAAAGACGTTTTGGTAGTTTAAATAATGGATGGAGTGATAGTTACAGTAGGTTTGAATCCCAATTTTATTGTGGTAGCACAACAACTGTTGTGTCGCTCCTTATGTTAGCCGTGTTATTCTTCTGACCTGGCCGTACAGACACCTATGGTGCATAGCTAGCTGGCTATAGCTTCATCGTTCTGGCCTTTTTTGGACATTGTGCCGTTGGTTCTCATTTCACCTCATTTTATTGGTATATACCTGCAGAATTGTGCTATGTTGGTTCTCATTTTACCTCGTTTTATTGGTATATATTCCTGCAGGCGGAGCAGCGGGTGGGGGAGCAAAATCAGGCGATGGCCAGCAAGTCAAGGCCGTCACAACGGCTGGCATGCACCACAAGGAGGAGGATGGCCTCTTCACCTACTCCGGCCCCGTCCTCCCCGACTCCTGGTCGTGCCCCTGTGCACGATAGCGCCCTCACTCTTCTACTTCTACTACCTACTGTTGCTGTTGTGCTGCTATTTACGATGGTAGTATGCTGCTGATGATGTTGTTGATGCCATGCTTTTTGTCTTGTCATGCACTGAAATTAATTGGTAGCATTAGATGCAAATTTCCCATCATCCTTTAGCTACACTAGTCTTGTGTATTTGGCAGGCAGATGCATATCTGTAGCTCTTCCTTTTTTTTGATAATTCACTCATCTGTAGCAGTCACATATCTGTCCTCGTAACATCTGCTTGATCAATGACGTTTTGTTCTCATATAGAATGTCCATTTGTTGCTGTCTATCTGCTTGCTGGGTGTGCATCCAAGTGTGGGATGTTGTTGGTGATCCTCCGTAGATTTACAGTGTTAGTTTTTCCTTCTGTTCTAGTAGACCCGATTGAGCTGGATTGTTCAGCTAGGGTGGGTGCGCACATCAAGTGCCAACTGTCGGTCATCCACCGTGGGTTTATTTTCTTCACTTCTGCAACAATACACCAAGTGAATCATGCGTCCACTTGGAAGTAGACCCATTACATCATGAGTGGTGGATCATTGGTCGTTTAAAATGGTTTCTTAAGAGTGCTGACTTATTATTCAGTGAATTTTCTCTGATGTGTCTAAAATGTTGTCTTTGTGCCTACTTCATTGTTGTCATTCCTATAGTGTGCTTTTTCAGTTTCATTTTACTGTAATATTACCCAGTTTTACAGTGTAATTTACTGCATAGTCACTATAAAACTTGTAGGTATTACAGTGGAATACCTAAGATTTTTTTAGGGAGTTACACTGTAAATAACCCATTTTATACATTGTATAAACTGCAGGTATTTACAGTGGAATTCCTCTATTTTTTCACCGTATATCCTCAATTTCTATTACAATGTAAAGTCCCACATTTATCATACTCGATGCTTTATCTCTAATTTCCTGGTCTTCTGACATTGTAAATTGCAGCTACATTAACGCCCTTATTTTCTTGTGTATTTCCAATACTTTTTAACTCTGTATTTCCTGTTGGTTTATTGTTTTTACCCTGATCTAAATATATTTCAGTGTTGCTTTCAGTCTGTTAGAACCTGATGATTCCAGTTTTTTTACTAGATTCTTTGATGTTTTCTGCAGACAAATTCATCTAAAAGGTGTCTGTACATCAGAAGGGTGAGCACAAGGAGTAGGAGAGTGTTGGCGTTTTGTAAAACCTGATGATCCTGCTTTTGTACATCAGAAGTAGCAGCAGTAGGGGAAGGGTTATCTGGGAATTTAATGTATCTTCTATCTATTTGTGAATGAAATAATAATTATGTATGTGATTTAATGTATTTTATCTCTGAATTTCATGTATGTTTCAGAACTACAATTTCTGTTTCATATGAAATAGTAATTATGTATGTGATTTGAAAATGTGTGCAATGGAAACATGACTCATGCAACCCACTTATCAAAATAATTTGAGCACATTTGAAATTTCTGACGCGTGGGACCAGTGTATGATATTATGATATTTGGGACAAATGTAAAACAGCGGAAAATAAAATGGCAAAAAATAAAAGATCATACGCTGTAAAAGGCCGCATCTAGAAATAAAAAGGCTGAATTGCTGGGCCAGGCCCATGTAGCTAGCAAAAATTAATAGGAAAAATATACATAAAAAAGGCCGAATTGTTGGGCTAGGCCCATGTAGAAAATCGAATTGGACCGGGCTGAATCTTGTGCCACGTCAGATTGCCACGCTGGATGCCTACGTGGCCTGGGGAGATTGCTAGTGACCAAAACGCCACAGTAGACGTATTTTGGTCATAAACGTCTTCGACCATTCCATAAGAAAGGTCGCTATAGTCAGTTTATGACGGCCAGCTTTTGACCTTATGTTTTTGGTCACAAAAAGTTCACAAATGGAAATTTGTGACCATTCAGTGACCAATAGTGGTGGTCACAAGTTGACATATTTCTTGTAGTGGTAACAGATGAGTTCTCGTCCGAAACCCTGATACTCCAAAAGAGTTTGTCCAGTTTGTGCATGAAGTGCATCCAGTTTTTGCCGTGACCCTCTCTACTCTTTCGCACATGCTATGCGGGTGAAATGATGATACCATGCCAAGTTTCAACATTTTCAGAGTTCATTTTGTAGTGATTTTCAATTTCACGGTCATTTAGCTCTCTAAACAATTAGGTAAATGACCGAAAAACAACAAATGATGTCAGAACATGTTGGAAATTGATGACGTCGCTTTGAATGCTGCATACTGAACACAAAAGAAGTCCGGAGTTCAAATAAGTTTAAAAAACATTGAAGTGCCCATGTAACAGATGAGTTCTCGTCCGAAACCCTGATACTCCGAAAGAGATTGTCCAGTTTGTACACGAAGTGCGTCCAGTTTTTGCCGTGACCCTCTCTACTCTTTCGCACATGCTATGCGGGTGAAATGATGATACCATGCCAAGTTTCAACATTTTCAGAGTTCATTTTGTAGTGATTTTCAATTTCACGGTCATTTAGCTCTCTAAACAATTAGGTAAATGACCGAAAAATAACAAATGATGTCAGAACATGTTGGAAATTGATGACGTGGCTTTCAATGCTGCATACTGAACACAAAAGAAGTCCGGAGTTCAAATAATTTTAAAAAACATTGAAGTGCTCGTGTAACAGATGAGTTCTCGTCCGAAACCCTGATACTCCGAAAGAGTTTGTCCAATTTATACACGAAGTGCATCTAGTTTTTGCCGTGACCCTCTCTACTCTTTCGCACATGCTATGCGGGTGAAATGATGATACCATGCCAAGTTTCAACATTTTCAGAGTTCATTTTGTAGTGATTTTCAATTTCACGGTCATTTAGCTGTCTAAACAATTAGGTAAATGACCGAAAAACAACAAATAATGTCAGAACATGTTGGAAATTGATGACGTCGCTTTGAATGCTGCATACTGAACACAAAAGAAGTCCGGAGTTCAAATAAGTTTAAAAAACATTGAAGTGGCCGTGTAACAGATGAGTTCTCGTCCGAAACCCTGATACTCCGAAAGAGTTTGTCCAGTTTGTACACGAAGTGCGTCTAGTTTTTGCCGTGACCCTCTCTACTCTTTCGCACATGCTATGCGGGTGAAATGATGATACCATGCCAAGTTTCAACATTTTCAGAGTTCATTTTGTAGTGATTTTCAATTTCACGGTCATTTAGCTCTCTAAACAATTAGGTAAATGACCGAAAAACAACAAATGATGTCAGAACATGTTGGAAATTGATGACGTCGCTTTGAATGCTGCATACTGAACACAAAAGAAGTCCGGAGTTCAAATAAGTTTAAAAAACATTGAAGTGCCCGTGTAACAGATGAGTTCTCGTCCGAAACCCTGATACTCCGAAAGAGTTTGTCCAGTTTGTACACGAAGTGCGTCTAGTTTTTGCCGTGACCCTCTCTACTCTTTCGCACATGCTATGCGGGTGAAATGATGATACCATGCCAAGTTTCAACATTTTTAGAGTTCATTTTGTAGTGATTTTCAATTTCACAGTCATTTAGCTCTCTAAACAATTAGGTAAATGACCGAAAAACAACAAATGATGTTAGAACATGTTAGAAATTGATGACGTCGCTTTGAATGCTGCATGCTGGACACAAAAGAAGTCTGAAGTTCAAATAAGTTTTAAAAACATTGAAGTGCCCGTGTAACAGATGAGTTCTCGTCCGAAACCCTGATACTCCGAAAGAGCTTGTCCAGTTTGTACACGAAGTGCGTCCAGTTTTTGCCGTGACCCTCTCTACTCTTTCGCACATGCTATGCGGGTGAAATGATGATACCATGCCAAGTTTCAACATTTTCAGAGTTCATTTTGTAGTGATTTTCAATTTCACGGTCATTTAGCTCTCTAAACAATTAGGTAAATGACCGAAAAATAACAAATGATGTCAGAACATGTTGGAAATTGATGACGTTGTTTTGAATGCTGCATACTGAACACAAAAGAAGTCCGGAGTTCAAATAAGTTTAAAAAACATTGAAGTGCCCATGTAACAGATGAGTTCTCGTCCGAAACCCTGATACTCCGAAAGAGTTTGTCCAGTTTGTACACGAAGTGCGTCTAGTTTTTGCGGTGACCCTCTCTACTTTTTCGCACATGCTATGCGGGTGAAATGATGATACCATGCCAAATTTCAACATTTTCAGAATTCATTTTGTAGTGATTTTCAATTTCACGGTCATTTAGCTCTCTAAATAATTAGGTAAATGACCGAAAAACAACAAATAATGTCAGAAGATGTTGAAAATTAATGACGTCGCTTTGAATGCTGCATACTGAACACAAAAGAAGTCCGGAGTTCAAATAAGTTATTAAAAATAAAAAAGAGGTGCAATGCTGGTTAATTTGCTTCAAGCCTTTCGGAATAGTGTAGACTGCACTGCACATAGCTCAGTGCAATCTATGCTATTCCGAAAGGCTTGAAGCTAATCAACGTGCAGGTGAGCATTGCGCCTCTTCGTCATTGTCTCTGCACTCACGGCTTATAAACCGCTCATATTGCCTCTCTCTTGGCGAGGTGAGACTAAAAATCAGCTTACTAAGAAACTCTAGTACCGGTTCATGCCATGAACCGGTACTAAAGGTCTTCGTGGGGGCCCCAGCCTGATCACAGCCGCACTGGCCTCATTAGTACCGGTTCGTGGCATGAATCGGTACTAAAGGTTGCCCACGAACCGGTACTAATGATGCCCGCCCGCCTAGCCGTTGGAACCGGCACTAATGGTCACATTAGTGCCGGCTCAAATTCAAACCGGCACTAATGTACTTCACATTTAACCCTTTTTCTACTAGTGATGGAGAGGGGGCCTAGACAAAGATCAGGGTCACATTCGTGCAATAAGTAGATGCAACCAAAGCTATCCAAAGAAAGCAAAGACCAGGGATCTAAAACTAAAAATACCTACACAAGAGCACACTCACAAGGTGTAGCCGTACACACGTACCCTTCATGATATCACTCTTCTCCCTCTAGATGCATTGTGTGGTGTCGAATGCCAGTCATCAGGCTCATCAGGAGCAGGCACCCCTGTTGTCTTGATGAAGTTAAGTCACCGTCATCGCTTGGGTGAATCACCCAGGCTGAATTATTAGTGTCAATCCTAGCGACCGTCAGAGTATGTTTTCCAGATATGCTATTGTGCTCACAGGATTCAGCATTTTTCAAATACATTCGACGTGATTTATGTTCCTTCCAAGATTTACAATTGCACCCTCAAAGTCGCTAGCGCAGTGGAGATCAAACCTCCGATTTGACATCATGTATGACCCCTCTAGTGGGAGATGACGTGTCTATTGATTTTTTGGGAAGTGCTGCTATGCACACGATGATTTGCAGACGATGTGTGAACAACAGCGTATATCAGTCCATCTATGCATATCGGTAAAGTGCAAGCGGCGGTTGGATCGGGAATTGTCCCGCTATCGTGCAAGCTGTGTTCTTCACACAACAGTTTCGTTTTTTGGGTTGCGATGTGTGTGTTGATAAGGGCATGAACTATGGAGGCAGGACCATGCTACTGCCAAATTAATTTAACTAGATAAAATAATCTGGAGCTACATGCATTGCAAAAATCAAACGCTTCCTATATTTTATTGTGCCCTACTGTGACTTCATCTTCATCAAGTTTACTTGCATGTAGCTTTG
Source organism: Triticum urartu (assembly GCF_003073215.2). Classification (NCBI taxonomy): domain Eukaryota; kingdom Viridiplantae; phylum Streptophyta; class Magnoliopsida; order Poales; family Poaceae; genus Triticum; species Triticum urartu. The sequence continues at coordinate 659,025,159 of NC_053028.1, read as the reverse complement.
TCTAAAAAAAACCTGCATATAGCTCGGTTTTCCTCCCAACATACTCTTTCTCTCTAGGAGGACCACATATTTTTGCAAAAGAAGCTAGTTCCTCTGCAGGTGACACAGGGCCTTGTAAGCTATCAGCACTGCAAGAATGACCAGTAGTGGCGGGCGCTAAAACGCCAGTGGCGGGTGAGACTCTTAGGGGTTGCTGCCTCTGATCTCCAACCAACCACTGCTAATAAATCTGTAATGCAGGCGGTTGTAGCTGCCCGCCACTGAGGCTGCCCGTAATGGGAGTATCATAGGTAGTATCATGCATGCCAACTAAGCAATTTTGATGAAGTGACATAGAATTAAATGAAGAAATAGAGGCTTGAGTATCATATCATGATACCGTATCATATTAAATGATGTGCTACTTTGTGTCATGCATGGCAATAAATGTAGTCCTCTATGATACCAACATATGATACTATGCATTACAGATGTAGTATCATAGACTAGTATCATATGCATGATACTAGTATATGATACTCCCGAAATTGCATAGGAGCACTCGGCGACTACGCCCACCGGAATCCCTGCCATCCACTAGCATCGGGATTCTCACTCACTATATTAGCTGCTTCGTATTCACACCTTTTCTCATTTAGTATTCCTTTGTCACTGGTTGGTATATAAGCTTAACAGTGCACGCGCTTTCTGCCCTGTCCAGATTTTCTGTCCCAATGGCCACTTGTTGTCCTCATCTGCCAACTTCCAACCACCCAACTGCAGTAAATGCGCACGGTCCTCTCTTCCTCCCAACGACCCATATGTGTCAACCTTGTTCGATGAAATTTGGTACGTGGAAGACGGACTATTGCTCGCGTGTATCTTCTAAATCCATTTCCGAGAAGCAAGACATAACTGATGATGGAGAAGAGGTCGATAGCTTGTCGTGCAAAAGGCTTAAACACTCTAAGTCGGCTGTAGTCACAGGCATGCAAGCACTCTTTATGTATGAGCATTTGTCCTATGTATGGTGGAACTATGTATGAGAATACAAATATCCAATTACCAAATGGTGTGGCAAATAATTTTTTCGGTTTTTCAGGAGTTGGTTTTTATGTGTTTGTTATTTTATATTATTTTTTACCACAAGTTTGGGACATTTTTTTTGTTACTTTCGACTATATGTAAAGTTTTATCTGATCACCTTAGTATACCATTGATAAAAAATGAAATTACTCCCTCCGTCACGGTTTAGAAGGCGCGCTTAGAAATTCTCTGGGACCTAGGTGGTTATCTATTGGTTGTGAGATGGACTAAAAAATAGTATTCACACTACACATGCATATAGAAATAGTATATAGGAGTACTAATTAGCTACTACAAATAAATGCAATGCGCCCTAAATCTTGTCTATTGTGGAAATGCACGCAAATTTAACTATGCCTTCTAAACTGTGACGGAGGAAGTATATATTATTCCCGTTTTTCAATCATTTTATTAAAATCGGCAATAAAACTTTTCGAGTTATGTGTCAGTATGGGTTGGAGTTTTTCAAAATAATTCTGCCATGACCTGGGGTCGTCACATATGGATTAATGCTGCATCGCTTTAAATTCGATGCATTTACAAAGTAGGCATGTGGACAGCAGCTGAATGCATGGTGCCACAAAACTCTGCTGTCGTACAAAGAAACAGTGACTAGGAGTAATTGTGCCGGATTTTTTTGACAGCTTGTTTTTTAAAACATATAAATTAAAAAAAATAACATGATGCATGGACAAGGCAACCTAAAAAAGTGTAAGTGAATAGTGAAGTTGATTAATACTCCCTCCTTTCCGGTTTATAGGGCTTATCTCAAAATTTTAGTTTTTTCATTTCATAAGGCTTAATTTGGTTGTTTTCCATCACATGTTCAGGTTCTAAGGTGTATTAAATCATTGCATGCAAGTACTAAGAGAAAATTGACCAATGCATGTAATTTATGCATGCATGCATTGCAATTAATGCATTGATAAATATACTTTTTTGAGGAAAACAAGAGCATTAATTGGGTTCTTTTGCAAACTACGAAAAGTATTCCACCACTCACCATCTACCTTGGTTTGTGAGAATTTTGAATTGAGCCTTATAAACCGGAAAGGAGGGAGTACACAGCTAGACAATAGTAAATGCAGCTTTTAATAGACTGACAAGGTAGATTCAAACAGTGCATTCAATTTTTTTTAATTCATTGCAAATTAAAATTCGCAAGAAGTTTGCTTCATTTCAATGGACACCGGCCTGCTAGTAAAGCAACATATGTAGAGCAGAGGTGTTTCTGGGGTCGTAGCTCTTTGCTCAAGAGGTTGAACTCATATGCTTGAGAAGGTCAGATCCAGTGCAAACATTCCAACAACGGGGTAAGAAGGTTAGCCAGAATAATTTAATCTAAACTATTTGGCAGTTGTCAATGTTTAGTTCGACTGCTTAGTTTGTTTCCGCTTTCAAGCATTGATTTGGTTTTTTTTCCTGATAGCACAACAATGGCGAGTCATTCTACTCTAGCAAATATCTTGAGGGTTGGTGGGGACTAGGAGATGTCTCCATGATGGGTGTTTGTGGACCTAGTTTAGTTCACACAAAGATATAATAAATGACTCGGAACAGGTAGCAACTGTTGTCTCATACGCCACCGGCTGTGTATTCACACCGCACAATCATTTACACCAAAGTGGCATGGATCCCAATAGAGCAGTGTGGTGGCTGAGATTTCAGAGGTGTGCGCCGCCGAGTGCTCTTAGTCCACTTCCATGATACTTCCCATTACAACCAGTATGATATGGGTTGTAACAGTGGCCCGAATAGCTTGGCACCCGCCATAACTATATGCCATGTCAGTGAGCGACACTTTCAATTGCCTGCCAGTAGTAAAATAACAGACATTAAAAAATAGCTGCCGGAGATGTATGCATTGCAATAGATGTATGCCAGAGCAGCAGCAGCATCACATTTTAACCTAATAATAACCCAAATGCATTGCAATAGATGTAGCCCGGTAGTACAATTCACCTAACAACATTATAACCAATTAAGTACACATAGCCTTCTAAGAGAAGCCTCTGTGATGTTGCATGTTACGTACATATACAACCTCATGATAATAGCAGCACCATAATGACAACGAACTGGATAAAGGTTATCAATTTCTTTAGTCGTCCACTCATCTAGATGGTCTTGCATACTTTATGATTGTTGTTCTATGTGATGACAAAGTTGGAGTAACGATCCTCTACTTATTTTTTAGTCTTATATATCCTTTAGATCAGTTTTCTCGTAACCGTCCACCTGTTCCTTGCATTTCTCTCATGAATCGTAGACTCATGGATTCTTCCCTAAATATACCACATACCGCTTTATCTAAGAAGATAAATAAACAAGCTAACAAGAAGTCAATTTCTTAGTTACCAATTACATATAGCAAAGTCATATAGCAATTTTAATAGCAACACATAAATTAAGTTCACAAGCATCGACAATGGAGATCACATAAAGGCAGTGCACAAGTTGTTCAGGAATAACAGAACATGGCAGATAAATGCATGTGTTACCGAAACTACATGAGACTTACTTAGCAGCACATATTGTAGCGAAGAGTGACGTTTTGGCACATGAGAGTGTGCACTCCTGGTTTTTAAAATATGTTTAAAACATATTTTGAAATGTCAAAAAAATCCAAACAAAAACTTGGCGCATACATCTCGATGTTGTACATGCTCACTAAGACGTTTCACGAAAAATGGACAACTTATGTGTTGCGTGTGAAAAAGAACAAATCTGGTGTTAAAAATGTTTTTCACAAGACATCCTTCAGTCTTTTTTACACAAGCCACACGGTTTTCTTCGAAACTGGATGTGCACACATATGATGTCGAGATGTATGCGGCAAATTTTTGTTTAGAATTTTTTCACACTATAGAATATATTTTTCGCGTGAAGAAACACGCGCTCCCAGGAGCACCGACAGATTTTCGTATTGTAGCGTCTCATCTTTTCAATCATTGAGCCGGGCCTGTTTGGTTCCAATAAGTCACCTGACTTATAAATCAGGTGACTTAAAATCAATGACTTATAAGTCACGTCTGTTTGGTTGTCATCTGACTTATAAGTCACCTGACCACACATTCTCACCTTATTTTTTAATGTAAAGGTGATTGGACCCACGTAAAAGGGGATGACTTATAAGTTTTAAGTTGAGGTTGAGCAACTTATGACTTATAAGTTGGGGTGACTTATAAGTTAGGTCCGTTTGGCAAAATAAGTCACTTTTTGCACTTTTCGACTTATAAGTTGGTGACTTATTTGGAACCAAACAGGGCCTAAGGGACTTAGAATACCACACAAAGAGGGGCATTTACAAAGGTGTGCGCTTATCAAGTATACAGAAAAACTTGGTGAAAATGCACAATATAATATCTCCAATGTGTTTTAGGCGACTCCATCTTGGGCTCCTCGGCAGGCAGTTGCTGTTGTCGATCCAGAGCACGTGCGCGGGGGCGGGGGGACGCTGGCTCGACGGCAACATCATGACCATCGATGCCAATCCATTTTCTCCTCCCGCCGACGTCGTTCCTCCACCTTACTCTGTGTTTTGGCCTGAGCGACAGGGCCGAGCAAGCGGCAGCAGGCCAGGACTTGAGGCCCATGCGGTGCACGATGACGCTGGGAGCAACAGCTGTCCCATCTGACCAGCGGTCGTGCTTGGCATTGGCGCTGGAGCCTGGATGTAGCGATTGGGCCATAGACAAATTTGGAGATGGAAGATGAATATGACGTGTGGCCCTGACCCCGTGTGGTCAGTGACTGTGGAGAGTGATCCCGGCCGGGATTGTTATTTTCCCAGTGCGCCAAATGAATCTGGGGTTTATATTGACCGGGATCAAAGAGTATAGGGTACAGATTTCAAGGATTTAGACGTGAAGGTTCATTTTCGTCGTGCTCTACAACCTCAAGGTTGAAAACAAACTTCACTCAAACCTGCATGCAAAGTCTTATTCCCTCGAGTAACGCTAACCCCCATGCCACAAGCATGGAAGACATGCAGTGTTTAAATTGGATAGATATTTTTTTTCTAAGAAGCATGCTTAAAACCAATAAATACATACCTATGCATATATCCTCCATACAACAGAACCTAAATAGTCATGGTTTCAATGACCACGTGCCTAGAGCAAGGAGAAGTAGAGAAGGGGAGAGGTCTCACCTTTAATGTGTGTAGCTGTCAATGACGGTGGTGAGCTGGACAAAGACAACGAGACTGAGCTGATCCTACTTGGCCAACGCACACGCCTTTGAGATGCTAGGTCGCTAGTCCTGGTAGAAAGTGACGTCCTGAACAACGCAAACAGTTGAGTGACGCTGTTGACATGTACAAGTATAGCCTTGATGCATGCAAGTTTCAAACAATTAACCTTTGATAAATAAATAAACTAAACAATTAACGGTAGCGCAGAGTTACAATCCAGAGAAGCAAACAAATCCCTCAAAAAATGTTAACTTATCATCACACAACTCCAATTTTGCGTGCCTTGAGAAAGGAATTAGGGTATTAATATATAAGCAGCAAGTTTTTTTTTCCTCTAGAGAAGAATGAGAAATATGCTCCTAAAAGAAAATAACATGTCAAGTTATTTGATTCACAAGTAGACAATTATGTTGACTAATAATACTAAAACGTTGGTAAAACATACTAAAACATCATATACCAATCCAATTGAGGCCAAACCAAAGCCATGGCAGCAAGGCCATGACCAAAGGCTATACAGCATAGTGGTGTCTCAATGACCACGTGCCCAAAGTAAAAGGAAAGAACAGAGGAAGAAGAAGAGAGTACCTTCTCGATGTTTGTAGCCAAGGCCAAACCACGTTGTCGCCAGTCCCCTAAGGCGGACAGCTGTCTCTGCTGGCTCGACTCCAAGCCGGCTGGCTCTGGCATACGTAGCATTTGGTACGCTAACCAGCTTCTCGCCGGAGCAGCTACGGGAGTTCGCCCGCGGCCTCGACCTCTCAGGCAAGAACTTTGTGTGTGTCATCTCCGGCGCCGACGCGGCATCGTCAGACCTATGGTTGCTAGAAGGCTTCCCGACAGCTTTGCGTGGGATCATCCTAAACCACCTAGCCGTGGGCTGCTTTGTGACGCACTGCGGGTGGAACTCGATGCTGGAGGCGGTGAGCGCCGGCATGCCGATCGTGACTTGGCCATGATACGCAGACCAGTTCTATAACGAGAAGCTCGTCGTGGAGGTGCTTGAGCTGTGCGTCAGCATCGGTGCCAAGGACTACGCGTCATCGGCGGAGCCGGATGCCCACCGGGTGATCGGAGGCGGCGTAATTGCCGAGTCAGTCAGGAGACTGATGGAGGAGGTGAGGCAATACCGAAGAAGGCTCAAGATCTCGGTGCCAAGGCAAGAAATGTGGTGGAGAAGGGTGTCTCGTCCTACTGTGACGCTGGACGGCTGGTGGACGAGCTCATGGCCCGCCGGAGTCCACAACATGATTGAGTATGACCAGGGCCGGCCCTGTGTTTCGGGAGGTCCTAGGCGAACTTGACGACATGTGCCCTTATGTCCTAAGTCCTAAAATAATATATATGCATGCGTGTGTTACATATATATAACTTATTAAAAGTAACTTTCAACCACACATCTTTAGTTTAAAATATGAGTATAATAATTCAAATGACTCCATCAAGAACAATAATAACCAAATTTGAACCGACTTCATAAAAAACAATGGTACTAAAAAGATCGCAAAATGAAACTAACATGACATGATTACCTCAAATAAGAACGAAATTAGACTGACTCCATCGACAACAATAATACTTCAGTGCTTCAAAAAGGTTTCTTCGGGCATTTCTTGATGCGAAGTCATTAAGGGCACAATCTAGAATTTATAGATCACTTCCTTTCTTTTTCCTCCTTTTTTCAGCACCCGACAATTGCTTCTTCTTAGGTAACATGGCAGGCTAATGTCCTAAAATCATGAAGAAAAGATCAAAAGAGCATACAAAAAATTAGGAATTTATAGATCGGATGATTGGAACCCTAGACATGTTACATAGAATGACAAAAAATTGATAGATTGGATTACAATACGTACATACTAAATAAAGAATAAATAAACTACTGAGATTGTCAAATTGAGGTTCGGGGATGGACAGGAACATGGATGCGTACTTCTTGACTTCCTGTCACATGCGTACTTGTATAGTTATTGCCGTATTGCCGCGGTGCCGCCGTGCCGAATGCCGGATGGCCGATTGGCCGGGCTGCCGCCTGCCTGCCGGACTGCTGTGTGGCGGCGACGGCGAGCCGGCGAGGCGAGGGCGACGCGGCAAGGGCCAAGGGGCAAGGCGCCGAGCGAGCGAGAAGGCCGACAAGCGGGCGAGGATGACGAACCTACGAAGGAAACGTCGAAACGAGCGTGAGTCACGGCGCCGCTTCGCCTACGCGTATCCATCAGCGATCGCTAGCTAGCTATATCTGGGCGCCTAGCCCATCCTATTTCTTTTCTTTAATTCTTTTGTAATTTTTTACTTGCTTTTTGCTGGGCTATAGTATATGTGTATACTCCATCATGTGCCCCCCCTCGCCTGGGCCCTGGGTCGTCGCCCCGTCGCTCATGCCCCAGGGCCGGCCCTGCCTAGGAGCTGGGCCGCCGTCGTCCCCAGCCGCAAAGTCTGCGTCTGTGACGCCCGTGTGGGAACGAAGCCGAGCCTGGCCAAAGGGAACCCAAAGGATGGTGGGGGCGATAATGGGGCACCCTCTGCGGTCGCCGCCCACCCGAAGCCTTCTAACGGGGGAACTTTGGCCCCTACGGCGCTGAACCCGCGAATGCAGACGCTAGCGGTATGGGGTCCAGCCGCGTCAGCTCGCCGTAAGATGCAAACACTAGAGTACAACAGTGGAATATGTGGGCTGGGGATCAAGGGTTTCCAAAGTCTGCGTCTGCTTACCATATGGTTAAATGGACTAGGGTTTGCCGTTCCAAAAGAATAGGTGGGCTGGGGATCAAGGATCTCCATAAGCAGAACATTAGTCTTTTGACTAAATGGTGGTGGAAGCTTCAAACTAGCGATGGGCTATGGTAGCGAATTATTCGTGCCAGATATTTCAGAAACAAAACTGTAGCCAATATTCGTAGTCGTTTTTCGGAGTCCCCCTGGTGGAAAGCAATTATGAAAGTCAAGGAGACATATATGGCAGGGGGCTGTCAAGATTAATAGTGGAAACTTGGCTAGGGTTTGGCATGCTCCATGGTTAGATGTTACCCCCTTGCGTGAAAAAATTCCTATCATGTTCAGCATTTGTCAGGATTAGGATGGTACTATTGCCGATTTTGTGGCAAAAAATACAAGATGGATTTCAGATGCAGGCTGTTTGGGAAGGTTAATGATCAGTGGGAGTGGGTGGTATCTGAGGCAATTTTTTTTGCCTTAAACAGTACCCCTGATACTGTGTTCTGGAATCTCAATAAGAAAAAAAGATTACTACTAAATTTGTATATGAATGGTTGGAGAGGGATTTAGCTGGTCCTAACTTTAAGTGGATCTGGAAAGCTAGTATCCCATTGAAAATCAAAATATTTCTGTGGCAGCTATTTCAAAATGCTGTCCTTATTCGGGATAATTTATGGAAGAGGAATTGTCCCGGGAATCCTATTTGCTCTTTCTGCACTAACATGGAAACTGCAAATCATTTGTTCTTTACATGTTCGCTTGCTCGAACGGTTTGGGGACCCTGGGTATTACGGCTGGAGCTTCTTGCTGCCCTCGGTCTCTATGGCAATGTTGGGCATGGTTATATAATTTTTTCCCAGGAGGAAAAAGATTCTATATGATGATTATTGCTGCTATGTGTTGGGGGATCTGGTGTCTTCGAAATAAAGTAACGTTCGACAATTATAATGCTCGTACTCCGCTAGAGGCTGTTTTCAGTTCGTGCTCTTTTATGTTGTATTGGGCAGGATTGCTGAAAGAAGAAGATAGGTCAAAGTTTCAGGCTGGCGTGAAGAGGTTGGCTTATGCGGCAGCAGCTCTGGCGGATGGGTCTCACTCGCGAGGTGTGATGCTCTTGAGGGATGGAGATGGGATCCAGATCGGCTAATTTGCTCGTTTACCAGTCCACTGGGGTTTGATGCCCACTCTGGAAGTTCTGTGATGTTGGGAGATATTTTGTCCCTGAGTAGGTGTGTAGTCTCTCAGGTTTTTCGTACTCTGCTTCGTGGTTAGGGTAGTGGCTAGTCAGTGTCGTCAGGTTTTTGTCCCATGGCGGCTGATCCGTTTTAGGGTTTTTTGCGGTGGGTTTCATGTTGATGTTCCAGCTCGCTCCTCCCCTTTCAGTCTTATTTTGGGTTTGATTCCTAGAGAATTTCTGGAACATTGTATTTCCGTTGATTGCAAAATTAATGAAAAGGGGTGCGAGCCCGGTTGGAAAAACAGTGGAAACCACTACAAGAAATATGCTCAATTATGACCTTTTGGCAGTGACCGTGGAACAAATCGTCATAAATCTATGACCATTTCGATCCAATTGGTCGTGGCCTGTTTAGGAGAGTCGAAACCATAAACCATAGTGACTATTTTGGTCAAAAAGGTCGTAATTGCATTACACAAAATGGTCATAAGCAGACAATCACTAGTGCAGAACCGGGCAATAGTACCGGTTCGTAAGGCCCTTTAGTGCCGGTTTAGGAACCGGCACTAAAGTTTCGGCACTAAAGGCCCCCCCCCTTTAGTACCGGTTCAGCACGAACCGGTGCTAAAGGGGATCCACGTGGCACGAGCCAGCTCCGGGGGCCGGGAGCCCTTTAGTACCGGTTGGTAACACCAACCGGTACTAAATGGTTGTGGGTTTTTGTTTTATTTTGTATTTTTCAATTAAATTTGTGTTATCAATTTAATTTAGGATTGTTTTACGTTATAATGAGTTGTAGTCGTCATCATCATCATCATCATCATCATCGCATATTAATAAATAAATAAACTCTAGCTAGCTAAAAATCATCATAGTCGTCTAATTACCACTATTTAATCATCATAGTCATTACCGCTAGCTATCTAATCATCATCAACGCTGGCTAGCTTAAAGAGGAAACATTCACTTTGTAACAGAAGCAAAGATATCATCAAGTTCAACATAATCATCACCAACATCGAAGTTCAGGACACGGACATGAGACAAGTACTAATTAAGAGCATGAACTAGTAGCTACTGATCCTGCTGCTCCCTCTCAGGTAGAATAACATAGAACATGTATAGCTCTCCTGATTCATCATACTGGAGCATGCAGATGAATCTTTCTTCTAATCTTGGGTTGCGCTTCTCCTTGCTGCCCCCTAGTACTTCTCTGCGATCGTTAACAATTTTGCTCCAATCTTTCACTATTAAGCATTCTTCGCTTTCAGAAATCCTGAATGCACTCATGTGCAATGTAGGAAATCTTGGTCGTAAGCTAACCATTGACATGCGACCTTTTGTCTCGATCCACTGAGGCACAACTGTCATCGGAAATCCCTGTTGAAGAACACCGTATAGTAATTAATATACTAAGCAATGAAAGTTTAGCTTCAAAAATAATGTATGCAAAAGATGCACTAATTAGGGACAAATATTTAAAATCTTACCATCTTTTGATTATAGATGTGACCGTAGTTCAATACGATCATCATTGGTCGCACGTTTTGAGTACTAACATTTCTAAGTTTAGAAAAAAAATTGTCTTGACAGTATTAAGATCCTCAAGCCATGAAACATAATGACTTATCTCCTCGCAGTTTAGTTGAGCCCCGGGGCAGTAGTAGGTCCTGTCTACCAAGCGCCGGACATGTTTGTTTGAACCGAAATAAGCTGACAATACAAATTAGTTGTCAACTATTTTTGAATAAACTGTATCAAAGACATAAACACATATGCATGCATGGTTGAGAAAAACTCACCAAATGGTAGAACTGGAGGCGTTTGCACATCGACCCAGATGTCTATATTACCTTCAATATCATCTTCCGGACGAATATCAAAAGTGATAACCATATCAGGCTCAAATGCATAAGCCTTGCATAGTGCTTGCCAAGTTTTGCATTCAAAATGGGTGTATGTGTCTCCATTATATAATTTGACGTTGAAAGTATACCCATGCTCCGTCTTCAAGTAAACTCTCTTTACCTCCATATCATCTATAGCACTAAAACCTATCTTATTCAAGACAAAAATTCTTGCATGGCAGGGGATGCGCTAGTAGAATAGTGAAAATTTAAAATTATAAGTTGAAGCAAATGAAGCATAAGTTTTGCATTCAAATAATAATTGACAAAGTGACTTACTGTATCAACTTTGAATGTCTCATCCAGCTTGATGCTAAAGCGCCTACCATCAACAAGGAAATTTTGGTCGCACAGGCCGCGCTGGTCTTCACAGTGTTCGCACATAATAAAATCTTTTTCGTCGTCAGATGACATTTCCTATGTTCATATAGGTGAAACATTAAACACCTATATCTAGCCAAATATATATTCATCTAACATTTGACATTAATATATCTAACTATATATTCAATTGACATTACTATATATTTAACTTTTCTATCTAATTCATCTAACATTCAACATTAATCTAACATTTATATAAACTCAAAATATATAAAAAATTAAATAAACAGAAAAACTCATTAACAAGTAATATTTTAATTAGATCATCAAATCTCAGATACCTAAATTTTTCTTACTAAAAATAAACTAGTTATATTAATTATTGAACTAGTTCAAATCTCATATACCTAAATTTTCTTACTAAAAATAACCTGGTTATATTAATTATTCAACTAGTTCAAATCTCATATACCTAAATTTTCTTACTAAAAATAAACTAGTTATATTAATTATTGAACTAGTTCAAATCTCATATACCTAAATTTTCTTACTAAAAATAAACTAGTTATATTAATTATTCAACTAGTTCTAATCTCTAGTTCGACAATTTTACTATCTAGCTAGCTAATTCATCTAACATTCGACATTAATCTAACATTCGATCATCTAATTAACTTTTCTAAAAAACAGAAAATAAGTAAAAAAATGTGTGTGTGTATGTGTGTGTATACGTATATGTGTATACGTATGTGTGTATGTGTGTGTGTATGCGTGTGTGGTATATGTGTGTGTGTGCGGCCCCGTACGCCGCCGCCCCGTACGTACGAGCGGGGGCGCCGGCGTACGGGGCGGGGGCGGTGGCGTACGGGGTGGGGGCACCGGCGTTCGGGGCGGCGGCGGGGACAGATGGCGGCGCGCGGCGTTCGGGGCGGACGGCGCGCGGCGCGGCGGCCGGGTACGCGCGAGGAGAGAGCGAGATACGTACGGACGGCGGCGCGGGACGACGACGGACGGCGGCGCGCGGCGTTCGGGGCGGCGGCGGGGACGACGACGACGACGACGGGCGACGGGCGGCGACGACGGGAGCGGCGCGCGAGAGGTTGACGAAAGAAGTGGGGAGATGTAACTGAAATTTCGTAAATGCTGTATATATAGGGTGAGCCTTTAGTACCAGTTGGAGCCACCAACCGGTACTAAAGGCCTACTTTGGCCAGGTAAAGAGGCGGGAAGAGCAGGCCTTTAGTACCGGTTGGTGGTTCCAACCGGTACTAAAGGGTGGTCTTTAGTACCGGTTGGAGCCACCAACCGGTACTAAAGGCCTTGCGCTACCACCCCAAAGTTTAGTCCCACCTCGCCCGGCGAAGGGCAGCCGCACTGGTTTATAAACCCAGCCGTGGCTACCTCTTCGAACTTCTCTATATAGCAGGCTTCTGGGCCTAATTAATTAGGGCGCGCTGCCCTGTGAGTCTGCTGGCCCTTCTGGGCCTGCATTTGCTGCACACCGTAGGTCTGGCAGGCCCACTGGGCAGCGCGCCAACAAAATTTTTATATAGTTTTTTCTTTTCTGCATTACTTATTTTCTTCTATTTATTTTTGAGTAGTTTATTATATAGTTTTTTCTTTTCTGCATTATTTATTTTCTTCTATTTATTTTTGAGTAATTTTTTTGTATAGTTTTTTTATTTTCTGCATTATTTATTTTCTTGTATTTATTTTCTTCTGGAAATTGAATGCTGCATACTAAACAATTAGGTAAATGACCGAAAAACAACAAATAATGTCAGAACATGTTGGAAATTGATGACATCGCTTTAAATGCTGGATACTGAACACAAAAGAAGTCCGGAGTTCAAATAAGTTTAAAAAACATTGAAGTGGCCATGTAACAGATGAGTTCTCGTCCGAAACCCTGATACTCGGAAAGAGTATGTCCAGTTTATACACGAAGTGCGTCCAGTTTTTGCCGTGACCCTCTCTACTCTTTCGCGCATGCTATGCGGGTGATATGATGATACCATGCCAAGTTTCAACATTTTCAGGATTCATTTTGTAGTGATTTTCAATTTCACGGTCATTTAGCTCTCTAAACAATTAGGTAAATGACCGAAAAACAACAAATGATGTCAGAACATGTTGGAAATTGATGACGTCACTTTAAATGCTGCATACTCACGGCTTATAAACCGCTCATACTGCCTCTCTCTTGGCGAAGATCACAAGATAGTTTGGTTAAATTGCATTACTTGTAAGTCCAGTTAACATGGATGCTTATGATGCAAGAGCAACAGCAAAAGTGAAAATTTGTCACAAATAGGTAGTTGTGTAACTAAAATAGGTAGGAGGAGAGATAGCTCTTATGCCACAAAAAGAAGTTGTATCAAACCTTTTATGTCGGATCTAGAACAAACCAATCGGTATCGCCATCATACAGCCCAACCGTGGCTCGTGATGCATATATATGCATATCAAATGCAGGGTTGGACGTATGATGGCGAATCCGAATGATTTGTATTCAGTCGATGAACTGGTAGATGTATGCAGTCGATGAACTGGTAGATGTATGTAGTCGATGAACTGAAAGACTTATGCAGGGAAGGCGAGAGGTGGGCTATATATAGGGTCGTCTGGCTCACAAAGTGATTGTGGTAGTTTCGATCCAACGACTCACATGAGCTAGGAAGAAACACACCCTTGATCCAACGACTCGCAAGAGCTAGAAAGAAACACACAATCCGTGTGATTCTTCCTGATTGGTGGGATGCACATTAGTACCCACTCTGGGCTTCGGTGAAAGTTGTAGAGGGGCTAGGGTTTCACCATAGAGGGCCTCCGGAGCATCGGGATGGCACGAAAAGCTAGGAGTTGGCATACCATGTGTTTAAAAGTGCTCTTAGGGTGGTACATGCCAAATATTCACTCACTCCTTGTGTAGGGTCTTCACCGGCATCGATTCCTAACTCTGAGTCTAAGTACTTATAGGCTGAAAGTACCATAACCGACGAACATGAGGGAATCTTGTGTACAGGTGGTTCATGCCATTGTTTTGGGACTTCCTAGGGACCACCCTAACAAAACCAAGCAAAGAGTTGCACATTAGTACCCACTCCGGACTCCGAAACCCTGATACTCGGAAAGAGTTTGTCCAGTTTGTACACGAAGTGCGTCCAGTTTTTGCCGTGACCCTCTCTACTCTTTCGCGCATGCTATGCGGGTGATATGATGATACCATGCCAAGTTTCAACATTTTCAGGATTCATTTTGTAGTGATTTTCAATTTCACGGTCATTTAGCTCTCTAAACAATTAGGTAAATGACCGAAAAACAACAAATGATGTCAGAACATGTTGGAAATTGATGACGTCGCTTTAAATGCTGCATACTGAACACAAAAGAAGTCCGGAGTTTAAATAAGTTATTAAAAATAAAAAAGAGGTGCAATGCTGGTTAATTTGCTTCAAGCCATTCGGAATAGTGTAGACTGCACTGCACATAGCTCAGTGCAATCTATGCTATTCCGCAAGGCTTGAAGCTAATCAACATGTAGGTGAGCATTGCAACTCTTCGTCATTGTCTGTGCACTCACGGCTTATAAACCGCTCATACTGCCTCTCTCTTGGTGAGGTGGGACTAAAAACAGCTTGCCATAACCTCATTAGTACCGGTTCGTGGTACGAACCGGCACTAAATGGTGATGGTGGGGCCATAGCCTGACCGCAGGCTGACATAGCCTCTTTAGTACCGGTTCGTGGCATGAACCGGTACTAAAGGTTCGCCACGAACCGGTACTATTGATCGCCGCCACGAACCGGCACTAATGTGCCGGCTCTAATTCAAACCGGCACTAATGTGCTTCACGTTTGACCCTTTTTCTACTAGTGAATACTGGTCGATAGCCTTATTTCTAGCTGATTACGACCAATCCAGATGGTCATGGTGTTGTAACATGGATGACTGGACGTCCACGTCATCAATTTTATCTATGTGTCGTGTCATTTTTGCTTATGATTCGGTTGTAGTGTCAGTCCGTCCATAGATTGACTAGTTGACTAAAATGGGTCTACATTTACAAACGGGGCCAACTAACACAGTACAAATGACATGTGGGACCCGTCCCACAAAGATGAATAAAGCAGAAAAAGGCAAAAATTCACTTTGGTTCACAGGTGTATATGCACCCATTGTCTAAATACATATTTTAAAAAGTTAAAAAAATCAAGAAAAAACCCCGCGTGTAAATCCGGACACTATATGTGTGTGCACCAAGTTTCGATGAAAAATGACATTTTTTGTGGCTTGTGTGTAAAAGACAATTTTCGATGCTTGATTACAGCTATTCACAAGCCATTTTTAATCTTTTTTACACATGCAACAAAAATGTCTTTGTTCACCGAAATTTTGTGTGCGAACATAGGATGTCCAGATGTACACACGAGATTTTTTTCTATACATATTTTATAATAGGTGTATCTACATCTAAGATTCAAACTGCCACTCTCAAAGAAAAAAAGGACCCGTCCCACAAAGGTGAATATAGCAAAAAAGAAACCACACCACATGATTCGAACTAGCTACCAGTCGAGTTCCCCTAAGGAGACAAACCACCACACCGCAACAAAGACACTAGTACATTCTTACCCGTAACCTATTTAGGCCCTGTCGGATACTATCCGCTCTGCCCCAGTAGCTCCCGGAGCGGACGGAGCGCCAACAATATTGCTGGGAGCGGCTCAGACCGCGCTCCTCGCGCGGAGCGGAGTTAGCAGACGGGAGAGATTCCGAACACGCCTTTAATGGGTAGTGTCGAGTAGGCTTGGGCCTTGGTGGGACAAGGGCACCTTTTTTTCTTTTATATTTTTCGTCCGCCGAGTGGGCCAACTACTGGGCCGCGGCTCATTTTTTGGTCTGTTTTTTGTTCGTTCATTCTTTTTTTACTTTTGTTTATTATTTATACTTCCAATTATTCTATATATATATATATATATATTGAAAAACAAACTTCACATAAAATGTTTGAAAAAATGTGAACCAAGCATTTAAAAATCTTACATGTGTATAAAGAAAATGATTACATATGTACAAAAAATATACAATGTGTGTGTAAAAAGTTGTTCATGTATTTAAAAATGTTAATCGAGCATTTAAAAAATGTCAAACAATTATATAAAAATGTAAATCAAGCATTTAAAAATGTTAAAATGTGTAAATAAAAAAATATTAACAATGTATTAAAAATATTAATCTTGTATTTTAAAAAATATTTAAATGTTGTATATAAAAATGTTGACTATGTATTTAAAAAGTTCTAACCAAGCATTTGAAATTGTTAATTGTGTATAAAAAATTTGTGTCTCATGTATAAGAAAAATGTATACATAAGTATACAATGTGTGTGAACAAAGTCAATCTTGTATTTAGAAAATGTTAAAGCAAGCATTTGAAAAAAATGTTAAACAAGTATTTAAAAGATATTAAACATGCATTAAAAATGTTCTTGACGTATATGAAAAATGTAGAATGAAAACCAACAGAAAGAAAGAAAAATGTTCTCGATGTATATGGAAAATATAGGATGAAAACTAGGTCACATATAATGACACAATGCAAATATTTTACATATTTTCTGTTTTTTATTTTCTTATGCCAATTTCAAAATGCGTTCAAATGACGAGTATGGCCGTTCATAGCTAGAGATGGAATCTTGCAATACTCTTGGTGGATCTATGATGAAATAGCTACTTGTGTACCCATAAATGAATTTTAGAAAAAAAGACCAAACTGTGAGGTAGTTGTAGTTAAAAATAGATCCAGTTACTGCTGAATCGGCAGAAGTTTGTCAATTTGACGAGATGTGGACGGAAAGCTATTAAGGTGCGACCATTTGGTTACTTTGACATAAAATACGGTCTAATATTTTTGAAAAATCGAATGGTGCCATTTTGCAACAAATATTTGGTAGTTTCTTAAAAAACAGTTTTTCGCACTCGGGAAATGAAAAATGAACTTTATGTGCATAAAATTTCTATCGACTTACACTTTCCATATTCAAATGTTGTTACTTGTTTGTACTTTCCAAGGAGTACCAGGAAACAAGTTGCAACCGAGCCCCTCCAATATGGATTCATCTAGGACATCTCGCCACAATATGCACGTCTTATGGTTGTTGCCAAAACTCCGAGTGAATTTGAAATAGGCCATGGACATGGATCACCAAAGTGAAAAGAATGCCTCTGAAATTCAATCATAACCCGCGACGTTGCTTGAGTTTTTGGTATAATGCCAATTCTTTGTCCTCTATATAGCTATTCTTGCATTGATGCATTCATGAAAAAATATTTTAGTATTTCCAATGATTTTGTATGTAAATTAAATTGCTAGCCCGTGCAGAAGTGATGACTACTAGCTTAATTTTCATTGGTTACTCATTTGTGATGCGGATTGATGACGTGGCGAACATCCGACCATCCATGCCCAGGAAACCCACATCCATCCATCGTCCATCCATCTATATTCAGATAAACAAACCTATCCATCCATCCACCGCACCCAAGTCCCTCGTCACCTCCTCCGTCCCTCTCCCACGAGACTCTCCTCGCCGCCGCCACCTACGGTGGTCGATCCCGGCCGAATTCGGCGGCCGCCGGCAGCGCCCAGCACACCCACGTGATCCCCTCGGCCCGCTCCTCCATCTCCTCTGGCCAGATTCGATGGGCGCGTCCTCCTGCGACCATGCGCAAAACTCTCCATCCACTAGGGTTTGGGCCACCGTGTCGCAAGTGTGGCTCCGGCGTTGCTCCGGTGATTCAGATCCACTCTCTTCCCTCGTCACACCCCTCCTTCATTCTCCTCCTCACCACGTACCCTCTAACTCTCAGATCCGTCGTCGCTCGAGCACCGGACGCCATGTACGGGATGGATGCTTCCTCCCCTACCCAGACGATGGAGCGACTAGATCTGGGCGTGTACGACGACGCCCAGTGATAAGGGACGGCCTGGCCTACCACCCTGAAGCCATAGCAAGGCGGGTGAGGGAGGCGTAGACCACATTCGGATGGAGCCAAGAGGGGTCTGAAGCGGTCGTCTCCTTCGAGCACCAAGACGGGTCTGCGGTGGATGCTGGGTTGGAGCTCGGGTCGATGGCGTGGCCATGGACACGACCTCCTCGACCTCGACAGCCAAAGGGTCGGCAGTGGAACATCTGATTCCCGAACCTTTTCTTCTCCTCTTTTAATTTAAAGTTCTTATTAGCTTAGTTATAGATTTCTAAGCATGCCATCTTGTTGTGATTAATTATGTTAGTTTAGTTCCAAATTTTGGTTGCTACTACTGTTGCATAATTGACCCTGAATATTCTGTCATCTCATATGCTTCCATGGCGTGCCTACCCAACCTGCTCGAGCAGTAACATAAACTGAGTTATTTGAGCAACCAGCCAACAACACCAATAGTAGCACCAACTGTGTTCCTATTCTACTCCCCGTTGGAGACTGATGAATGTGTAGCACTTTATGGCAGCCCCATATGCAACGGGAAGCCAGCAAAAGCAGCGAGTGAGAGCGGCTGTGAATGCATAGTTGGCTTCGATAGATTTTTGATGTTCATCGATCGTCCAGATTTACTAGCACACCAGATATAAACCTGGACCGATGCCATTCAATAGATTTTTCTAGACAATTTATTGGATCATCAGATGATTGGCGTGGCAGGGTGTGTTTGGCTAACATATTGCATTGGAAATATATTGTTCTTCATCGCCTAATGTCATTGTTGCAGATAATAGGGCATGTAGATAGCAAGTTATTTTGCTAGTGGCGACTTATGCTTATTGTGTCTCACACTGAAAAATAAAATGCACAATGAGCTTGTTTGACTTTTTTTATGTTATAGTATACTTGATCAGGGTAGTCTATTTCCTGTGATCTTTCCTATCACGTGCACATATTAATTTTTGTTGACTTGAATCTGTTATGCCCTTGATATGCCCTTGATTTTTACTGACCCCACCTCGCTCTAGCTCTCGTAGACCCAAATGAGCTTGTATGCAATGCACCTCCTCTCCGGTGGTGAGAGCGTACACGGGTCGTGGGTCCGACTAATTTCCATGTTTGTGGCCGCTCCTGCCACTGCACTCTCTTTAAGGACACAGCCAGAAAGACGCTCAATAAACAGATCGTCGTCCTCTCCAAGTGGAGGGGTCAGCTCAAGCGATAGTAAGTTTCTATTATTCTCTACCGTGTTGATGTGGCTTGTTTACCTCGTCCTTGCTACACTTGATCGCATAATATGATTTCTGCTCGAGGATCTGATAGAGATGGTTCGTTCAAAATAGTAGAGTATATGATTCATGTTTTGTTATAGTTTGTTTGTTTGTCACAGTCCTCTGTTTCATGGCTGCTATGTTTCCTTTCCTAATCGCATTGCACATATTTTTGGTACTCAAAATGTGACATTATTCAGTCAATTTCAGTCCTTGTCGCAGTCCAACAGGCATTGCTTTGTCATTGGACACTGGTAATTAAGAGAGAGCGTTGTATACTCTCTGATTATTTGTCTAGTGATTGCTTGAAGCATCTATCTTACTAGCTTTTAGAATGGAGAAACTCGTGTCATTTCATATATGATCTGAATGAAATGATTAGGACTTGTTGCAGTGAATTTATTTGATACTGTATATTGTACTAAAGAAACAACATATGTGCTCCTGAAACGTACTACGTTCTTGTCTGCTACATGTTCCCATTTAAGCTACGTGCCCGATTTATATTTCGACAATGGTTTGTTTTGCATGCTGACGTGTTTAGTAAACTTGGTGCCATGCTTATTTCATGTAGCTAATAGTAACCTGCAAAAAAATTGTAATTGCCAAGATTGATTTGTTCTGCTTGCCTGCTACAAACTTTTCAAATAACTACTACTTAATTAGTAGCATGTAGACTGGATTATTATTTTGTGAACATTCTATTCCAGAGATATATACAAAATCATGTGCTGGCCATCCCATGTAGCAATCACTGCTAGTCTGTATTGAGCAAACAGTGCACCGCACTGTAGCTATCATCGTGCAGCAGTTGCCTCCCAGGACGCGGGTGTGCGTCGTGTGCAGTTTTGATTTTCCAGTCTTTCTTTCAAAATGTCAGGTGTTGTATTAATATCATGATGTTAGCTTCTTAAATTCTACTACTAGGACATCTATTCTTGAATAGTTTGCTTATAAAGTTTCCTAGTCATTCATAACCAACTGCAATATATTGATGGACATAGTACTCTGCTCATGTGTACATCTTTCTTTAAATGTCAGGCTAACATGGAAAGTGCTATGGAATAAGAGGTACCAGAAGGTGAAGAACCAAAGAGTGATGTTGCTGTTGTTGCTGACTTTTTCTCACTAAAGAATGACCCTCCAGCAGATTCCCTCACTGGCTGTGTTGTTTTGGTTGGTGCCATCTTATGTTACTGGTTACTAGTGCACAGTATGGACATGTGCCATCTTATGAACATGGGGTAATAATACTAAGCTACTGGTTGTGTTATATTGGTTGGTGCATCTTATGAACCTATGATGTAATGATACTGCTGGGCCTAACTTATTGAAATTCTGAAGAATTATATTATTATTATCATCATTATATTCTCATGTGTTGGCTGACTGCCAAATTGCCAATGTATTTTTGTTTTTGAGATACTGTTGGTTGTTGTTGGTCGCCCTTCAATATGGGCTGGATTGAAAAAACTAAATTGTGTGAGTGGGCTGGACTGTTTCAAGGCCAAATATAGTTTTTTTATGGAAAAAAAATCAAAATGTTTTTGTTCGGTAGATAAAAGGCCGGTCCAATTAATGATGGATTAAATAAATGGGTTGCACACCATAACCCAAGAACTGAGCTGTTGGGCTCGGCCCATGCTTGTGGCCCAAAAGTAAATTTAAAAGTGGGCTGAATTATTGGGCTCAGCCCATTAAAACAACTGATTTTGACCGATCCTACATGGCATCCATGTCATCGCATGTGCCACGTTGGCGCGGCCACATCAGATCCTACGTGGTCTAGGCTCATTAGTAGTGACCATAATTTTCGTCAAAGATTTAACGACCAAAATTTTGGTCAAGGGCGGCCATGACCAAAATTCCAAAGAAGGTCACGTTTGTTCGTTCTTGACGGTCAACTGTTGACCTTCCAAATTTGGTCAAAAAAAGGTCAATAAACGAAAACAATGACAAATTAACGACCAAAATAGGGAGTCATAATTGGCCGTATTTCTTGTAGTGAACGCGGCCGTTGATGAATTTCTGGCAAAACAGATGCGTAACATGTTTGATGGTGGTGATGGCGAGTTGGAAGAAAATGAGTCCAACGCTACTGCTGCCACAAGTCTGAATGCAAGCAAGGGCGGCCAGGATGTGACGCCTCCCAAACCCAGAACCTCGGACATCATTCCACCGCTACGTGATCTATCATACGAAGCTAAGATGGCCAATGCAGAGCTATCTGATGACTTGTCCACTATGGGCAAACACAATGCAGGAGATGACCATGTGATATATACGTCCAGGGGAAGTGGATGGCAGCCAGGCCATGGTGGTGTAAGCTAACACAACCACCTTGGCTGACCCTTTGCTTTCCTGTACACTAAAAAAACGCAAAACCGAAGGGATACCAAAAGGGCAGCAGGCCAAGGATGGAGAGGAGCTTCATGACCAGGATATGAAGGAGGAGACCAACACTGTGGAGGCAGCCGGCCTTGGGGCCGCCGGCAACCTGACGGGGCCGACGGAGCCCCGTCAGGAGCGATGAATATCTTGAGCTGGAACTGCCGGAGGAGGGAACCCTCAAACAGTTCGTCACCTTGTGAGTCTAGTGCAGGCTCATTCCCCTAGTATCGTCTTTCTTTGTGAAACTAGGCAGTCTAAAAATAAAATGAAGAGGTATCGTGCTCGATTAGGTTTAAGTGGGTGTGAAGCTGTTGATAGTGTTGCTCTTAGTGATGGTCTCTCTTTGTACTGGCATGAGTCGTTGAGCCTTGATGTAAAAGATATAAATGAAAGATATATTGATGCGTACGTGACTGCTGCGGTGGGTGAGCCACCTTGGATGCTTACTTGCATCTACGGCGAGCCCCGGACGGAGGACCGTCATCACACGTGGTCGCTTCTCCGGGATCTTCACCTTCAGGCCGACATGCCATGGGTGGTGGTCGGTGATTTCAACAAAGCCATGTGGAGCTTTGAACATTTCTCCAAATCGCCACGGTTGGCAGGTCAGATGATAGACTTTCGTGATGTTCTAGAAGTTTGTGGTTTGGGTGATTTTGGTTTTGCAGGCTTGCCATATACATTCGACAACTGTCGAGGTGGATGGGCAAATGCTAAAGTCCGACTTGACCGGGCTGTCGCCAACAACTCATGGTGTGACATCTTTGAGAGTGCCAAGGTGGAGCACATTATTATGCCTAGTTCGGACCACCTAGCTATCTTGCTACGGTGTGTGCTGGAGGAGCCACCACCAGTGTCAGGCAAGAGGTGTCGTCAGTATGAGGTGATGTGGGAGAGAGATCCAACTCTCCCAGAGGTAATTACGAATACTTGGGTTGTCATATGGGTACCATGCTAAATCTGGGCGATATTGCTTCTAGTTTGGGAAATATGATGAAAAAACTGTAAGATTGGAGTCACAAAAAGTTTGGTAATGTTATTAAGGAAATTAACAAGTCTCGGTCTCGTTTGAAAGAGCTCACGTCTATGAATGCAGATAGAAAGGAGATTACGGAGGCCATGGATAGGATGAATGAAGAGATGCTCTGGATGCAACGATCCCGAGTTGATTGGCTACGGGAAGGCGATTGTAACATGAAATTCTTTCACCGGAAAGCGGTATGGCGCGCCCGAAAAATCGCATAAAATCACTTGTTGATGATACAGGGGTAACACACAAGGATCATGAGGCTATGGCTACTTCATATTTCTCAAATTTGTTTGCTGCTGATTCTACCCTGTGTGCGGATCAAGTGATTAACTTATTTAATACACGTCTTACTGACCAGATGAATGATGGCATGTGTGCAGAGTTTACGGATAAGGAGATTGCGGATGCACTTTTTCAGATTGTACCGCACAAGGCTCCGAGGCCTTATGGCTTTCCTGCCCGTTTCTTCCAAAGGAACTGGTCTGTCATGCGATAGCAAGTGACTGCCGGGGTTAAGGATTTTTTTTTGACAGGAGTCATGCCTAAGGGGGTGAACAACACATCCATAGTTCTCATTCCCAAGGTTGAAAACCCCGAGCGGCTCATGAAGTTCGGGCCGATCAGTTTGTGTAACGTCATCTACAAGGTAGTGGCTAAATGTTTGGTTAACTGATTGAGGCCTATTCTGGATGAGATTATATCGCCTGAGCAGAGTGCCTTCGTCCCTGGACGGATGATCATTGATAATGCATTGATAGCATTTGAGTGCATTCACTATATTCAGAAGGAAAAGGACCCGAATAAAAGTTTTTGTGCTTACAAATTGGATTTGTCTAAAGCATATGACAAGGTAGACTGGATCTTTTTGGAGCGAATGATGCAAAAGATGGGATTCACTCGCTGTTGGGTGAATTGGATTATGACATGCGTCACCTCGATGAGATACACTGTTAAATTTAATGGAACCTCTTGAATTCATTTGCATCGTCGTGTGGGCTTCGGCAAGGTGATCCTTCTCTCCATTTTTTTTGGTCTTTCTCCATTGTTGAAAGATGGGGAGGGAAAAGGACATTTCACACCTCTGCAAGTATGTCGTCGAGCCCCCGGTGTGTATCATCTGCTTTTTGCGGATGATACCTTACTCTTTTTTAAAGGGGAAGAGCAGCAAGCAAAAAATGTACATGACGAACTTAATGTGTACGAGCGGGCCACAGGACAGTGTATAAACCCGGCAAAATGTAGTGCACTATTTGGTGAGTCATGTTCGATGGACAACCAGGAGAGTGTCCGGACTGCATACAAGTAAATACGGTGACTTTTGACAAAAAGTACTTGGGGTTGCGTACGCCCGATGGCCGTATGTCGTGAGGTAAATTTCAGAACTTATAGTCGAGGCTTCTAAAACGTATTATTGCTTGGGTGATACCCTCTCTCTGGCTGGCAAGGAGACGATGATTAAAGCTGTCATACAGGCTATTCCAACTTATATAATGGGTGTCTTTAAACTTCCAATGTCAGTATGTGATGATTTGAATAGGATGATACAGAATTTTTGGTGGGAATCCTCAAAAGGCAAGAGGAAGACGCAATGGATGGCTTGGCCGAAAATTTTGGCACATAAAATGAAGGACGGTCTGGGATTTAGAGATTTTCGCCTCTTCAACCAAGCCTTGCTAGCGAGACAGGCATATCGTTTGCTCACTAATCTTAATAGTTTGTGTGTGTAGGTGTTAAAAGCTCGTTACTTCCCGGAAGGTCGACTCAAGGATACTGTATTCTCGGGGAATGCGTATCCTACTTGGCATTGGCAGGCCATCCAATATGACCTCGAACTTTTGAAAAAGGGCATCATGTGGTGCATCGGTGATGGAAAAAACATCCGTATATGGCGGGATCATTGGCTGCCTAGGGAGCCTTTGCGTCAACCCATCACGCCGCAAGGAAACTGCCAGCTTAGGAGAGTGGCTGAGCTCTTGGACGAGTCTTGCGCTTGGCGCTTGAACGTTATTCGATGCCACTTCCAACTATCGGACATGGACACGATCACCAGTATCCGCACATCGTCTCGCATCACCGATGACATCATCGCTTGGGCGCTAAAGAAGAACGGTATTTTCACCGTTCGTTCCGCCTACCGCTTAGCCATGGACAAGCGCGAGCGTCCATCGACAACCGCCAGGAGCAGGGCACCGAATAATCATTGCACCATCTGAAAGATCATATGGGGGTGTCCTGCCCCCCCCCCCCCCCCCCCCCCCCCCCCCCCCTAAAGATACGTGTGTTTGCATGAAGAATCGTATCCAACTCCCTTGCCACTTGGGCAAATAAATTTTCAAGACATCTCGAGCTTACTAATATTTGCCCTCTCTGTGATGTGGAACGAGAGGACGGGTTCCATGCGTTGTACAGGTGCCCTCTCGCCAGAGAATTATGGCATGCCATGGCCCAAGACTGGCCAATTCCAAAGGTGGAGAGTATCGCCAATGACGGACCGGAGTGGCTCTTCACTCTTCTGGATCCTCTCACGGACAGGGTGCGTATGGTGGTCCTCATGACAATGTGGCGGGTGTGGTATATCCGAAATAAAATTACACATGACAAGGTTCCTCCACCTACAGAAGTGTCCCGCAGGTTCCTTCATGGGTATATTAACTCTTTGCTTTGCATACGTCAATTCCCACAAGCTGATTTGGACAAGGGGAAAATGGTGCTGCATGATGAAGGACGCTACACCCATACAAAAACTGAGACACGGCCAGAACTACAGTGGGAAACCCCACCACCGGGCTGGGCAAAACTGAGCTCTGACGGGAGCTACGTCCCGGCCACCGGCGCAGCTGGCGGAGCATGGTTCTGAGGGGTGCAGGAGGAGAGATCATGTTCACCGCTTGCAGAGAGATGCTCACATGTGGTAATAGCCTCCAAGCTGAGCTAGCTGCATGCAAGGAAGGCCTGATGTTGGCATTACAGCGGACTGACTTGCCCATCAAGGTAGAGCTGGATAGTGCTGAAGCGATCTCGATGCTGACGGCACAATCCGAGGATCGGTCACAGTTACTGAGTTCTTGTGGAGGAGATTCGTAGGATTGCAGCAGATGACTCCAGGGAGATTTCTTTTACCCATATTAGTCGTTCACAAAATAAAGTTAGTCATGTGTTCGCTGCGTATGGTCGTAGTACCCCACGCACAGCAGTTTGGTTGCGTTCGGATTTGGATTTTATTGTAAACTTGTGTAAGGCTGATAAGCCTCCTTGAGTAATGAAAATCTTCCTTTCCCCCGCAAAAAAAAAAAGATGTGCTAGCTGAGAAAAAGTTTAATCCCTCAAAATTATTGAATTTTGAGGATAGGGAGAAGGTTTGGGAATTAAGTTTAAGTGAAATGCTACAGATGCTATTAGCTCTGATGGTTAGACTCATCAACCCCCCTTTAGCTCCCGCTAATGTGCCATTGCATACGGACGTGGTATATTGTGCCACATTAACCCTATTTCTTTTAGTTTGCTTTGTACTTTCTTCATCCAAAAATAAGTGTCTTTGATTTAGTATAATTTTGACATTTTCTCCTACTTCATCGATGAAAATTAGCTCCCAACTACTTATTCATCTCAAAAGAATTTAAAGGACTTAAGCTATGAAGGAACTACGAGAAGAGCAAGTCAAGCTCCTCCGTTGGCAACATTTGCCCTATTAGAGAAGCATCCTTCATTGCACCACTGAATATAAGTAGGGTCAATGTTATTTGAGGGATGAGCACATGCCTCTTTGCCCTTGCTTCAACTATATACTTTTTTTTGCGGGTGCTTCAACTATATACTTATTTGTGATGTATTTGAGAGAAACAATATACATGCAAGATTTTAAGAAAATTTACAAAGACTATGTACATATTTGAAAACAATATTTTCGTCCATCTAGAAAAATCAAAAGATTACGGAAACACTAACGCCCACACATGTGGACGTTTGCATCCCGCCCACACGCGTGGATCCGCGTTCGTTTGTAGGTGCACGAATCTTGGCATGTTTGTGGTGCTACGTAGGACTGGGCTGATGTGTGGGTATTCACCCGGTCGCCCACACGTTTGTTTCACCATACGGAGGGGCTGGTGTGTGAGCGTTTAGCAGTTCGTCCATACACCAGTTTTCACTCATGCACAAGGGCTGGTGTGCGGGCATTTGCCATCTCGCCCATACGCCCGTCTTCTCTCCCACACCCAAGCTGCCAGTTGCCATGCGTTTTGTAGTGTACATGGCAACTGCCCTAGTGTGCTTGTAAGCAAATGGCAACTCTCTCTTTTTTTTACCCGAACATGTCAGTTGCCATGTGTTTTGCAGGGTACACGGCAACTGCCCCAGTGTGCTTGTAAGCAGATGGCAACTCTCTCTTTTATCCGAACATGTTGTTTTGCCATGACTCTTTGTAGCGCTACACGACAACTGCCTAGTGTTAGTAGGTGACAACTCCTAAGGTTTTCAAATCATGGCAACTGTAGTAAACCAGACCATACATGGCAACTGCTTAGTGTTAGTAGGTGGCAACCTCTAAAGTTTTCAAATCATGGCAACTATAGTAAACCAGACCATACATGGCAACAGCTGCAGTTGTCCAAAATGGCATCTGTCACTTGACCTGAGATGGCAACTGCAGTTGAGCAACCATGGCAACTGTAGTTGTCTGACATGACAACTGTAGTTCAGCGACGTGGCAACTGCAGTTAAACGGACATTGAAGAGGGTCCGGACCATGGCAACTGCGAGGATGCGTGGTGACTGTCACGCGGGGCGTGCGGGACCTTGAGGTAGGTGGCTGAGAGAGATCGTGTGGGTGTTATGCATTTTGCCCACACGTAGGCATGTGAGAGGGGCCGTAAGAAAAAAACAAGACGTGTGGGCGCTAGTTGTTTTGCCCACACATAAGTGTGTGGGCTGGTCCTCTTAGACACCATACAAAATGTGTGGGCAAACCCCTTAATGCCTACACGTGTGGCAGTTATCGTCGTCCAAAGATTAAACCTCCTGATTGTTGGGCAATTAATTAGGCTTTGTTGAAACCCGTTATTCACTTCGTTTCTTCTCCGGAAAAAGGTCATGGAAGGCACATGTCCTCACACATGCGCACTGGTGTCGCCTTTCACCCTCCCTGCCCACTTGCTACAATAGCATTCCTCTCTCACCCTTGGTTTAGCTCGAATAAACTAGGAAAAATATGTCCAGCAGAATCAACTTATTAGCTCCATACAAAAGCTGAAAAAGGCTTCAGTCAATGAGTTCCAATCCTATGAATTTCCTTTTCTTCAGTACACAACACTACATGGACCGACTCCTCTAGCGATATTTTTCCTCTGGTTTTCCTCTGTGAGTTTTGGTACGTTTCCCCCTGACTTTTAGGTGTCTCGTTACTTTTGTTCCAGGTTTCGACTACTTATCATATTCATAACAAAAGTTAAATTGGCCGAGCCTAAGATGGAGGGGATGTGCGCCGGTTGCAAAAAAAAACTATAACGGACGCTTAAGGCATCAAATAGGGGTTGGGACAGCGCCCCTGCCCCTGACACGATAAAAGCAAGACAAAAGAGCAGCCCAGCCCCAGTTTGTCTATATGACCGATTTAACACGGAACAAGCAACACTGCACAAATCTTGAAGCAACAATGACCTAATGGTCAAAGAGTTGACTATGACTTGGCTAAAACTCAGTGACTTAAGTTGTTCAGTTACGAGGGTCTGTCCATGCATGCTAAGATTGCACTTTCTGCTATTTAAGTGTGGTTCAGATGGGAAGGTTCCTTGTGGTGGAACCAGTCCATCAGGGTTCAAATCCTACACTTGGTACTTGTGCTTCCATTTTCCTAAAAGGAGAGATTCCTAGTGAGTACGAGGCATATGTGGTTGTTTCATTAATAATATTGTTAAGTCTCAGTTGACTAAGACTTTATTAAGTCTCAGTCGATGTTATATCTGTCGGATCTTACATTAAGATCCGTGCAAAAAAAATCATTTTTTCTTTTTCTCTCTTACATGTTATGTCAATTGACTTAGACTTGGTTAAATCTCAGTCGACTGAGACCTAGCCACACTCTCTTCATTAATTTTAAGATGTTGTTCCGGTTTAATATCTCAGAGGTGTTTATAGGGATAACATGTGCATGTGGGTGTTCATAGCGGTGATGTGCATGTTTTTGAGCATTTGTACTACTACCTATGTCTGGTTTATTGGTCCCTTTCGTATTTTGTGTCCAACTTTGACCATAGGTTTGACTAACAAATTATAAATTATATGTCACAACACTTATATTGTTAGATTCATATTTAAAAAAGGTTTCCAATGATAGTATTTTTTGGGATATAACTTATTTTTTGATAGTTAAATCAAAGGTCAAAGTTGCACCCGCAACAAAAAAATGTTACTTTTTTCTTTTCTTTCGAAGACGTAGTCCGCCTCCGATAGATGTGAACGAGGTGGCCTTGTGCGGCCGGCGATCTATCGAGTTGGCTTGCCTGCCCCGATTACCATGCACAGCAAGCATCCTTTATTTTTATTTTCTTCACCTCCATAGCTAGCTTCCCTCCAAATCCATTTACCCTCTCGCACAAAGATCCCTTAACCTTTCCTCACACATGACTCCATGAATGTAGCTACACGTCTTCTTACACATGAATGCATTCCAAGAACGTACGCCGGAGTAATCCATCCTAAGATTTCCTCCGTTTACAAGTTTCGATTCGAATAAACAATACATACTCTTACATCCATCACCATGCCATGCCAAGCACCTAAATATATACACGACGCATCATGCCAACCTTCCCAACTCAGCAGCTCACCTCCCTCGGTCACAGTTCACGACACCATCAACCGACCAATCCACCATCCATCGCAACGTCCACCACGATTCCCTGCCTACGCTTCCTCATGGCGGCCGCCACCAACACCAAGCCGAAGCGGCAGCATCCGGCACCGGTCGTGGACCCCAAGTTCGAATGGGCGGACAAGGCCGGCACCTACGTGCTCCGCCTCAGCCTCGAGGGGTTCAAGAAGGGCGACTTCAGGGTGCAGGTGGACGGCGCCGGCAGGCTCACCGTGAGCGGGGCGAGGCCGGGTGCCACCCCGGGCTCCTTGCACAAGGTCTTCCAGCTCCCGTCTACCGCCAGCCTCGATGACATCGCCGGCCGCTTCGAGTCCGGCGTGCTCACGCTCACCGTGCCCAAGCGCGCGTACTCTGCTGTCCCCGCGCCGACGAGCATCGAGGAGATTAAGAGGGATAAACCTGGTGTGGCCAAGGAAGACGTCAGGCCGCCGCCAACCAAAGACGTCGACGGCAGCGATAAGAAGGCGGCCAGCGGCGGCGACAGCACCACCAAGCCTAAGGAAGAGATCGCCAAGGAGGAGGATGTGTCCAACAAGGCCATGGACGAGGCCACGAAGAATGCTCAACAGCAGAAGCAACCGGAGGAGGCAAGCAACCACAAACAAGAGGAGCAAAAGCTAGCACCAGAACCAGAGGCGAAGAAGGAGCAAGAAGTGAAGCCTGAGGCTCCCGAAAAGCCGGCGCCGGAGCCGGAGGTTGCCATCGACGAGAAGGACAAAGCGGTGGTTGACCAGGAGAGCCTGGCGGCGGGCGTGAGACGGCGCATCGAGGAAGAGAAAGCCAAGGCTGCGGCCGCTGCCATGGAAGCCAAAGCGGTGCTGGAGAAGAAGGCCACGGCGTGCAGCGGCTGGAAGCAGCGCGTGGCAGGGGGGCTGGAGCAGCTGACAGACATGAAGTGGGCTGACAGCGTGGTGGAGAAGGCAAGGAACAACAAGGAGGTGGTCGCCATCGCCATCGCTGCTTTCTCGCTCGGCTTCTTCGTCTCTCACAAGTTATTCAGGAAGTGAGCACCACACATACAAACAATGGGTGAATATGTGCTGGAGTGAAAATATATAGTTGTGTGATTAAAGTGTACAGACATAACAGAACAAACATGTAAATACATTTGTGCAAGTAAATTAAAGTACGTACACTGACACTACAAACATAAAGTCAATCATTATATCTTGGCTACAACCGAAGTAGGCGAAATCTTGGCATTTCCATTGGTGAAATCTATCAGAGATTACAATACTCGTGGCACATACGGAGCAAAACTCTCCTACAGTTTATATGTACATCTAAAACATGTTTTAGAGCACCTGCACCTAGGCCCTAATTATCTAGCCATTTATTCCCTGCATCGTGATTCGTGTAAGTTTTCTTTTTTGTTTCTCTCATATAGAACATGTCTTGAAGTTCAAATCTTTGCAGAACAACAAAGTTTTCTAACTAGAATTTAGGATAAAACTTTTACATTTTTTGGTCGAACATAAATATACAAAATAAGTTTTGTTTGATTAAAAAAAAATCCTATTTTCAGTATTTATGTCAGACCAAAATTTCTGAAAGATTTATCCTAGATTCTAGTTAGAAAGCTTTGCCGCGGTGAAAAGGTTTGAACTTCAAAACATGTTCTATATGAGAGAAGTAAAAAAGAGAAAATTTCATGTAGAAAGTTAGTTGTGTCGCACATATCTTAAAGCGACATTGAAGAGTCAGAATAGCAGGGCCGGGGTGCAGGTGCTCAAAAAATATGTGTCTGTATGTACATATATCCATGGTTGTCGGCTGGCCATCACCGTTTGCGATGATTCATTGCATTTGGGATCATGCCTTCATGCCACTAGGAGAAGGAAGAGGAGAAAAACCCCATTTACACAAAAAAGTGCTCAAACAGTGGCCCATGGTGGGCGAATTTTGCCTACATTCTCGACTCCTTCATTGCACGTGTACGTCTTGCTCGTTAAGACTCTGTCATATTACTTTTGTGGATCTTGAGTCCAAGACCTTAGCTAGCTCATGGACATTGTCTTGTGCCGAGCAATCGTTGTTGTCCGTGTCAAGGAAGAAGAAAGGAGAAGGAAGACAAAGATGATGAGAGGCTTCCATGTGGGGTCAAGTTGGTTTCTGAGAAAAAGTTTAATTCCCCAAAATCAATGACTTTTGGGGATAAGCAGAAGGTTTGGGGATTAAGTTTAACGGGTCAGCTAGAGATGCTCTTAACTCCGATGGTTGGAAAATTTTCCTTTATTTCAGAAGATCTTCATGAATTTCAAAATTGTTCCCAGATTTAAAAAAATCATGAATTTTTTAAGGATTCTAGTATTTCTAAAAATGCTCTAAATTTGAAAAAAGACCCTAAATTTCAAAAATATTCCCTGATATAAAAAACATGAATTCGCAGTATGTTCTTGGATTTCAGAAAATGGTCTCAAATTTCAAAAAAGTTGAAACATTTGAGAAATGATCCCACGTTTCAAAAAAAGTCCATGTTTTAAAAAAAATCTTGAAATTAAAAAAATGAGAAAATAAGGAAAAAAACACAGATAAAAGAAAAAAAATGGTTTGGGGGGGGGGGGGGGGGGGGGGGGGGGTCTAGAACATTCCAAAAACCGGTGGGGGAAACAAGTAATGGGCGGGTTATCGACTGTTGTGGCTTCATGGGCTATTAGGACGACCTAGGGAAGTCTACAACCACCTGCACTCCCTAACGGCATCCCTCCTGAAAGTTTGGGGTTTCAAGTCTTCATGAGATCTCGCTGGCTTGTCTTGCATATCACACTCTCGGCGAGGCTTCCCTTCGACCGCGTGTCTTGCAGCTGACGGTCAACACGAAGGGCACATAGCACTGCAACAAATCGAGATACTACTGACCCCTCATCACTGACCAGCTTGTCGGAGTAAATGACCACGGGTAGCCTCATCGACACCCCATGGTATTTCAAGACATCAGGGTTAGCTGCGCCCCTCACACCTCCGGGACGAAAGGCCGACCCTTTAGGTCGCTAGGTCCGACGGGCCGGCTATCACAAGACGGCGGGCTCTCAGAAGGCGGCCACGAGGGGGCCGACCCCTAGCAGGCGGCCCCTCGTTCCCTCAAAATTTGCACCCCATTACCATGACGAGACGAGGCATGGCTACAGTGCGACCTGCCACCCCCGAATCCAGGGCGGAACGTGGCCATAGTGTTGGTGTACCAAGAGGACACCCATCGTCCGGCGCGGCACTGTTGCCATGCAACCCATGACATCACCTACGTCAGAGGGAGCCATGCTCCCACGATGGACGGTCGGTACGGCCCACGGGCGGCGGGCCCTACCTATTCGCGAGCCGCTAGAAGACAGCGAACCCCCAGCAGGCGCCGTCGAGGGCGGGCCGACTCCCCGCATGCGGCCCTCCCTCCCCTCAAAGTCCGTGCGCCATTAACCAGATGAGACGGGGTGTGGCTACAGTGAGCGCCCACCAGGCGGCGGGACTGTAGCCACGCTCCCCCCGACAAAGCCTCCGTCATCAGGAGCAAGGCTACAGTATAAAGCAGTTAACATGGCCCGCGGATGGCGGGCCCTACCTATCGGCCGGGTTCACGGCAGCCGGCGGGACCCACCAAGCGGCGGGACCCAGCAGCCGACGGAGAAGTCGGCGCCCAGAGACACTGACGGCCGGGTCCTCCATCCGGCTGAATTACCATTGTACCCTTGGGGGTAGGCCTATATAAACCCCCAAGGCTCACCCATGCAAAGGGTTCAGAACTCCAACCATTAGACACATAGAAAGATAAGTTAGGGCTAGCCTTGCTCTTTTTCCTCCTCTAGCCGAAACAGCTTAAGGAGCAATCTTGTAGCTACTCTATTGACGATAGTCATCATGCGGAGACCCCGCAGAGCAGGACTAGGGGTGTTATCTCCACGGAGAGCCCCGAACCTGGGTAAACCTCATGGCGTTCGAGGTCACGCTCACTCCCGCTTCTAGAGCCCGGCGACGTACTCTTGTCCCCATCCATGATGAGCCACCCCCTGGCATATGTAGCTAGATATCCCCGACACAGCTAGTGTGGACGGGTCACTGATCGATGAGGGTCATCACTGACCGAGCGTCACCAATGGCAATCATCGCTGATTGGCAAACATTGAGGGGAGTAATTGATGACATGTCATCACTGGCCCACCAATGTCATCCAGGAACTTCACTCTTTGGAGCTCGTGCATGACTTCCAGCTTGGCGAGCAAACCGAAGATGACATTGTTTGGAAGCATTTGAATGATGAGATCTAATCGGCGGCCAAATCATATAAAGCTCGATTCCTTGGATTGACACTATCCCCCATGGACATCATGGTTTGGAAAGTCTGGGGCCCTCCAAAAGTCAAATTATTTGCGTAATTGACATTACAAGACCAGATTTGGACCATTGATTGGTTAGAGAGGTGTGGATGGGAAAATTGTGATCTTTGCCCTCTTTGCAAAAGGGAACAAGAAACAGGTGCATATCTCTTCCTCAAGTGTTTCTGTGTAAGTTCTTAGGCTTTGAAGATTGGTGAACGAGAAGTTTGGACTTGTGCACATGGACACCTCTACTTGGCATTTAGGGGGCTTCGTCAAGGATTGGTGGGATAAGAGAATGGGCATGAAAACCCCCTAATAGACGAGCTATGGCCTCCCTTATAATGCTTGTCTCTTGACAATTTGGAGAGAGATTTTCTTTTGTATTATGCTATGAGTGTGCATTGCCACCAATCCATCTAAACATCGTCTCAGAGGAGCAAAAACTTTGGGGTATCATTGGTGCTAAGAAACTAGGGCAAATTGTACTACATGACTAATTGCGGTCGGTTAATTAACAAAAACCAGGCTAAAATTATCACAAAACCGCCAAGTGGCAGGACCTCGGCACGCCCATCCCAGGAATAGTATGCCAAGGCATGGGATGTCAGTGCCCGAATACAAAGGAAGGAAAGGACTAGGAAGAAGAGAATGATCTTCATAGGTAGAATGCTTTAATGTTCTTGTGCAATCAAGCATGCACTTGTAGCATGCTATCTTTTCATCATTCAAATAAGATTGTAAATGATGCCTTCTAATTGACTTGATCTCGCAAAGAATGGGTTTACATAGAGTTTTACCACCAATATATATTGAATATAATCTAAATAAATGATGCCATTCTAACACCTTTAATAATGATATGCTACATTTTCTTGGTGTCGTGAACGGAAAAAAGCTTTGTCTTCAATTCTATATTATATTAAGTATAAAACACATGATTTTCTGCAAAACAATGTTTTCATACAAATTTTATGAATGGCTTAAATGTCTTCATGATTTTCTCCACTATTTTTTAAATATTAATGAACATTTTTTGAATGGATGAATGTTTTCATATAAATTGTATTAATGTCTTAAATGTTCTCATGATTTTCTCCACTACATTTTTCGAAATTAATGAACATTTTTTGAATGGATGAACTTTTTCTGTAATTCACAAACTTTGTGAACATTTTAAAAAATCATGAATAGTTTTTTTGAATCGACGAACATTTCGTTCAAGTTCGTAAATATCTTTACATAGAGACCACGGCCTCAACGTTGGCGTGGCACTCGGCCGAACCCATGCGGGCGACAGTACGCCAATGAGCGGAGGTGGTGTCCTTGTTTTTCTTTCTTTTCTGATTTTTTCTTTATTCAAAATGTTTCGGATTTCAAAAAACTTGCATCTCAAAAACTTTTTGGGAATATGAAAAATGTTCAAAGATTACAAAAAAT
This sequence comes from Triticum urartu, assembly GCF_003073215.2. Classification (NCBI taxonomy): domain Eukaryota; kingdom Viridiplantae; phylum Streptophyta; class Magnoliopsida; order Poales; family Poaceae; genus Triticum; species Triticum urartu. The sequence continues at coordinate 658,989,489 of NC_053028.1, read as the reverse complement.
ATTTTGAAATACAATTTTTTTATATTGGAAAAATGTTTTGAATTTCAAAAATAATCCTGGCTTTCAAAAACAGTGCACGCATTTGAAAAATGTTTCTGGATTTCAAAAGAAATTCACGAATTTAGAAAAGTGTAACCAAATTTAGAAAATTCATGAATTTGAAAATTATCCGAATTCCCAAAAAATTATATAATTTGAAAAATATTCCATACTTTAAAACAATATTTAGTAATTTGGAAAAAATTCTTGTATTTAAAAAACTTTTCACTAACTTAAAATTTGTTCCTGTAATTCCAAAGGAAATATATGAATTTTCAAATTGTTCCTGTATTAAAGAAAACATGAAACTGAAAGTGGAAAATATAAAATAGAAGAAAGTTGAAGAAAATTGAGAAAAGGAAAAAATAAATGGTTCAGGGAAGGTTCTAGAACATTCCTAAAATAGGTGCAGAGAAATACCAGGAATGGGCGCGGCGAATTAAAGTTGCATCATGGTTCAGAAGTGTATGTGTTACGTCGCTATTGCCCGACCTAGGCGGTAAATAGGATCTGCCATCTCCTATTCCTCACATAGGGCGGCACAGGAGCAGCAAACGGCCACCCAGGAATAGTATGCCGAGGCAAGAGAATTATCTTCATAGGTAGAGTGCTTTAATGTTCTTGCCCGATCGAGTTTGCACGTCATTCCACTACTTGTAGCATGCTATCCTTTCATCATTCAAATAGGATTATAAATGATGCCTTCTAATTGACTTGACCTCACAAAAGAAATGGTTTAGATAGAGTTTTACCACCAATATTTTCTTGGTGTGGTGAAGGGAAAAAAAGCTTTTTCGTCAATTCTATATTATATTAAGTATAAAATACATGTTTTTCTCCAAAACAATGTCTTAAATGTTTTCATGATTTTCTCCATATAAATGTTTCGAAATTAATGAACATTTTTTGAATGGATGAATGTTTTCACATAAATTGTATTTTATAATGTTCTCATTATTTTCTTCACTACATTTTTCGAAATTAATGAACATTTTTAGTGGATGAAATTTTTCAGTAATTCAAAATCTTTTTTTATTTTGTGAATATTAAAAAATCATGAATATGTTTTTAATTGATAAATATTTTGTTCAAATTTGTAAATATTTTTTAAATATGCACACAGATTTCTCAAAATCATTAACATTTTTTTTGAATCCATGAACATCTTATGATTTCTTGAACATTTTCTAAAATTTAAAACTTTTTTGAAATCTTGAATTATTTTAAAGAGGAAAAAACAATAACCAAAAAAAACAAAAGGCAAAAAAATGAAATGGAAAAACCAGGATGCCTCAGCTCCGGATAGTAGTTTAGGTTACGGATTTTTAGTCCTCGTAGGTGCGGCGCTCGGACAAATGGCGACGCTTGTTTGAATTTGTCTTCCGGGTTCCGGTCGTCATCGAGTTCGTCTGTCTAGACATAGTTGGTGGGGTTCCAACATAGATTCCTGCTATCTCTTTGAGAATGTGTGGTTAGGGTTTCTTGTCATGTGGCCAGACTTGGTGTCAGATACTTCAGATCTATGCAAGGGTTCAACGGTGACGACTGGTGCTTCAAGGTGCTAGTCATTAGGGCACATGCATGAGGACTTCCTAGCTGTCATCCACAAGGTCAAGCTAGGTCCGGTACGGGAGCGGCGACAGTAGTGGTCATTCGGTGGTCTCGGATGTTAGATAAAACGAGATCAACGAGACACAAGAAACACGGATTAAGGTGCAGAACCCTTGCGGTGGAAAACAACAAACGCATGAAGGCACAATTCACTATGATGGAGGAGTATTACAAGCACGAGACGACATGCCGTATTTAAGTGCGACTACATGGAGAATATATGAGGGGCAATACATAGGAGTCCTTAGAGTCGTACGCGTCGATGTCAATGCAATGCCCATACTGTTTGTACTACGTCTAGTCGAACACGGTAGAATTTGAATCATAATTAAACATCGGAATCTCAATGTAAATTTTATTATGTTTGAGATTCTTTGTACTTTCGCTGAATTTTATAATAGACATGATGCTTTTCAAAAAACAAAACATGAAAAACATTTGTGCGATGATACTTCCTTAGATGTTTTCAGTAGTGTATTTTCGGTAGCAGCACATGACGCTTTCAGGGACCGGCGGGACGCTGATAGACCGAGTCTCACTTTTATCGAACAGAAATAAAATGAACGAGGTGTCGCCGGCGCCATCTTTATTCAAACGATATGTCTGTCTCGCTAGCAAGGCTTGGTTGAAGAGGCGAAAATCTCTAAATCCCAGACCGCCCTTCATTTTATGTGCCAAAATTTTCGGCCAAGCCATCCATTGCGTCTTCCTTTTGTCTTTTGAGGATTCCCACCAAAAATTATATATCATCCTATTCAGATCATCACATACTGACATTGGAAGTTTAAAGACATCCATTATATAAATTGGAATAGCCTGTATGACAGCTTTAATCATCGTCTCTTTGCCAACTAGAGAGAGGGTATCACCCAAGCAATAATACGTTTTAAAAGCCTCGACTGTAAGTTCTGAAATTTATCTCACGACATACGGCCACCAGGCGTAGACAACCCCAAGTACTTTTCGTCAAAAGTCACCGTATTTACTTGTATGCAGTCCGGACACTCTCCTGGTTGTCCATCGAACATGACTCACCAAATAGTGCACTACATTTTACCGGGTTTATACACTGTCCTGTGGCCCGCTCGTACATATTAAGTTCGTCATGTACATTTTTTGCTTGCTGCTCTTCCCCTTTAAAGAAGAGTAAGGTATCATCCGCAAAAAGCAGATGATACACACCGGGGGCTCGACGACATACTTGCAGAGGTGTGAAATGTCCTTTTTCCTCCCCATCTTTCAACAATGGAGAAAGACCAAAAAAAAAATGGAGAGAAGGATCACCTTGCCGAAGCCCACACGACGATACAAATGAATTCAAGAGGGTTCCATTAAATTTAACAGTGTATCTCATCGAGGTGAAGCATGTCATAATCCAATTCACCCAACAGCGAGCGAATCCCATCTTTTGCATCATTCGCTCCAAGAAGATCCAGTCTACCTTGTCATATGCTTTAGACAAATCCAATTTGTAAGCACAAAAACTTTTATTCGGGTCCTTTTCCTTCTGAATATAGTGAATGCACTCAAATGCTATCAATGCATTATCAATGATCATCCGTCCGGGGACGAAGGCACTCTGCTCAGGCGATATAATCTCATCCAGAATAGGCCTCAATCAGTTAACCAAACATTTAGCCACTACCTTGTAGATGACGTTACACAAACTGATCGGCCCGAACTTCATGAGCCGCTCGGGGTTTTCAACCTTGGGAATGAGAACTATGGATGTGTTGTTCACCCCCTTAGGCATGACTCCTGTCAAAAAAAAATCCTTAACCCCGGCAGTCACTTGCTATCGCATGACAGACCAGTTCCTTTGGAAGAAACGGGCAGGGAAGCCATAAGGCCTCGGAGCCTTGTGCGGTACAATCTGAAAAAGTGCATCCGCAATCTCCTTATCCGTAAACTCTGCACACATGCCATCATTCATCTGGTCAGTAAGACGTGTATTAAATAAGTTAATCACTTGATCCGCACACAGGGTAGAATCAGCAGCAAACAAATTTGAGAAATATGAAGTAGCCATAGCCTCATGATCCTTGTGTGTTACCCCTGTATCATCAACAAGTGATTTTATGCGATTTTTCGGGCGCGCCATACCGCTTTCCGGTGAAAGAATTTCATGTTACAATCGCCTTCCCGTAGCCAATCAACTCGGGATCGTTGCATCCAGAGCATCTCTTCATTCATCCTATCCATGGCCTCCGTAATCTCCTTTCTATCTGCATTCATAGACGTGAGCTCTTTCAAACGAGACTGAGACTTGTTAATTTCCTTAATAACATTACCAAACTTTTTGTGACTCCAATCTTGCAGTTTTTTCATCATATTTCCCAAACTAGAAGCAATACCGCCCAGATTTAGCATGGTACCCATATGACAACCCAAGTATTCGTAATTACCTCTGGGAGAGTTGGATCTCTCTCCCACATCACCTCATACTGACGACACCTCTTGCCTGACACTGGTGGTGGCTCCTCCAGCACACACCGTAGCAAGATAGCTAGGTGGTCCGAACTAGGCATAACAATGTGCTCCACCTTGGCACTCTCAAAGATGTCACACCATGAGTTGTTGGCGACAGCCCGGTCGAGTCGGACTTTAACATTTGCCCGTCCACCTCGACGGTTGTCGAATGTATATGGCAAGCCTGCAAAACCAAGATCACCCAAACCACAAACTTCTAGAACATCACGAAAGTCTATCATCTGACCTGCCAACCGCGGCGATTCGGAGAAATGTTCAAAGCTCCACATGGCTTTGTTGAAATCACCGACCACCACCCATGGCATGTCGGCCTGAAGGTGAAGATCCCGGAGAAGCGACCACGTGTGATGACGGTCCTCCGTCCGGGGCTCGCCGTAGATGCAGGTAAGCATCCAAGGTGGCTCACCCACCGCAGCAGTCACGTACGCATCAATATATCTTTCATTTATATCTTTTACATCAAGGCTCAACGACTCATGCCAGTACAAAGAGAGACCATCACTAAGAGCAACACTATCAACAGCTTCACACCCACTTAAACCTAATCGAGCACGATACCTCTTCATTTTATTTTTAGACTGCCTAGTTTCACAAAGAAAGACGATACTAGGGGAATGAGCCTGCACTAGACTCACAAGGTGACGAACTGTTTGAGGGTTCCCTCCTCCGGCAGTTCCAGCTCAAGATATTCATCGCTCCTGACGGGGCTCCGTCGGCCCCGTCAGGTTGCCGGCGGCCCCAAGGCCGGCTGCCTCCACAGTGTTGGTCTCCTCCTTCATATCCTGGTCATGAAGCTCCTCTCCATCCTTGGCCTGCTGCCCTTTTGGTATCCCTTCGGTTTTGCGTTTTTTTAGTGTACAGGAAAGCAAAGGGTCAGCCAAGGTGGTTGTGTTAGCTTACACCACCATGGCCTGGCTGCCATCCACTTCCCCTGGACGTATATATCACATGGTCATCTCCTGCATTGTGTTTGCCCATAGTGGACAAGTCATCAGATAGCTCTGCATTGGCCATCTTAGCTTCATATGATAGATCACGTAGCGGTGGACTGATGTCCGAGCTTCTGGGTTTGGGAGGCGTCACATCCTGGCCGCCCTTGCTTGCATTCAGACTTGTGGCAGCAGTAGCATTGGACTCATTTTCTTCCAACTCGCCATCACCACCATCAAACATGTTACGCATCTGTTCTGCCAGAAATTCATCAACGACCGCGTTTCCACTGTTTTTCCAACCGGGCTCGCACCCCTTTTCATTAATTTTGCAATCAACGGAAATACAATGTTCCAGAAATTCTCTAGGAATCAAACCCAAAATAAGACTGAAAGGGGAGGAGCGAGCTGGAACATCAACATGAAACCCACCGCAAAAAAACCCTAAAACGGATCAGCCGCCATGGGACGAAAACCTGACGACACTGACTAGCCACTACCCTAACCACGGAGCAGAGTACGAAAAACCTGAGAGACTACACACCTACTCAGGGACAAAATATCTCCCAACATCACAGAACTTCCAGAGTGGGCATCAAACCCCAGTGGACTGGTAAACGAGCAGATTAGCCGATCTGGATCCCATCTCCATCCCTCAAGAGCATCACACCTCGCGAGTGAGACCCGTCCGCCAGAGCTGCTGCCGCATAAGCCAACCTCTTCACGCCAGCCTGAAACTTTGACCTATCTTCTTCTTTCAGCAATCCTGCCCA